>NW_005842214.1:1401803-1434299 GCF_000455745.1 Alligator sinensis
TCCTAGAGGCAAGGCAACCCCCTGAGCATGTCCCCACTTGCAGGTGAGATCCCTGGCTTCCTCAGCACCTCAAAAGCTGTGGAGCTCAGTGAGCAAAGCTAGTGTTAAAAACTGCACCTTAATAACACTCACATGCTTTTCACAAATGTGCTAATATATAGCAATCACTTTATCTATCACTTTAATAAAGTCACATCTGCAGTGAGACCTGCTTAACAGCCAAATAACAGTGCCATACAAGTAAGGACAGGGAGGAAAAAATAGTTTATTATCTGTCTGAACCTGCAGGGGGAAACATAGGGGCACCTGATCTGGATTGGATTTTGGACAGGGCAGTAGAAAAAATACTGCAGCTCTTACAAAGTGCTGGTGGATCTCTCATACCCAAAAGAAGTCAGGGCCTTAGTTTGATATTCCATTTGAAAGCCAGCAGCTCTCAGCCCTAAGCTGAGTCACTGGTCATAGTACTAATTCCAAGGAAAATGCTGTGGTGGTTGAGCCCCAGGTCCTGCTCTCCACCACTGCAGGACAAGGTGCAATTAGAGGGGGTGGTGGATATCTCAGACTTTCTGGGATCACATCTTGGCCCTCAGAGGCTCTTTTGCTTGCAGTGAAGACAAACCTCCCCCTTGGAACGGTCTCTGGTTTATATAGCATTAAAGCCAATGTGGGGCCCACCTCTAATAGCTTGTCTGAGTTGGTTACTCAAACCCCAGTCCATATAGCACATGGACAGAGGGGGAGATTGAGCCCTGTACCATTGACTGAGGACACTCCCCCAAGCTTCCTAAGAAAATGGAAAAGGCCGTTTTCCCTAGACACTTTCCCTCTCTTTAAAAGCCTTTATAACAGGAATGCAGCCCAGACACTTTTGTTGTGGACAGATAAGCTTCTAAAAGGAGCCATATTCTCTCCCTCTTTCTACTTCCCTGACCAATGCAAATAGTCCCTCTGGCTTCTTGCTTCCTCAGGAGCCCTCCTATCTCATCATTTAGGCTAATGCTATTTCCCTTTATTTGGGAAACTGGAAGAGGCTGCACCAGAGCCAAGAAGTGATCCTGACAGGCCTATATCATCCACCAACCCCTTTGGTTGCATTTTTAACACTACTTCCTGTAGGTTTTCTAGAGGCATCTTCCACCTATGAACTGGACAAGCCCAATCCTGCTAACTTGCAAGTTGTATCTGACTTGGAGCATGAAGTGATATGCCTGCAGGTTGCTACAGGGAATTATGAATAACCCCTTCTTTTTCCTTCTCAGCCCCAATCACCACTGAGGATGAGGACAGAAGCAGTGCTGCTCTGCACCTCATGTAGTTATTTTACACAAGTTCAAAGCAGGCATAAATCCAGTGAAGTCGGAATGGTTTATTGCAGAGGTGTTAATGCAAGGTGGAGGGTTGGGCAGAATCAGGACAATCAGCCACTACCAGCCAGTAATACTTTACAACCTCCTCCTCCTCTTGTGTTGAGGCTCGAATGTCAAATCCCCTGAGGCAGAATGTAATATAGATTTGCACCTTATAGACCAAAAACACCATTCAGGTGAAGTGTCTTCCACTTGTCCCCATCACGGTCTGCTCTTCCCTAATGCAAGCCTGATTCCTGTTCCAGTGAAAGATGAGCACTGGTAAACAGCTTTTGTGTGAAACCCTCTGTCAAAAATTGGTGGGTTCTCAGCGTAGTCCCTATGGTCCCACACCACTCTAGTCCTGCTCCTGCACCACCTTAGAGCCAGCCCAGTGCTGTCACAGAGCATCAGCAGGCACAGTGAAACCTATGTGCTGCAGCTGGAAGTATCATTTAGGGTAGGCTTACATGCCCCAATGCAGTGCAGTGTGGATATCCAAGCCAGGTTGGCTACTGGAAGTAGTATAGCATGGCTTTCTGCCCAGGCTAATATACCCTGCTTCTCAGGAGGTTCAATTACCCTAGGAGGAGTGCTGTGCTAGCATGTACGAAGTGCTTCCAGTACTTGAGCTATGTCATTGAGGGTTAGCCTGGGTTGCACTATGCTCTGTAGACATCTGCTTATTTAGAAAGTATGGAGAGGGGCAGGAAGCATTTCTGGGTGGAAATAGACAGTGCGTTTGTGCCATCATCAAAATTGTTATGGTGACATGAAAGTCAAGCAACCGGTTGTTTGTGGGCCTTGTTGCATCAGAATTGCCCAAAATTCATGGCTATGATATAGGTGGTATGAATTTATGCTGCTATTTTGTGGCAGGCACCTGTTTGCTTTAAGGAGAAGAAGGTGATTAGGAACAGTCAGCATGGATTCACCAAGGGCAGGTCATGCCTGACCAACCTGATTGCCTTTTATGATGAGATGCTTGCTCTGTGGATGCAGGGAGACCAGTAGATGTGGTATGCCTTGATTTTAACAAGGCTTTTGAAACTGTCTCCCACAAAATTCTCTCAGGCAAGCTAATGAAGTATGGGTGGGCTGAATGGACTTTAAGGTGGATAGAAAACTGGCTTGATCATCAGGCTCAATGGCTCAATATCTAGTTGGCAGCCAGTATCAAATGGTGTGCCCCAGGGGTTGGTTCTATGGCCAGTTTTGTATAATATCTTCATCAACAACCTGGAAGATGGCATAGTGTGTCCCCTCAGCAAGGTTGCAGATGACACCAAGCTGAGGGGAGTAGTAGATTTACTGGAGGGTAGGGCTAGGATTTAGAGCGCTGGACAAATTGGAGGATTGGACTAAGATATCTCATGAGGTTCAATAAGGACAAGTGAAAAGTCCTGCACTTAGGATGGAATAATCTCATGCACCAGTACAGCCTGGGGGCTGACTGACTGGGCAGCAGCTCTGCAGAAAAGGACTTGGGGTTATGGTGGACAATAAGCTGAATATGAGCCAACAGTGTGTCCTTGTTGCCAAAAAGGCTAATGGCATACTGGGCTGCATTAGTATGTGTGTTGTCAGTAGGTCAAAGGAAGTGATCATTCCCCTCTATTCAGCACTGGTGAGGCCACATCTGGAGTACTGTGTTCAGTTTTGGGTCCCAAACTACAGAAATGGCGTGGACAAATTGGAGAGAGTTCAGCAGAGGGCAACAAAAATGATGAGGGGGCTGGGGGACTTGATTTCTGAGGAGAGGCTGAGGGAACTGGGCTTATTTAGTCTGGAGAAGAGAAGACTGAGGGGATATTATAGCCTTCAATTACCCGAAGGGGCATTCAAAAGAGGATGGAGCTAGACTGTTCTCAGTGGTGGCAGATGACAGATGCCCATTCCCAGGGCATATAGGGTTGGGTCCCTAGAGTCCCAGGAGTGCCTGCCTGGTTTCCCCCATTTGCACAGGTGGACCCTGGAAATCCCCCAGCAGGGCACTCCCTCGTCACATATTGTTCTGCCAGGCCCTGACGTGAGGCATGCCTCTGCTATCCATGAAACCCAGGGTTTCCCTGTTTGCAGAG
Organism: Alligator sinensis; assembly: GCF_000455745.1. NCBI lineage: Eukaryota > Metazoa > Chordata > Crocodylia > Alligatoridae > Alligator > Alligator sinensis. Next base: position 1,405,234 of record NW_005842214.1, read on the forward strand.
ATTTGCATGCAGGGAATCTGACTTGAGAAACATCTCTGCAGAATGGGAAAGCCCCAGATTTCCCCCTGTTGCAGAGGCATGCCCAGGGATTCATGCTGAGATATATCCTGGCACAGCTGATCTACTTCATTTAGTGATGCTGGTTTATACCCAAAGAAGCTTAAGCTGATGTCCTCATTGCATTCACTTTGGGTGAGAAAGGGGAGAGGAGACTTCCCTTTAAGACCATCCACCTTTCTGGGAGACCCAAGCCTGCAGTTTTCCATTGATTCCAAGAGGTAGAATTAATAATAGGCTGGAATGATGCAAGGTAAGTTTAGTCTAAACTCAAGAAAAGCTTCCGGGCAGGCTGTGTGGGAGGCTGTGAAATTGTCTCCCAGAAAAAGACACTGGTAATTGGCATCATCTGGAGACTGTCTCCCAGAAAAAGTTGACTGGACAAATCCACAGGAAATAGATTGAAGGGACCAATCCTGCCTCAGGCCCATGAGACAAATGGAAAAGTGAATGGGACCTATAGTGCCTTTTCCATCTCTGACTTGTAGAATTCCCCTCAAAGACGCATAGTGAAGATGACCTCCCCACCCAAGGGCCTCTTTACATAAGGGGCTTAGACCACAGTCCTTTGCTCCTCAGTCCCCTCACAGGTGATGCCAGATCATCATATTAGGTGCTACCTTACCAGAACCTCTGACCCCTTCTTCCCAACTTGTCCATTTGAGGCCATCTGGAAGAACTGGCTCCCTTCTAGGTCTAAGGGGGGCACCAGGTACCTTTCACCTACAGAAACACTGGTGGGAATCTATTCAAAAGTGGGCACAGCAGTGGCACTGGATTCACCTTCTGCTAGAAGTGCAACACTAATATGCTCCCACGGTCCACACAGCATTTCATTTCATACCTTGGCCTGACTCTTTATCTCTCACTGAAATCAGTGCTGCCCTCTCTACAATGGGAACCCTAAGAGAGAGATTTCTTCTCACAGGTGCTGGAGCTGAGTTGGCTACAGCAAGGCTAAATGAATCAAAAGGCAGCTATCATTCAGACTCTCTCCTTACATGCAGCTCTCAGGGTCCCTTAGTGCTGGCACCTGTCAGATAACATAATTTGTAACAAAATGGGGGGGGAGACAGGGGGCCACTCTGACTACTAAATATTATTTGAGATCTCAAAATTCTTCCCAAAGCTCAGAAACCCCAGAATTGTTTCTTCAATCTCAAAAACAGAACCCCAAACTTAGGAATGTTTCATCTTAACTGTAAAGCCCCCCCATACTCTCTTAAATACATCTCAGAACTGGGACACCTCTCTTCACAAGGCATAACCATTCCCAGCTCCTTTTATCAGTAAAGCCCTTTTCTGAGCTCAGGATGTCAGAATTTGGACTCCATTTCGAAGGATCTGGACAACAGAAGGTGCTGGCACCTTGCTCATCCTTCCCTAGGTGTTGCTGTTTACATTTGAGAAGAAAGAGCCCAGGAGACAAATGCTGTATCTAGGACAGCAGCACACAGCAAGCCCGAGACTGTCACGGGACCAGGCTGAACTGAGCTCTGCTGCTGGGCTCATATTACCCAGCTCTGTGGCCGAGCCATTTCTCCATAGTGGACATTTCCAGAGGCAGCTTTAATTGCTTAATTTGCAGGGTTTATCCAGCCATGTTGCAATAGCTTCAAACAAATCAAACAGGCAGTGCTGGAACTGAAAGGCAGCGAGGAGGCTGCTGTCTGCTGACTCCCCAAGGCTATTCAGCACAGGAGCCTCCAGAACCTAATGACAGACAGACAGTCTGCAGAGGGGGCAAGTCCCCTAGAGGCAGCCCCACAAAGCCCAGACCACATACCAATTTTCTCTCAAAAAAGAGGATGCCAGATTATCTCCTGCCTCAAACCTCAGACCCTGGACTCCTATAGAATCAAATATAACACATTTACCTGTAGCTGCAAATGTGGGGCACCTATCTTTGCCCTGCCTGGAATCTCAGTACAGAACTTGCCTTCCCTCCAGACCTGAAGCAGTTTCAGTCACACAGCCCCACCATTCCCAACACTCAATGATTGCTCAGAATTTTAGGAGACAAATAACATCCAGACCCCGAAACCACAGGTAAAAATAAGGACACAGTCTATATATGACAAAGCGTGAGGCCATGGCCCCATTCCTAAGATGCAAATCATGCCTAACCCTGCTTTGAGAGGGTCACCAGGCAGCATCCTGACCCTCATACTGTCACTGTGCCCATCTCTCATCTAGGCAACTAGAGGCACATCAGTTTCCCTCTGCTCTTGCCTCTGCCTGCGGCTGGCAGGCCTCATTGTGAATAGTCCCACGGCATTCAGATTCCAAAGCTCTGTGATCCAAATCGATGGGATGTTTCTGAGAGGATCGATTGTAAATCTGTTGCATCCTCCAGGGTTTGTTTCTGGTCTCCTAGGGCAGGGCTCTGCCTCTGGGAGATCATATGTAGGGTTTGGGAGATGGGGGTTTGCCTGAGAGGATGCATTCTGGAGGTGATTCTGGAAGACGAGTGAGTGGCTGTATTTTAATGGAGAGGAAGGCTTCTCAGAGAAGGAAGTGGGAGTATGGAGGAAGGCTTCTCACGTATGGGGATATGGAGGCTGGGGTTGGAAGTAAGAGGCTGAAGGAGGTATGGGGAGTTCAAGGTTTTCTTGTGGGGGGATAGGAGATGTACAGGGAGGTGAGATAGGTAAGGCAGCTGTGGGGATGTGGGCATGATGGGTGAGGGAGGTGTGAGGATATGGAAGTAGGCATAGAAAGGGTGCATGCATGGGGTATCTGGGGGCAGCCCTAGGTGTAGATTTTGAGGGAGAGGGCCTGGGGTGAGGAAGGCTGTGAATGAGTGTGCGCACACATGTGCACCTGTGGGACGCTGAGAGTTGCTCAGCCCCACCCAGGAGAGAGCTCTTCCATGTTCCCCCTCCTTCCACAAAGCTGGTAGGAGAAATCCCATGGGGGGTGGGGGGTGGAGGGTCTGACCCTATAGCTAAATGCCAACCCTCCCGTGGCAAGGGGCTGCTCAAAGTGATCAAAGCCCATCTCTGGCTCTCCAGACACCTGTCCCCCTCCTCCTCTTGCCTCCCTAGATAACAGAGAATGGTTTGACAGACACCACCTGTTCCAGGGCAGGCAGCTCCTGCTGGGGAGACCCTAGGTTGAGGGAGAGGGGTCATTAATGCCCTGATCCTACTGGGAGGGATGACCGCACCCCTGCCAGCACCAGGTGGGCATTGTTCTCCCCTGCCCCCACCCCCTCAGTGGGGCAGCCTCCGCATGTCTCCTGGGGGAGGCAGCCTGCGGCCTGCCCCCTTGCCCCGGTAGGGGCACAGCCTGGGAGAGAAGTAAAGAGTGAGGGGGCAGGGGGTGCAAACACCTGCTGGCATCTTAGCACGGTAGAAAATGAGGGCGGAAGGGACCGCAGGAGGTCACCCAGCCCAACCCCCTGCTCAGAGCAGGACCAGCCCCAGCTAGATCTTCCCCGGGCAGGAGAAGGGGGTGGGGGAGAAGGGAGCTGGGCTTCACCCCGTGCCCAGCCCGGGAGGCGGAGGGATGTAGGGACAGCAGAGCGGATCAAAGAGATCTCCCTTCCCCCATCTCCCTCCGGGGCCAGACCCGGGGCTCCGGGCAGGGAGGCAGGGAGGCGGCTCCGGTACCTGAAATTGGGAGGCGAGGCGAGGTGCAGCCCCAGGAAGGGAGACGATCCGGCGGGGGACGTGGCTCCTTTCTCTCTCTCCGCCATTCTCCCTCTCCATGCGGGCGGAGCAGGGAGGGAGATGGATGCTGCTGATGCTGGCAGGCAGGGAGGGGAGAGGAGGGGGAGCCGGGCACGGATCCACTGGGGTGGGGGCGCAGCTGGAAGCCGACGCCGAGGACGCCCCTGAGGGCGCCAGCTGCAAGCCAGCGGCCCCCACAGCTGGATGCAGCGGCCCCGCCCCTCTGGGGGGGGGGGTGGCGGGAGGGGGGGAACTGCAGCAGGTAAAGGGGCGGGGGAGCGGCGGCTGAGGGGCCCTAATGCCCAAGGCACCACTGGGTGCCCCCAGGAGGGCTCCTTGCCCGTCAGCCGGGCATTTCCTTGTTTGGAGATCCCACCCCAAGGTGCCCACCAGGGAGGCCCTGCTGAGAGGGGCTGGGGGAGCTGAAGGGGCCTGTGCAGCTGGTGCAGATCATGGGCCAAGCAACCAAGGGGGGCCCCGCAGAAGGCTGCAGCCCAGGGCTGGCTGGGGGAAGGGGCCAGGCTGGGTCTCTGCCAGCTGTAGGGCATTCAAGTCACCAGTTCAGTCCCCCCCACCCCCAGGAAGCAGTCCCCCTGGCAGCAGCAGCCCAGCTTTTCATAAGGCCATTTCATTCCTAGGGCAGAGTGCAAGCACCCCATCCAGCTCCGCATTCGTGCCTCCCTCCCAGTCGAGGCAACAGAGTTGGGAGCGGCAGAGTCAAGCTGTCAGACCAGTTTCAAAGAGAAACCATTTACTGCTGCTTGGAATCAAGCCCCGTCCATCTAGGCCGGATCCCAGGCACCAGCATCTTCTGCAACAGGTTTCTTCAAGACCCTTGTGCCTCTAGTGTATGGAGATACAGGTATCTTTCACTTTATGTGGGTTCTGTATGTGCAAATTCGCTCTTATGCAATGACCCCTTTTTATACCAAAAAAATTGTTGTGTGTGAGGTAACTTCACTCTTATGCGATCGGTGTGGTGGAAGCCCGAAGTCAGCTGCTTTGTGCGGTGCATTGTGGGAGTGATGTGCACCAAAATAGAATCTCTTGTGTGGATCTGTGCTCCTCACTCCTTGTCTGCGACACGTGTTTCTGTATTTGCCATCCCCGTTATGGTAACATTCATCACCACCCTGTGCTTGCATGTACTGTTTGCTGTTGGTGAGTACCACAATTGTCTTGGAAAAGTGGTAGAAATGGGTCTGGGGGTCAATACAGTCAAGGTCTTGGAACATATGCCTATTTGTTACATTGTAAAGCGGGCTCCCTTTATGTGAATTTGAATTATGCGCCATCTTCCAGGAACACACATACAGCATAAAGTAAAGGAAACCTGTATTGTTTTCTCTCTCCAGAGCACCTCCTTCCAGTTAGAGGTGAAGTGAGCCTCAAACAAATACCACTTTGAGCATGAACCATGTGTGCCCCCAGCGGCTGGGGGGGGGCATGGCAGCAACAGAAGCATTGTGGCAGAAGCACGGCAGTGGTAAGTGAGGGCTCCCGTAGACACCCCCAGTGCCAGTGGCGGCAGGGGAGGGGGGGGGGGGGCACAAAGGGGGTGCCAACCAGGGGTCAGCAACCACCCACAGATACTGCCAACAGCCTTTCTGTAGGGGGTGTGCTGCCACACTCAGGGGGTGCACATGCACCTGCGTGCACCCCCTATGCATCGCCCCTGACCTTGAGGGGCAAACCCTAGTCCATGGAAGTGTGATTCAACAGTAGTAGAGCTTGGCCATGGGCTCCACTGTTGGGAACAAGTAGGGCTTTCATCCTTCGTTTAAGCAGGTCTATCAATGTGACCATGCTTGAGTTCTCTTGGGAACAATGGTTCATTGACCCAACCCTGCCAATTTAGGTATCAGATCAGGTGATCCCTTTGTTTTGAAGCTGTGCTTGGAACCTAGGCCACACAGGCTGGACTTTAACAAGTGAAGCACTGCCAGCCATAGCTGCCTGTGCCTTTGCTTATGCTGGGCCACCACAATGTCTGTTTTCATATTTCTATAAGTAGTCTGGGTATAGTGATATCCCATATCTCGCCCCATGTGCATAGAAGAGCACATTTCCTTAGGTCACCACCTATTGGGGGATCTAGGTTTGGGCATGGATATGCATCAGTAGCTGTTCTTGGAGGCTAAATTACATGTTGGCTAAATATGCCCACTAGTGGGCGAGCTCTAGTGGGATGAAACAAGCTGGGAACTCACCATGAAGCAATGCAATTTTCATAAGTCTGCCTATGGCAGAATACGTGAGTCTCCCTGGACACTCCATCATTCACCTGAGGGTGGCTGGTCTCAGAGAGCAAACTTTTAAAAACTATTTGACTGGGAAACTGCAGAACAGGAAGTCACCCCCACACTAGATTGCTTAAGCATAGTTTAAAAAGGAACTGTGCATTCTTAACCTGTTACCTGCATTACATTTTGCAATTCCTTTGTTTCCATGGGTTTACTATCTGCACATTTGCCTCTTCCAGCACTGCTCTTCCTTCTTCTGCTTTTGTAGTCCAGTTTTTCTTCCTTATACAAAGCTTCATGCACATCCTTTCACAGCATCTGATTAAAATGAGCTCAGGCCCATGAAAGCTTGTGTTACATATTTATATCTGGCCAATTATATATACAGGCAGGGTAGATTTGCACCTTGATATACTAAGCTATATATATCTAGCTTAGTTTATAAGGCACAAATCTACCTTGTCTTATATTAGCACAGTTAAGTCGAGTAGAAGTTTGGATCCTATTTTACATGGAGAGGCTACAATACTTAGGAAATTAGACTTTTCTTTTTCAAGGTAACTGCCACCAGTTCTGGGCCCTGTTGCTCTATCTGCAGTCAAGTGCTTATGTCTACATTGGCTTCCACAGGAACTCAGAACCTTTAAAGACTTTCTCTTAAAACTCCCTGTTTAGAGTGGTCCTTTACCTATTTCCAATAAAGGGCTAGGTTAATATTTTGGAACCATTTGGTCTACAGCTGAGATTACAATAGGAATGGGTGATATGCACTGACTCAAGACTACATGCAATATAAATACTTGTATACATTATCAAAGAAAATTAGGGTTGGAAGCAAGGTTCCCTCCAAGGTGTGCACATGCGCGGCTGCGCACAATTTAAAATCTTGCTGCATACCCACCTGGAGAGGAGCGCAGCAGAGGCATCAGGAGCCTGGTGGCACAGGACATTTACCAGAGGTAAGCTCCTCATGTCTCAGACAGCGGCTCCTCCCCGAGGCGAGGGGAGGGGGCAGAGTGCCTCCTCGTGACACCAGGGAACTGGTCTGACTGTTTTTTCTACCTTGTTGTGGTCGGAATATGCCACCTCTTCCGCTGCATCCAGTGTGCTGGGACGTTCATTTAATTACTGGCTGAGTGCCGGGAGGAGTTGCGGGCCCCGGCGAGGGATCAGGAGGCCCCAGAACTGCATCCTGTAGCAGGTCCCCAAAGATTGTTGGCTGGCCCTGAATGTGATTTCCCTCTCATACAAGTTCTACACCACTGTAAGTTTCTATTTTTCAATTAAGTCACTGCTGATTTGCAAAGGCATAGATGAAAAGAAAATATGGGCCTATAAACACCATAGAAGGAAACCATGGCATGTAAGCAGTTCACATGACTTTTAGTGGTGCACAGAACTCTTTTACTGCTTTCTTTATTTTACTTTTCTTTGGCACAATGTTTGGGTAAAGCTATTTAAGTTAATATGCAAGTACTTGTAGGAGTTTCTTCATCAATACACACTCAGGTACTGAGGTTATGCTGGTATCTGATTTTGTGTGAGGGGAATCAGACCCTAACCCTCCAGTTGTTTGTGACAACTGACAATTTTAACTCTTAAATCTGTTCATGAATATATAATACCCTGTAAACACAATACCTTGCTGCTGTCCTTGAGGCACATTGCAGAGCCCCACCAGGCTTATCCAAACAATACATAAGATTGTTTAAGCAGAACTCAATTACTATTCAAGTGGTCATGTTTGTTACACTGTTAACGGGAACGGACTGAAGTGGCGCGCTCACGGACCAAAGCTGTGTGCTCATGGATCATTACACTTTAGAGGTAATATTGGTTGGAAGGGACCTCAGGAGATCATCTACTCCAACCTCCTGCTCAAAGTAGGACCATCCCCAACTAGATCATCCTAGCCAAGGCTTTGTTGAGCTGGGCCTTGAAAACCCCCAAGAACGGAGATTCCACCACTGCTGTTCCAGTGCTTCACCATCCTTCTAGTGAGAGAGTTTTTCCTAATATCCAGCCTAAGCTTCCCTTACTGCAGCTTGAGACCCTTGCTCCTTATTCTGCCATCTGCCACCACTGAGAACAGTCTAGCTCCATCCTCATTGTAATCACCCTTCAGATAGCTAAAGGCTGCTATCAAATCCCCCCCTCAATCTTCTCTTCTTCAGTCTATCCCATATGAGATTGTTCAACTAAAACATAATTGATCAAGCTACATGGGATACATGCTTTAGTTTAGCTGGGATGTGCCTGTGCACAGATGAGTGGAGGCGCTACATGCTTCTCATTGTTGGAACTCAAGCCACAGATTAAGCATGTTCTCAGTAGATGAGATTTATCCCTTCTCAATAAAATCATGAAGTTCCCACTTCATCTCTTGACAAGAGAAGCCCTGCATGCTCTTAGAGATTAAAAGACAACTCCGTGTACCATATCACCTTCAGGCATCTGGGACAGTTGAACCCCTGAACTAGAGTGATAAATACTTTTAAAAATGGTCTCCAAATAATACTTGTGACTGGAACCCAAAGTCATTCTTTGTTGCTATAGCCCTGCACTCATCTTCAAACTAGTCCATGAGCATTATACCTTCTGCATTCACTTGCTGGCTCTCTTGCTAAATTAGTACAACAGAATGTGTGCTGCTCTGCACAGTGCTGAAATGGAAATCCAGCCAGCTACTTGGCAGATTGTAGCATTTTAGTTTCACAGTTATGATACACAGCCCTCTTGTTAGGACTATTAGAATTCCCATACTGAGTCTGGACAGCAGGCCATCCAAGTTCTCTCTTCTGCTACAGACACCTATATGACAATGCTTATATCTGTCTTGGAAGCCTTTCTGTCACAAGGAACAATTCTGAAGTGTGCTGTATGTAACAGGTTTCCTCCCATGTCCAGCATCGCTACATCAAATCACTTCAACACATCCCAAGTCCAGGCCATGTTATTTGGTCCATGGTCTGGAACAGGAAGTAGTAGACATTTCTCACTCCCCTCCATCCCTCAATAGTCCTTTGATTTAATAGATGTTAACAATATCCACACTGACCTCTCATTTTGTTTTAAAGTACCTTCTTTGGCTCGATTATCTTGTGGCTTTAAGTTCCACATGTCAATTGTGGACTATATGCATTCCTTTTGCTTGCCTTAAAATTGACAGACCTGTAGGTCCCATAGGGTGTCCACTTTTCCGTTATGACAAGAGATGTGGCAATCTATGATCACCATACTAATAGTTTTGCACATAAAACTGTCATATTCCCCCCCCCCTTAAGCAGGTCTTAGTTTTTCCAGCACTTTCTACCTCTTCTTTACATCATCCATCTCTGAACTCAGCATTATTTTCTTTCTTTTTTTTTTTAAGTTTTACTTAAGGACCTGAAATAAATGTGCAGGAAAAACAGAAGAAAAACAATCAGTATTGATTGCAAAATTAATTTTGTTGTTTGTATAGGACCTACTTAGTGCTTTCTGCTGCAGAGGCAGCTTTTGAAGTAGAAACATGGATAACTAGCTGAATAAATCCTATTCCTAACATTTTTGTCTCACTGGCAATGGTACAGCACAACATTGGTTTCAACTCTACTAAGCATTAGGTGGAAAGGAAGTGGATGGAGAATTTGTCAAATTGAAAGGAATGAACTGATGGTGAAGCCACGGCTTTTACACTCCAGTGGTTTGGATTCTTCCCAGCAGCTAGTACCACCTCTGTTTGCTATTGCACAGCTGCTATACTCAAGCAAGTTAGAAAATGCTATCCTCCAGTTACTTTCCCCATAGCACACCCCAAGGAGAACCATTTCCTACACCACATAAGAGCTTCAAGCAAACACTGTAGCTCCACACACACCCATTTTGAGGCTCTTCATGCTCTAAGGTTTCATTAAGTGTTTCCTAGTTGTAGCTCACTGGCCCTGGAGAGGCCCATTTCTTCATGCATAACACTTCACCTTAGTTCAGTAGGGGTCAATCAGCCCACAAATTAGCCTGCACCCTCCCTAACTGCCACTCTAATCCCTTTCCCTTACCCAGTCTGTTGCTCTGCTTTTTACTTACTGCCCTATCTGCTGCTGTGCTATTTGTTCCCTAATCTGCTGCATGCCACACATTGGCAACCCCTGCCTTAGTTCATTCTATCATGATTACTGGAAGCTCAACTATTTCAGCCATTGTCTTCCTAATAAAGAGAACTTCCAGCTGAGAAATAGTATAAGCAAGCAACATCTGGTACTCAAAAAATATAGAGCATAATTTGACAGGGTCTGTAAGTCAGCCACCTGATTTTACACCCAACCATTTGACTACCATGGCCAAGTTTATACTGGACAGATAAGACTTGGTTCTTCTGATGTTTTCACTCTCCATTTTCTCACAACACCAACTCTATCACTCTGTCCTGGCACCACTGCTTTTATCCAGTTCCCTTTATCTAGCATAAGTTTTCTACTTTTCCATTTAATCTGGCTCTTCCAGCAAACAGATCCATATTTCGTATATGGTCTTGCAATTTTTGCTTATATATAGGGCTGAAGTGATTAGAGTTAAACATCCTTTACTGTTGATACAATTGATACATTTTAATACTATATCTGATTTTACTGTGTCAATTGTGAATCTATGCACAACATTTTTATAGATTCATGATTTGATTTATTACCATATTTATACTAATAATTATACTATTTTTTATAATGGTTGGCTCTATTTTATTATATTTGTATTTCTGTTATTTTTGCCTAAATTTATTTATATTACAGTTGTATGTTTTTCATGTCATTTCCAGGAGTGTGGCTTTCAGCCAGAATCCTTAATAAACTTAACTGATAATAAACTAAACTGAAACTACTTTTCCATTTTTGAGCAAGTCTCTTTTGAAGCCACTTTATCATCTTTTTATTTTAGACAACTGTTTGCACATTTCAAACATGGGAACGATGGCTAAGACAACTGCCTAAAGCCAAGCCAGCTGCTGCTGTTGTGTGTGTTGCTGTTTGGGAGGTTAAGATCAGAGACTAGGCCAGAGGGTAAGCAGGTCTTCCAGGAGCCTTTTGCTCCTGGAATTAATTTGTGGTTAGACAAGGCAGAGGTTGGGGAAATGCTTTCCACTGTTACTTTGGGGGCAATCCCTTCCCATCACTATGTGGAGCAGCCAGTCACTGCTTAGTTGAAGTATTAGCATCTGTTACTAGGGTCTGGCATGGATGATTACAGTCAGTGGCCCAGCTCAGGGGTTTTCAGCCTTTCTTAACAAGTGAACCCCTTCTGTCTCAAAAGTTTCAGCTCATGTACCCCTTTATATTTGTTTTTGGTTTTTAGGGGGGGGGGGCAGATTGAGGCCCCCACAGTGAGGGAGGGAGTGGGGCTGGGGCAGGTGCTGCAAAGCCAGGGCGGGGTGCAGGACAGAGCTGCAAGTGGCTCATCCAGGGGGTGCTGGGGTGGGGGCAGTTCCTGCTGCTGCATGCACCCCATGAGGGAATGGGGGACATGTGCCCCCAGATCCGTGCAAGGGGAGGGGGCTACAGGAGGGGCTGCAACCACTCTAGAATTTGCCGTAGTCTGCTCAACAACCCACCTCCCACCCCGCAGCCCAGCCCAACACCCCAGCTGGGAACAGTCCAGCACTGCCCTGGCCCCAGTCCACAGCCCAACCTGCATGGGCATCCAGGGGCACACGCCCCCCGTGCCCTCCCAGAGTGCTTGCAGCAGTGGAAGCTGCTGCCCCCTGGACAAGCTGCTTGTAGCTGAGTTCTGTGCTCTGCCCCAGCTGGGCAGCACCTACCCCTGCCCCAGCCCCACTCCCTCCGCCACTGCACGGGCCTATGGAAGCAGGGCTAAGGCCGAGCTGCAGCCACTTCAGAATTTGCCGTAGCCCCAAGCCCCATCTCCCAGTACCACCACCTGCCCCAAGTGTAGTCTGGCCCAGCCCCCCACTGGGAAGAGTCCAATGCTGGCCCAGCTGCACCTGCAGTGACAGCCCACCCTCCTTGCAGATCCAGGGGCACATGCCCTCTGTGCCCTCGTGGAATATGGATAACAGCGGTAACACCCCCCCGCCTGTCCTGTGCCAGCTGCCCCAGCTCCACTCCCTCCCCCAACAGCAGAATTACCACCTGGACCTGGCTGCTCTCTGTGTGTCCATGCTGCACTCCTGGCCACCCGCACACCACAGGTTTGTGCGCACACACAGCAATTAATCATCCACATCAGTTCTGTGTACCCCCTTGCAACCCTTCTAAATACCCCTAGGGGTACATGTACCCCTAGTTGACAACCACTGGCCTAGCCTATTGCAATTCCTACTAGATGGAAACTGAAGAGATTCTTCCAGGCTCAGAAGGGAGTTAGTGCCTAGATCATTATCACTTCTTTCTTGAACTTGTCCCAAGCTATCAGGATTCAGTTAGCTGGCTTCTCAGCTTCCCACTCTCTATGTATGAGCAACCAGTTTTTGCTCACCCTGCAGTAACTACATTTCTAAACTGCTTCCTCCCAGTATCCTCTCCCATGCACAAATCACTTTTGGAATTAGAATTGTTCTCACAGAACTCTTGGGACCTTTGTCAAATTGCTCTCTACCTTAGTTGCCTGTAAAAAAATAAAAATACAAAGCATGTGTCACAACTATAGCCTTGATCTACAGCTAGTGAGATACAGGTCCTATGACAAATTCTCCCTAAAGAAGGAGTGTTGCATGTGGGAAGGTAATCATATTTTCAAACACCTGTCTACAGTAATCTTAATTCCATTCTAGCCTGCTGCTTATTTTTCCTCTCAACTGTTCACACAGATTAGTTCCTAAATGTATGTTTAATGCTAAAAAAAACTTTTGGATATACAACTCCAAATTCCCTAGATCAAATCAGGGGGCAAACTGGCTCATTTCCCAGGTTGTTCAAGTAATACATGCAGATTGCTAGGATTTCATGTTCAGTTACTTAGAGCTAGAGTACAAGTCAGCTACATCTAAAGTAGTTTCAGCCACTGAAATTTTTAAGGTAAGTACTTGGAATGCTACACTCTTGCACAGGACTTCTCTTAACCTTCATCTCCTTATTTGTTGCTCAGCTTGGAGGCACAATTGTGCAGCTAGAAGTGTCTAGTACCCAAGGTACTTTCTGAAGATTACTGCTGCTCAAGAGTAGAGTATCTGGGGCAATTTTCTAAGGAGAAAAAAAAAATTGTACTATAGGAGTTGGTGCACTTTAAAAGTCTCAAAGAAGGTATAATATGGATACAAGATTACCTTCAACACTTTTGCATCATTAACTAGATTGTTTTTGTATTTCTTAGGGCTACTCACTCCCTCACCTATTAGTTTCTAAGGCCCCTGACAGACATTACACTTAAGACACGATTCACTGGCTAATCATGTCTTTAGTGACCTGGCCACACGTTCATACAATCAATGGTGTGATAAAACAAGGAATAAGCCAAAGTTATTATATGTGTAATAGCTTTATGAGAAGCCAGCTGGCTCCTATCATGTTTAATTGAATGTGTGGTAATATCCAGCCTCTGGACCCTTTCAAATCTCCCATGTTCTCCAGAGGCTGGGAGTGCCACACAGCTGACCAGGGCTGCACCTTCATTGACAATATGGCATGATGGGATCTGATGTGGGACCCCACAACCACGTTTCCTGCCATGCGCCTTTACTTTAACATCTTGCAGTGGGCTAAGACTGTCACTTGTGTACTCACCCTTGTTTCATGACTTAGCAGAAGCAGTCACAGGACAAGCTTCAATCACTGACATCACCCGATTTTCCATCTCCAACACAGGCTGGCTATACCATCTTTCATATGTAATCCCAGTTTTGTCCCTTGCATCCAGACCAGTTAGATTTTACCACTTCCTCCATCACATTCAAGATGGAAAACTTTCCCACCCACAACTAACTCAGCAATATCCTCACTCTCAGCGTTCACAGCTGTGCTCCACTATTTTTCTATCCTTTGGTTTTATTGTCAGTGATGGCTGGCTGTCTTAATTGTGGAAACAGCCTAACATCTTCACTCTTCCCGTGTTGCTCTCCACATCAAACTCCCTCTGTAAGATAGCCTGCAAAGCCATCCTCCTGTGTCAAGACCAAAAATAAACTGTATAATTTACTTCCTTCTTCCATCACAATTCTTTCCCTCACACTGAAAGCTGTTCAAGAAAGGAAATGTCTTGTACACGGCACCTAGCACACTGTGGGTGCTTCTGTCACCAGAACACAAATAGCAGGGATGAAACAGCAGAAGTGCCTGTTTCCCTCCACACATCCATAAAGCTCTCCAATAGGCCTTCTGGAGACTTTCTGTCTTTGTCCTGCAAATTCCCAAGCTATATCTGGATCTTGCACCATGGCAACCAAACAAAATTAGTTGAAACACAACACATAGTGGGTTAAAGACATTTATAAAAAAAGTGTGTCATATTTACAAACTGTTGTGTAAGCATGAAACCTTCCAAATGACAAAACTCACAGTTTTTGAATTCTATAAAGATACAAAATGCAATTTTCCCCTTTCCCCCCCTGCAGCACGGGACAGAGAGAATCTCCTTCCCCTGCAACCTTCTGCCATCAGAAAGTGGGGGCCTGCTGGGTAAGGATTATGGGGGACAAAACACAAGCCCCTTTAAAGAGGAGCTGGAAATATCAAACTGAGGCCAGGAGCAACTCACTTGTTTCCTTGGGAAGTCTGGCCAATGGATTCCTCTGGGAAAAGAAAACTAGGGTCAGTGTCCTAATGTTATTAGTGGGATGGAAAGGTTATTTAGCTGCTCTTTAATAAAACTGCTTTTGGACACAGTACCGCTGCCCCAACTTCTCCACTCATCCTTTCAGATACCTTTGAGTCAGTTTCCATTTATAGTCCCAAGTTCATTTATGGGTTCAAAGTGAAGGCCCCAATACATAATGTAAATATTTCATCCCAGGTGGGAAACAGTCTGCTCTCTACAGCAAAGGAGCAGGCTATTAATGTTGAGCAGTATATGAACCTAAGCAGTTATTTTCAGCTAGGGACTGTATCTGTGTCAAGTAGGAGTGAGTCATTTCAGACAGTAAATGAAAATAGTGCTAACAGCATCTCATTTTAAGGGACCAGCCACGGGACACAATCCCCGGTGAAGGCTAAGAAACAGAGGCTCTTCTACAACCACCCTCCCCACATCATCTGGGGTTGCAAACAGAAACCCCGTGCCAGCACCACGTTGAAACAACGCACAACAGAGACTGAACAAGACCAGGGAAAGTGACAGTCTATAAGCTACAAAGTTGTGTGGTCAGTATACAAAGCACTGGTTTAGGTACAAGAGGCAGGGGTACTGTGCAAGGGGGTTAGTGTAGAAACCCAAACCACAAATGCAAAAACACTGCAAGCTACAGGAGATGGACATCCACATGAAATGGGCTATGGAGCCCAAGGAAGACTTGCTTATGGGAGTTGCCCCATAGCCCAGCCTTATCCCAGTAGCACATTCACTCCACATCAGATGCTGCACAGACTCCACACAGGACACTGATCATTCTGTTTGAAAGGATTTCCTCTCAGGTAAATTAGTACAGGAGAGACAGAGTCCAGACCCTGGTAGGGCTAGGACTGTTCTCCATACCAGGTGTAGCTTTTTCTGTTATTGGAGCAGCAAGTTTCAAAGAGAAATCTTCATGCATGATCCAGTCATAGGCTTATTCTCAAAAGAAATCTTCCTACCCCATCTCTAGGAGCTTCCTCTCACAGTGACCTCCAAGAGCTGTCCAGCCTGGGAAATGGTCCCATGTCCCTTTTGGAGAATGTTCAGGGTCATGCTAAGCATTTGCTGATTTAGTCTTCATCCAAGAATGAAGAATATTTGCATTCTTGAGTAATGTAGGGAGAGATTGTTTCTCTTTTCAGCCTTCATTTACTAGGCTAAACAAGCCAACCTCTTTCAGCCTTCTTTTGTAAGAAGACTCTCCATTCTTCTACTTATCTAATTAACTCTTCCCCTGTTCCAACTTGTATTTTTTTCTGGAATCAAAATGACCAAAATTGCATATAATTCCAGATAAAGACTTACCAGGGTCTTATACAATGGCATAAAATGCCCTTTACTGATAATCTCTCTCCAGATACAATACAAGACGGCATTTTTCTTTCCTGTGACTATCACAATAGAGGTTTATAGTCATCCTGTGACTGACCAGCACATCCAAATCTTTCTGCTTTTTAGTTGTTCCAGCTGACGAGGTTCTAGCTGCTTGAAGCAACTCTGATAATTAATCTCCAAAAATGCATAACCACTTTGTACTGTTTCATCTCATTTCGATTACTCCAGTGCTCAAATTCATGCAATTCTTCCTGCACATTATCCTGATCTTCCATGATGAAAACACATCTTGTGGTCATC
Organism: Alligator sinensis; assembly: GCF_000455745.1. Taxonomy (NCBI): domain Eukaryota; kingdom Metazoa; phylum Chordata; order Crocodylia; family Alligatoridae; genus Alligator; species Alligator sinensis. The sequence continues at coordinate 1,421,594 of NW_005842214.1, forward strand.
CAAAACCTGTCAGCATATTCTTCTTACATTTTGTGCCAAAGTCATGAGATGAGAATATTAAATAAACAAGAAGCAGGAGCTTTGGTAAGATTAGTCCTAAAACCAATGCTTGAAAGACTCCAGCAGTAACCTTCTTCCAGCCCAGCAGTTCCCCTTTCAATACTACCTGTTGCCATATCCTCAGGTGGGTTTCTTGCCCACCTTACAATTCCTGCATTAATTCCCACTGTGCTGACAGGCATATGCAGGCATTCTAATATGCTTTGGGGGTGGAGTGCTTGAAACCACGCCACCTGGGAAGCCACTAGAGTATTCAATATCTTGCACACCAGAGAACGTTATCCAAATGCAGGCTGCAGTTTAATCTCATTGACTGCCATTTAAGAGTGAGGAAGGTTGAGTATTTCTTTTGAGACAGACAAATGCTGCTCACTTCAGCTAGGCATTAAGTTTCATGCACTGATTGACACCTAGGAAGAAAAGATACACCTGGGAGTGAACAAGTCAACAGAAAAAAACCTCTTGTCTCCTCAACTCTGGGTTTGCCTCAGAAGGGATAGGTTTGGTTCCTGGGGCTTTTATATGTCAATGAGCCAAAACATACCCAAGCAAAAATGATGCAATGCCCCAGTGTGGCAACCATCGGAGTTACACATTCACATAGACACCCAACATTTTCAGCTGCTGATCACACGTTCTGATCCCTTTCACAGCAGCACCCCTTTACTGCTGTGGCGTGACCACTCCAGTGCTCCGACTCTTCCCTTGTGAATCTCTCATCTCTGGCTGCAGGAAAATGGGAAAAGAGAGTTTGTCTCAGTACCCTTTGCAGAGCTAGAACAAAACACAGTCAGCTCCTCCTAGTGGGAGCATCTAGAGCAGGGGTTATGAACCGGGGCTACACATACCCCTAGGGGTACTTGGAAAGGTCACAGGGGGTATGCTGCTGCTGCCCACCGCCGCGCACCACTTTTCCAAGGCTGGTGCCACAGCTGGTTGCTGCTGATGGGTGGCACGCAATTGGCTGGGCATGAAGCCTGCATGCGAGCCCCAACCCCTCCCCCCTCATTGCCACCAGAAGGGGTACACTTGCTAAAAAGGTTGAAAACCCCTGATCTAGAGCATTTTAGCCATCCTGGTAAAGATGTATTTTCTCCATCCCAGTTTGTACCACTGTTGTGTGGGGCAAAATATGATTAGGGTGCAGAATATGAAGTTCTGTGGGGCAGCTGATAGGTGTGGGAAGGAGGAATCCCTTATAGGATGGGTCTAAGGGTAAAAAGCAGTCCGTGATTGCCAAAATGATAAGCTGCTGCCCTCTGTTGGTCAATTAATACTTTGCCAAGCAATAGTGAAATTATGAGGCAGGAGACACTAGAGATAGGGGAAACAATAGCCTCAACTGCAGAGTAAAGCAGTTTTAAGGCAAGTCAATTTCATTTTCTAAAACTACTGACAGCAATTCGAGCTGGGCATCACTAGCTGTCAAAAAACAAGCATGAGGCAAGCCACAGCCCCACAATAGCCTTAGGGCAGAATTACAGGTTACTCACATTCACAAGCTCTTGCTGGGAATCTCTGGACCATGCAGACCTGTCACTTTGGCTCGTTTATACAGGTCCTCTGTGCACATCTCCTCTATTCCCTCATGCTTGCGCTTTGGAGAGGCCTGGCCAGACTGTGATGGCTTCAATGCTGCAAGGGGGAAAGAAGTATCACTGCAACATCTCTTTTGACCCCAAGAATCTTCACCCTGACACTTGAGGCATTTGGCACATCAGACAGCAGGGGAAAATGAAAGTGTACGAAGCCAAAGCCAGGGGAAATGCAGCCACAATCTTCCCACATTTTTGACAAGTCTCAGACAGGGTGACTTCCAGCCTAGGACAAACCCTGGAGTCTCTTGTTTTAGTGAATAGCAGTCTTATACGCAGTTATTTTGGTCTTCCCCTACAAATAAATCTCTTCCTAACATGACCTATGCCTAGGCAGTCTCCAGGGAGCTGGGATACATGATGCCAAAAGGGCAGTCATTGACTCACTTCAGTAACCCTGAGTTCTGTGTACGTTTTTAGGAAAGAATCTCTTGGTGAGTCCCAAGCAAGCCTAAAAGGGAGGTGAAATAGATCTTTATTTCCCTCCCCACACTCCCTTTTCTCTTGTTGAATTAGCCTATGGGCTCCAAATACCTATCAACATATCCGGGTATTTTACAAAAAGCTCCTGCTCACCTGTACTGGTGCTGCAGCCCTGAACTGAAGCTGGATCTGTGACTGGGCCACTGAGATCATCTGCACAGGAAGGGACTGATGCCAATAAACCTAGGAAAGAGAAGGAAGAGAACTACAAATGCATTTCTGAGTAAGGAACATGCACTTTCTTTTCATTAGGAGCTTGGAATGCCCTGGTGCGATTACCACCTGGAGCATTTCTATCTGTAAAAGGCAGGTTGGATTCAGAGCTCAGTTCTTGCCAGGGATGCAACCCATGGCTTTCTTAATCTATCAGCACTCTCAATGGTTTTTCACCCTAGGCTTGTAGGGTGAAAAACTGACCAACAATGGCGCAGGGCTTCCAGTCATTAGAAGGACTGTGTCCAACTTCAGTCTTCTGAGAACAAATCCTAAAAGCCACAGACACACACTTGGTCTCGTCTGCCATCCTAAGTAAAGCATGCTCCTTAGGTAATTTTTTGGCAGAGGCCATTACCTCCTGCAAAGGCTAGTCAGGAGCATGGGCTTGTTACTTGTGAACCACTCAGTAGCATACTATCTATCTCCTTCAGCAGATACTGGGATAGACTGCATTATGGAGAGAATCTCTCACAGCTACCGGTACTTACAGAGCCCCCTGTAGCGTGACAGCTGCTGGTATATCTGTTTCATGCGCTCAATGTTTAGCCGGCTGGTCTCAGCATGGTTCACCATGGGTTTGGGGTAGTCCACCCCAATGATGCACTTGGCTGCCTTCTGCACCGACTCTGGGGCATTCCAGGGCTCATAGATGTATCGCGAGGGAAAGCCTTTTAGCTTGGGCAGATATCGCCTGCAGCCCAAATAAAGAGAGGCACTTACATTATTTTACTCAAAGTTCAGCAGCATGGTATTTGCAAAGCAAAGGATAAGCAACCAGTCAGACAGCTGCCGCATTACCCCAGCCACCCAGTTTATGCAGGTGTGTCACTGGCATACTAGACTGTATGGGGGAAGAACCCATCCATGTCACTCACCTAACGTAGTCACCACTGGGATCTGTGCGACGGCCAAAGCCCACAGGGCAGTAGCAGTGGAAGAACTGTTGAAAGAAAGCACTGCACGAAAGCCACATCCAGCTGCCTGCGTTTACACTGAAATCTGCATCCAGAAGCAGCTCATCAAACACCTGCAGCAATAGGAGGGGAAGCCAGTAAGGTCCTACCCTTGGAGGGTCCTTAACTGTAGGGGACATTTTACATATTAAGCACTGAGTTGTAAGAAAACACTTCCCAGTAACTGAAACAGGAGCAGAACTGCAGCCCACTGGCTCAAGCCATCTGTCTGGTTGTGTTTCCTTACCTTTTCAGTCATTTCCAATGGAACACATAATCTGGTCATGCTATTAATGGCCAAGACTTTGGACTCTGCTGCTGTTCAGTTTTACAGAGATTCCGACAGTGACCTTAAATGTGGAGGTGTAATGCAAGTATGAAGCACTGACCCTGGGAAGAAGGATAGTTTTGAACATCAGGACAAGCACAGAAGTGCAAAAAAAAAGAGTTACATATGGTTATCCCCTTACTCTGAGGAGAAGCAGGGTTTCAGCAATAAGCCACTAAACCTCTTATCAAATCATTATTTTTTTTAAGTATCCCAAAATATGAGTCTTTTACTTCTCCTTGGGACACTGTGTAGATTAATATTTCACAGTTAGAAGTTTTCCTTGATTAGAGTGGAAGTAAACTGTATAATGAAAAGGAAGGTCCTGCTAGGTCAAAAGCAATGAAATGTATACAAAAAAGATGGACTTGGAAGCACTTTGGCATCTACCAATGAGTTCTACCACTTTCAAAACCCCACAGAAGGTAGCAAAAGACAGGCAGATGAGAGCCTGGAAGAAAATCTTCCTTTCTATACTACTTTGCACAACAAATGAAAGCCACAGTTGTATTGTCACCCTTGAAGAACATGCCAAGAGGACTCTGCACTAAATGGTTGGCTTTCTGCCTCTGGAAATTCCACACTCACCCTTACTCCGCACTCCCAGCTGATCCAGAGGTCACCCCGGGTCAGGAAGCAGGCCACAGCGTGCCTGGCTAGGTGGTGGATCCAGCCTTCTTGCCGCAGTTGCGTCATGATAGCATCAATCCAGGGAAAGCCTGTTTTGCCCTCGGCCCACTTTGCCAAGGCTTCAGGATTCCTGTCCCAGGGGATCTGGATGCAGATTGGGTTCCCTTCCATACGGTCAAATTTGGGGTTGTTGGTGGCTGCTGTATAGAAAAATTCACGCCAAAGCAGCTGTCCATATAGTGAGAGAGGTGGGGTGCTATTTCGCTTCACCTGTGGAAGAGGAGTGACAAGACACAGGGAAGATGCATAAGGAGGAAAATTAGCCTTTACCCAGCTCTTGCACTTGAGCAGCTGAGCTCAAGCCCACCTACACATTTATACAGGTTTCCCTCGCTTTATGCGGGTTCTGTATGTGTGAATTTGCTCTTATGTGAAGACCCTTTTCATACCAAAAATTTGTTATATGCAAGGTAAATTCACTCTTAGATGACTGGCATGGTGGAAGCCTGCAGTCAGCTGCTTTGTGCGGTGCATTGTGGGAGTGACGCGCACCAAAATAGTCTCCTATGTGGATCTGTGCTCCTTATCTGTGACATGTTTCTGTAGTTGCTATCCCCATCATGATAGTGCCCTGTGCTTGTGTGTACTGTCTGCTATTGGCGAGTATGAAAACTGTCTTGTAAAAGAGGTAGAAGTGGGTCTGGAGGTCAGTACAGTCCAGGTCTTGGAATGTATCCCTATTTGTTACATTGCAAAGTGGATTCCTTTTATGCAAATTCGAGTTATGCAACGTTTTCCAGGAACACATGTATAGCATAAAGCAAGGAAAACCTGTACAAGCAGGTCCCATTCAGGGACAAGGTCAGCTAATGACAGTTGGAAGGGCTGAGATGTTCTCCGAGCAGCTCTTTACCAATATCCCCATTCCCAAGGTGAGAAACCATTTGCCTGATACATTACTGGAAGTGACTCATCCAGATGACAAAGACTGTCATTTCAGTTAACCCTAGATCTTACAACCTTGAGGGCCCAGCCTTGAGAATCTGATTAGCTCCTCTTAAAACCTAATTATGCTTACATGTTCCCTTTTTCTCACCTTCTTATATAGCTCCCAGAGGCGGTAGTAGAACAGGCGGCAGGACAAGCAACCAAAGCGTAAATAGGGACTGAGCCCTGTTGGGCTGGCCAGCAGCGAGTTGGCATTCATCCTTGGCCTTTCATAATTTGCAACCCAAGCCTGAGAGCATGTGGAGGAAGAAGTAAGCAAAAGAGAATGGGTTTGAGAAATGCAGTACTTCAAGGGTCCAGAGGCCTGCCATTAACTATCTATAGTGGATTTATTAGTTGATCAATGGGTCTTTCACACTACCCCTATGGAATTGGCTTGGGACATCTCCAACAGATGGACAAAGTGGCAACTTCCAGTCCTACTCCAGTAAGAGGCACATGAATCATTCAGAGAGGATTCAGTCCAGTCACTGTGGCCTGGGAGGGGGTTATTAGTTCATGTCTGTAGTGTGGGAATGGGCCTATGGCCTCCCAATGGTACATCCTGGTATGTGGGGTATGTCTACATTAGGGGCGAGCAATTATTTTGGGCAGAGGGCTGCTTACTGAGTTTTGACAAGTCATAGACAGCCGCATGACAGGCAGTCCAGGGCAGATAAATATTAATTTTCTAAATTTTTTAGGGGCCCCGCGGGCCAGATAGGATGGCCTGGTGGGCCGCATCTGGCCCACGGGCTGCGTTTTACCCAACCCTGGTCTACATGATAAAGGGTCTTAACCATCTCCCTGATGTCTTCTATTCTGGATGTACCTAATAATTACAAAGCATGACAACTTGTCATGATATAACAGAGCAGGGATTCAGTGGAATGTTCAGCAAGAAGCTCTGAAGTATTATCAGCCCCTAAAACAGGACTTGAGCTATCAGCTCCATAACTGCCATAAGAAACGGCTGGTACTAGAGACTGATCAAAAGCTTTAAAAAGTCATTTCTGTCTGAACAATTTACCTTCTATCATTGAAACACCCAAGACTTCTACTGCTCTCTTTCAATGTATTTATTCTGCACATACTAATAAAGACACAGTTATAAGAATGTATCTAGGTATTACAGTGACTGGCCCAACCAATACCAAGTAATATGGCATGTTGTATTAAGAGTCCTCACCTGTGCAGTGTGGAAGTGTCAGTCTGTTTGCCCTTGTCCTGTTATTACACCTGGACCTGCATAAATAGGTCTCAAAATGAAGACTAAGGAGATGAAAGTCACCTGTAGAAGGAACTACACTTTCATGGGAGGCTTGTAGTCCATGCTATTCCAAAGGGAGGGCGACTCCACACCCTTAAGACCCCAAGGGAGCTGCATCATTGGCAACTCTTGCAAGCAAATTCCACCATTAGATGTATGAGTATCAGAGAACCTCCATCCCCATTGGGTCTTTTGAAGGCTAAGAGTGGCAATGCCACAATCTCTATGCCAAACACAGCCCAGGTTATACAGAGACAAATCTCATCTCTGCTCATGTCTCTGCAATGTGGAGAGCTGTCTCTGGTTAGCACGTGGCGGAAGTGACAGCTAGTGTTAATATTTCCTAGCTAAGGGTTCAGCACACAGGAAGTGCTACCAGGTGAAATAAGGTTACCTTTCTTTCCAAATGCTTATCCAGGCGTGCCAAGGCCTCCATTTCCCCTCCTTGCCAAACTGCTGCAGCAAGACCATCTGTGGGAAAACCTGTGAAGAACAAAGCTGGTAAGGTCTAAAGCCAACACAAGGTAAATGGCCTGGCTGGGCTCCAATTCTTGTAGTAATACAAGCAAGCTGAATAAGCAGCTCATTTTTGATCTTGGAATATTTGCTTTATTGTTGCTTGTAACACGGTGGCCTCCTCGTCAGGTCTCCACCAGCTGCCCTGCTCCTGAGGTAACGACCTGCTTCACTATCCCGCCACGCCTTGATGGAAAAATATGAGAGTTGCTACTAAGGCGGGAGGATACCCATTATATGCCCTGCTGACAAGGGCCTTAATACCTGCTCCAACCTCCTCTCTATGGGTCCCATGCCTCGCAGATGTTGTTCTGTTACCTCTCCAGCTTATGGCTGGAGCAAACTGAGCGCACAGTTGTAGCTCTACCCTACAGCCCCAGAGAGCCACACCCCCTCTCACCGGGTTCCCACTCATTCCACTGGCTCTCACCCAGCCTCTTTCATACTGCCCTCTCTCCCAGGCCACACACATACTGCCTTGCTTCACCCGGCTTTCGGCTTAGCTCTTCATGCCTCGGTCAGGCCCGGTGCAGTTTGTTGGGCGTCTCCTGCTACCCTCACCCGAGCGTTTACTGAGCAATTCTACAACTGCTGGCCCACTTCACTCCTGGCCCCTCGCCGAGCCACTAGACCCCACTGGGCCTCCTCACTCACCTATTCACTGGACCTCTACTCACTTGCCCACTGTAGTCATTGCCCCTCTCTCTCAGGGTCTCTCTAGTTGTCGCTGCTCTCTCTCAGGGTGTCTCACGCCCCCAGGCTTTAACCTCCTCTGGACTGAGCTCTGCCTCAGGGCTGCTTAACAAGCCCAGGCTCCCCCTGCTCATTAGAACACTGCCAGGGATGTGGGCCTGGGGTTATAAAATGCCCCAGCCTGCCTTTCACCGGGGAGGTAACCGGCATTTCCTGGGGGTCTCCCATGCCAGTAGGAGTCCCACCAAACCACCCTTCCCCAGCAGGGTGCAGTTTTAAGCCTTACCCAGGACAAGGGATCACCTCCACCCCATAGCCCCTGCCTTTACCTCCTGATATTCCTGGAGCAGCCTCTCAGCCTGACGCTACCTCTTTTCTCCTGCAGCAAACTGCAGCCCAGCTTATATCCCTGGGTCCAAAAATGGTTGCCCTTATCAGGCAGCTGGCTGTTTTCTGCCCTTAAAGTGGCAGGCACCAAAGGTGCCCTGCCACATTTCTGTTCTTGTCCTTCTACAACAGAGCAAACCATTTAGAGCCAGGAAACAACTGTAATCTGAGAGATGGCAGGGTAGATATGCACCATCATTCTCTCTCACACTATCCAGGAAAAGTGATTATCATGATACCTTAGTGTGCCCTAGGCCAGGGGAAGCTCTGTGTCAATGATAAACAGAATAGGCAACAGGGGGCACCTCAGACAGCCTGCAGATCCCCAGGGTCCATGGAGCACAGGTTGAAAACCACTGGTTTAGATGGATACTGCTTTAAAAGGAGCCAGCAGTACTGTGGATTTCAATGCACCAAAGCTTTTGTTGAGACCTACCAAACTTTTCATCAAGCCTTTGCCTTCCTACCAATTGGAAAGTATCCCACAATATCCTCATACTATTGGGCAGCTGGTGGCTCATGGTGACAGTGTTGCATGCACAAAGACAATCCTCTGCATAGCAGCAATAATTTGGCCTTTCCCTTACCTTTAGATTCAGATACTATCAGGGGATGGGGGGTGGCGGAGATTGTGCTCTGGCCTCTTCCCCAAACATTTTGTTTCAGTATCAATGGGTGAACGGACTGAATATAACAAACACGGAACTAACTACTGTATCTTCTCCCTTCCCTCCACCCTCTTAGAAGTAAAGCCCTCTCCCTCCAGGATCAGGCAGCAGAAAATGAGTGGAAATAGGTTCAATAATATCTTTCACCTTTGTGACCAACCATTTTTAATTTGGGAATTCACAGGCAAGGCAAGTTTGATTGGCACAGATTAACCTGTGATAAGTATTCATTAATATTAATATGCTCCTCCCCAGTTGTTGCATGCAGTCTTATCAGAGAATAATGACAGAAGAAGCAGTTGGTTATGCCTGTGCAACACTGACAAAGGCTGTAAGCGCCAGAACTAAGAACAGGCAAAGAACTACAGGTCAGGACTGAGGTATCGCAGAAGTATGGGAAGCGTGCAGTTTGCAGTAGACTTGAGCATTAGAATAGATCAGGGGTGTCCATCCTTTTTGAATGTGGGGCCGGATCACAAACTTTTGATCAGTGGGCCGGTGAGCCATATTCAAAGACCTCACAGGAAGTGGTATCACATCAGGAAGTGATGTCATGTGACCTTTGACATCAATGAAGGTGCAGGAAGTGACAATGAAATGGGTCTGGAAACGTGGTTTAAAACCCAAAATAAAAACAATAAAAACAGTACCTGATCTAGACCCCAGGAGGCAGCAGGCATCCTGCCACCAGTCAAACAAGACCTTGGGAAGAAATTTCCAACAGCTTCTTGCCAATGGGAGGAGGTAGAAATTAAAGAGAAAACCTCTTCCCCTTTTCTTTTTGTCCATGTGTTAACTGACAAGGCACAGAATAGAGCCTGAAAACCTTGCTGTATTTCCAGTACCAGCCCTCTGTTCACAAAGGTTAGAACAGCGAGGGAGTGGAACAGACTGCCTAGGCAAGTTGTGGACTCTTCATCATCGGAGGTGTTCAAAAAGATGTTGGACAGCACTGGTCGGGTATGATCTAGGCCAGCGTTTCTCAAAACATGGGTCACAACCCAAAAATAGGTCTCAGGAATATATGAAAGGGTCACGAGCAAACTTTAAAAATGGGTTCTCCTTTAAAGGAGAAAAACATATAACTGTGGCTTTTCTCTTGTGGGCTGGCAGAGGTCCAGCCTGCAAGGGGCTACATGGGGCCCCACCATGCCCCACACACTGGGGCACTGGGGTCTGGAGGTAGGAGCAGTGAGAGACACTGGGTCAGGACTGACCATCTAAGTTTACAAATGGGTCCTGGTACAAGAAAGGTTGAGAACCATTGATCTAGACTGGGGTGGGCAATTACTTGAGGCAGAGCGGAGCAACACAGGGCACAACCCTTGCTCCTCAGGCTCTCAGTCACTGGTCCAGCCCCGGGGGAGGCACTGTCTTCCTGCCCGGCCCTACCTGCAGCGCCCCAGCCAGACAGGAGGCAGCAGAGGCAGACAACGAGGGCGAGCCCGGCCATCACGCCACCTCTGCGGGTCCGCATCGCAGTGCCGTGCTGGGCTGCAGGGAGCCGAGGCTGGGTGGCACCTCGGGGCGCGAGCGCAGGCTCCACCCGAGCCCGGGGCCACCCCGCGTGGTGCGGCCAATACCGACAGCCCAGTGGGAGGAGGCACCTGCCCATGCCGCTCCGCCTCTGCCAGTGACCCAGGGCCGGGTGGCCAAGCCGGGCTGCCTCTTGCCTGCGGGTGGGGAGCAGCGAGTCGCTCAGGCAGGGAAGCGGTGGCTTCCCCACGTGGTGCTGGGGACGGGAGGAGGCGGGCCGGGTCTGCACTCCTCTTCCCACATGCACCGCATCAGCAACGTCAAGCTGATGCAGTGCGTGTGGGAACCTTGTCCCTTTCCCAGCCCTTCAGCAGCCATTAGGAAGCTGCTGAGGGGCTCGGGGATGGACAAGGGATTCCCGTCGCAGCACCGCAGGCTGCAGAAAATGGCTTGGTGGGCCGCATGTTGGACAAGCCTGGAATAGATTGTCAGTGGTTCATTTTCACAAACTCAAAGACGATGAATGCCAAAATGCTATTTGAAGGCTGAAGATGGTCCAGACCTGCTAAGAGTAGCAAAGGCATTCTGGAAAGGTTAGAGACAGCAAAAACAGATCCTCAAAGAGCTTATTTGACTAGACATTACTCCCTCCTTAGCCCTGGTCACATACCCAGCTCCTCCAGAGATGGGACTCCATACACATCGTCATGATTCTCCTGGATCTCAGCTTTGCACTTCTCCATCTGCTGGCTTGTTATGCTGCTCACTGGCTTCTTGGGAAGCTCCATGCGGCTAATGATGGCTTGGAAACGTTTGTAGGTGAGGGGTGGTTTGTTGCCATTCAGCTCAATTATTCTAGGAGGGGGAAAAAAGAGAGTTAAAAAACAGTCTTGCTCCTACAAAAAGATTGTGGGACAGCATGTTAAAACTGCTTCCCCCCTACTCCCTTGGGATATTCCTTCCCCTGAATAGAGGAATCCCAGACAATCCCATCTTCCATTTGAGTCTGTTCCCCAATACAGGTACTGAAAACACACACCAGACCCGTTTCTGTGAAGAGGAAAAAAGAAATCTACCCTCAGTGCCACACTGCCTCCCAGAAAAACCCTAGCCTAAGCATCTTCATCCTCCCCACTACGAAATCCCAGCCTGCAATTGTTCCTCCCTATCACTCCCGGGTGATACCACCCCAGCTTATATACATCCACCTCACTACACAAGTCAAATCCCTGCCTGGGACTGCCCACCCTCATTTCCTTTGCTTCACTAAAGGCTAGAAAAATCCCAGTCTGAGCTGACTGCCATTTCTCCTGCTCTTGTCCTAATGAGATAAATCCTAGGGAATGGACAGACCTAAAGCTTAGAATATTTAAAATAGGTTTTAAAACCCAAGAGTCTAGACATACAGGCCACTTAAGACCAGTTTGTTTCAAAAGCACACTGGGAAAAATCAAATACTATTTTGAAGTGGTGCTCCATGATATGTCTGGTCAGTTCTTCAGCATCCCAAACTGTACCACTCTTCACCCATCCACAAACATATGCAGACCAAGGGGCTGCTCCAGAATGCAGCCAGGACTGTACTACCTACAGAGACCACAGTGGTAGGGAAGTGGAAAGCCTCCTTGCTAGGGATCATGGGCAGGGGTCCCAGGCTCATTTGGGGCAGGAAGTAGCTTGCTAGGAGCTGGGGGGATTAGGGGGTGGTGATGCCCTGCTCATGGTTCCTGGGCCTGGGTGCTGCAGGGGCTCCTCAAGAACTCTGCACGTTTTCAACTGTTGCCCTGAAAGCTATGTAGTCTATTTCTTGTTCCTGCTAGGGCCCCTGCAGCTGCTGGTTCTCAGGCTCTTTTTGGGAGGAGAGGCACTCAGTGGAGGGATTGCCCAGGGGGAGGGCAGGAGAGGCAATCCAGCTAAAACTTCAGCTTATTGTGCCCATGGGGCCACTAAAACGTTATTTTGTTTTTTTCCAAAATCTGCAAAGGAAACCATTTTGTCAATTCCACTTCTTTGCACAACCCATGCTGCAGGTCCTAGGCTCACTTGGGGCAGTGGAAGGGTTGCCAGGTCCAGGGTATGTGTCACCCCTGCTTGCCCCCTGGGCACCACCAGCAGACGGCCACACAACCCCCTCCAGCACTTGGCTACCTCTCCACTCCCCTTAACGAGGAGAAGCAAAATTGACCAAATGTTTTCCAGTGCAAGTTTTGCCAAAAGAAAAAAGCAGAGATCTTGGGGAGCCCCCAGGCACCAAGCCCTCCTCCCTGAGGCAGCACAAGTAGGGCTCTCACAAGCCCCTCAGCACCTGGCAACCCTTCCCCTCTAACACACTTCTTCCCGCTCCCCAAAGGAGCCTGGGATCCAGCAGCTGCAGAATTTTGTAGCAAGCCAAAACTGGCATAGCAGCCTTTAGGGAAGGGGTTGACATAGTGGAGGAGATTGGG
>NW_005842214.1:1434330-1445501 GCF_000455745.1 Alligator sinensis
CCTCTGGGAACCACAAATAGGGAGGTCACATAGCTGTCCCTAGCACCTACCAACCCCAGATCTGCCCCTGTAAACCTGGAGCCCTGCAGCACATAGTCTGTGCAGGGAAGAAAAATGGACAAAATGCTTCCAACTGCAGGTGGAAAACAGAGTTCTTTTGGGGGAGGGGGAACAGAGGACCCAGCCTCCAGTCACACAAGCAGGGGCCACTCTGGATCTCCCAACACCTGGCAACCCCTCCACTCACACCTGCCCCCAACTGGGACCCCAGCAGAGTCCACGGTGCAGGGAAGTACAACTGACATTGCTGCTTTTCAGTGCAGGTCGTGCAAAAAACAAAAAAAGTTCAGGTCTTGGCAGGAGCACTCAACCCTTGAGCACCACAAGGAGGGGTCTTGCAGCCCCACCACTCCTACCTCCCCCCAGAATCTAGCAACCCGTTCACCCTCCTCCATGCTCCCAGCTGACATGAGCTTGGGCCCCACCAAATGGGTTCCATTTCCTGTGATGAGGTCCAGGCTATTCCCCACCCCCCCACCACATATGCACACACCTGTGTACCCCATCATTCATATAGATTTTGGTAAAGTATAACAATATTTTTTATTAAAGTCAGTCAGTCCTTTTAATTCAACATTTTGAGGAGAAGCAGAAAACTGTAAGTGCATCTTCCTCTTGGCATCCAGCTAACCTGGGTCGTTCCCCCCCCGGGGAATCCTGAGGAAACTCTGGGCAGGGACCCTTTAAAGCAGGGGTTCTTAATGTTTTTAGACACACCAACCTCAGGAAAATGCTAGCCCTTGATTTTCATTTATTTTTTGACTAAAGAAAAATAGTAGAACAACTCCTTTTTTTTGGGGGGGGGGGGAAGAGGGGGTAACAAAAAACTCGGAAATACAGCAACCGATAAGGACGTTTTTGAGACACTGGATGCCTATTTGATATCTCTGGATTTATCCTGTGAATTATGTTTGCACACCTAACTGTGCTAACATTGCATGGATCTTAAGGCATCCCAGGGTGCCAAGACACCCCAGTTGAGAATTACTGCTATGGCATAATGGTCTGGATACTCTACCACCCCTAAATTTCTAAAAAGTAATGGTTCTTCTTAGAACCCTTAGCAGTGTGTACGGACAACTCTATCCAGGGACAACTGTAAACTGGATCCCAATTATTGACATACTTGAAACTTGTTATATTTGTAATGTCCATCTGCCCCTCCAGTGTGTGTACCTTCTTCCCTGGATTAGAGAAATCCCCCTCCTTATATCCCCAACCCCATTCTGTCAAGAGCAGGTCTGCCTTATGCTCAGTATGTTTTTCCCATTAAGTAGTCTAACCTGTTTCAGTACAAACCAAGGAAGCAGGCAGCAAGGTGGCCAAAGCTCCTCACCCCTTCCTTCTGAAGCTCCCGCTGCCTGCAGAGGATCAAAATGTGAAACTTCACAGCCCTAGGAAACAAAGCTAAAAGGGTCTTGAAAAGACACCCTGGCAAAATATGGTTTCCAGGCTGGAAACAAAGGCATTATTACTCAGCATGGTGTTCAGCACAGCTCCAGGAAGAGAAGTGTTAACAGGACAGCAGGCAGAAAGAAGACTACCAGCATTATATAAAGCTGAGGCAGCTCAGTCAGCTTCCTGCTTGTGCACGAGCCATTTATGGCTGCTGCAACCTCCCCACCCATTTGAATCAACAACTTATGCAAGGGGCTGGGTGGGAGCCTAGTATTTCAGCAAATGCCATGTGCCGTCTCTTCCCCCACCAGCTGCACGTGTGGAAAGGAGGAGCTCCACGCAATCCTAGAGCCTTCACTGAAGTGCTGCTCACGTGTGCTGCTTAGTGACCTACCTTCCCTGCTCTACGCAACAACTAGAAGGCAGGACTAGAAGGTAGAAGGTTGCGCCCTGCTCTTTGTGTCACAGATGTTGCTTCAATCTAGGCCACAAGCAAAGCAAATCCCTGACCTCTCATACATACTGAGAGGGGGAGACTTAAGTGTTTTAAAGCGATAGAACACCTAGGAAGATTAAAAAAAGATTTGGCACAAAGCTCCTACCACTCCTCCTCCTTTCTCTACACAGTAAGCTATATGCATTAGAAAAAAAAGAGGGGCAAGTGCTGAGCTAAGGGGCCAGAGGTTATCAAATACAACAGGTGGGTGAGTTCTAGGCACAACTCACTGACACGTACAGATACAGTGCATGGAAACACTGCTACAACAGGTAAGGTTTCCTCCACTTACAAAGCCATCAAAATAACCCTGTGTTCAGGTAGTAAAAAGACAGATAAGTGGAGGGACACAGAGGCCTCCACCCTTGCCCCTAGTAGTTTTCCTTGCTTCTTGTACCAAGCCACTGACATGCTAGAACTCCACTCTGAGGAGAGGAGGCAGAAAAGAAAACCCAAGACCTTTCACATCTGTCCCTTTACTTTTTGTAAGCCCCAGAATATATGCATCACTGCTGTAATGGAAGCATGACACCATTCCAATAACTACTGCTCTACTGACAGGCTTGTTTCCAAGTGTAGTACACACAAGAGTGACAGTGAGATTGCTGTACAATCCTCATCCCATTTTAGCTCTCTAAAGCAGTTGCCTCTTCGCACTGCCTACGTCCAATCTGTTCCATAGACTGAAGCAATCTGTCTGGACCTGCAATATACAGTGCTACTGCCAGATCCCTGGAATCCCCCAATCATAGCTGTCTGTGCATCTCTATTATGACCTTAGAGATTCTTTGGTCAGGCAGCCTCCCCTGAACCCACACTAATTTGTTCTGGCTTTTGAGATGGGCAGAAGAGACTTGTATTCCACCTTCACCTTAAAAATAATTGAACAAGAATGAAGTCACTTCCTGGGCCACCTCATCTCCTAAAGTAGGTCAACAGCTCAGAAATGGAAACCTTTACATGAACTCCCTACCCATATCCTGGATGTTTTACAGCACCTGGAACAACAGATGCTATCATAATGTTTTTGATCATCCCATCTCCTCTCTGCAGTGCCACTCTACTTCAAAGGATGGCAATCTAGGCTCAAACAAATGCATTCATAGTAGCAATCCAGACATGTGGCCAGAAGCAGCTCATGTCTATGGTGGACATCACTCTCTCAAATACCTCTTGACAGCAGGGTGTCAAAGATCTGGCTTGCACAGCCCCATCCTCTAGTACCCAGTGTTACCCCAGGTCTCAAATCAACCCATACACTGCAGGCAGTGTATACCAGACTGGTCCTGTGCTGCACAACACACCTGTGCAGAGCCAGTCCAGAACCCTTGCCCAAATGCCAGATCCAGTGCATGTGGTGCTCACTCTGACTGGAACAAGCACTGAATTTAAGTGGCGTGCGCGCGCGCGCACACACACACACACACACACACACACACACACACACACACAATGACATGGGGCCAGCCCTGTGCTGTCCATCTCAGTACCCACAGAGGTAACGTATAGTAATCCTCCCACTTGCTGTTTGAGTGGTAAGATCTTGGCTTTGTGCCCACTTTATGGAAATGGGAAACTCCTAGCTTGTCTCTGGGGCCTAACGGTTGAGGGCAAGCAAAACCCGGGGGCATCTGAACCCCACGTCTCTGGTCTTGGGCCTGCACATAGGGTGCTTGCCAAAGGATTTGGAAACATCTGAAGCCCCAGATGGGTGAAGGATGTTTGCCAGTAGCAGAGTCACTTATGCTTCTTGATTGACTGATGGATTTGGAATCGATTTGGCCGATCTGAATGGAACACAAAAAATTCTCTTAAAAAAAATCTGGCCTGTAGACTGGTCCCATGCTATTTATCCAGCCTGTGGGGGCAGGTGAGTTTGACATTGCTGCTTGACAGTACTAGGATTCGAGGGCCACAGTCCCTTGGACTTTAACTTCCAATTCAAACAAACTGCATCCGTCCTACGAGGGGCACCCGAACCACAGAAGGAGAATCCCTTTTCTTCAACAGCATCAGCCCACTGGCTAGCTCATACATAGGAAGCCCTCACCCCCCCACCCCCGTCAAGAACGGGATGTGCTCTCCCTCATTTCCCATGCAGGAGGAGCTGGCCCTAGCTAACACTGAGGATGAGAGCCAACACTGACTGCTCACTCACCTAGCAGCAGCAGAGGCATCTGTTACATTGACACCACCTGTGATCACAGAGGTAATTGACTACTGCTTTATGTCAACTCACTTATCCATACTGTTTAGTCCTCCTTTTCCAGCTTATCCATCTGTTGTGATCCAAATCCTAGAGAAACTCTTTGGGTAGGGACTGTGCACGATTTGCATGTACCTAGAGCCTAGTACGGTGGAAGTCTAACTGGGTTTCTTCAGGCTCAGAGAACAAAAACTGAAAAAGTAACTGCAGGGCTAAATACAAGGGCATTAGGAGATGTACAGTTCATTAGCCATGGGACAAAGGACAGATTATTCCAGTTCTCCAGATATGCCTGTGTAATGTTTGCCCAGGCTCTATCAAAGGGTAAAGGCAATATGATCACACTTTAAGAGCCTGCACAGGAAGAGGGCAGATAGCAGGAAACTTAGTCCAGAAAATCGGCATAAACAGCTGGAGGATGAAGTTGGCAAAATTTGAATCAGAAACAAAAACTGTTCTGGGAGTGATTAACCATTAAAATGAACTACAAGGGGATGGATGTAAAATTCTCTACCACAAGGTGAACTTTTAAATCGTTTTAAAAAGTATCTTTTAGTTCAGTCACATTTTGGGACTCCATGCAAAATTTACCAGGTGCAGTTTTATGGCCAGTGCTGTACAGATGGTCGAATGAAATCATCCCAGTCCACTCCGGTTTAAAAAAAGGCTACAGAATAATATACTGGTAGACTGTGACAACTGCTGTATTTCCAGGCATATGAACTATAAAGTGATTTAGATCTTATGGGTAAAATGTGGGGGGGAACCAACTCAAAGGAAAAAAATACCTACTGATATGAACCCACCAGACAATCATGAAACAAGTAGCTACACTGAACCGATAGTAAACGGAACCAGGGGTGTCAGACTCATCTGGCCCCACTACTGTCAGCCCTGGCTTTCACGGGGCATAGGCCAAGCTGCAGAAATGGTGCTAAGCAGAAGGCTCCAAAGTCTGTTTCAGAGTGACCTTACTGTGAACCTCTACAGATGTGACAGCTAACTTGGTCAGCAAATAAAGGAAGCCAAACACAATTAAACAAAGCCCAAAGCCTGAAAGGAGATAAAGGAAGACCATACATTAAATAATCCATATACACTATATCATAGCTTTATCTTAAAATAGTAGTAGTAGTGATTGATATAACCAAAATAAAAGTTATTTTGCTATAATAGATATATTTCTGTTAAAATACTTAGATAATTTGTAAAAATAAGAACAGCCATGTCAAAGAAGATTATAAACTAAGCAGAAAAAGGCTGGTGTTGGACACCATTTCACACTGGCAAGGAAAGGAGATAAGAAACCCTCCCTCTTTCCCAAGGATATAAATCCTAACTAATTGACACCTAAGTCTACAAGAGATCTGGTTCTGTCCAGTTCCAAAAGTTTCAGTGAAACAAAGAAATTTAAATAAAACCAATCAGAGATCATTTATTAGAATTTTAAAACTAATCATCTATAAATATTGGGCATAGGCTGGAGGGACATTTGGAGAACTCAGCAAATTCAAGAAGACCTGCTGCCAATCTGAGTGCCACCCTCCTCCTATCTATTGAGACTCTGCAGCCAGTATATATGAGAATCTATGTCATGCTGTCACAGGTAGCCAGATAGAGGCTTTGGTATAAATGTTTGTTTTCATGCTTTAAGGCACAAGCAAATAAAAGGTTGGGCTGTAGACCTGTTTCTGCTTCTTTTATCAGTAGCCTACCCCATAAGGTTACCTGTACTCTGGGTAACAAAAATACAGGAGCACCCAACTTGAGAGAAAATAACCTACCAATATGAAGCCACCAGACAAAGCATAGATTTCATAGACACTAGGGGCTGGATGGGACCTTGTGAGATCATCAAGTCCAGTTCCCCTGCGACAGACAGGAAGTCTGCTGGGGTCAAATGATCCCAGCAAGGTATGTATCCAAACACCTTTTGAATGAGTCCAGAGTAGGTGCTTGCATCACCTTGGGGGGTGATGAAACAAGTAGCTACACTGAACCAATGGTAAATTAAACCAGGGGCCTGTGCCTGGGCTCCCACCCAGACTCATCTGGCCCCATGTAGGACCAGTCCAGGAGTGGCACAGGGCTAGATCAGACCTACAGACCAGTCCTGCCTGTCAGATCCAGCACATGTTCTGAAAGGGCCTGAGGGGGAAGGCAAGTACTGCATGTACCAGCTGTTTCAGGGCTGGATCCAGCCTGCAGGCTGGGCCATATATGTCCATCCTTGACACCCCAGAACTAAATTGTTATCTTTCCTGTTTGGTTTAAAGCAGAAGTGTTAAAGTAATTTGGATTTCAGGATAAAGCATGTCTGCAGTCCAGATGAGCAGCGTGGAGACAGTTTGCAGGCCTCCCTATGCAGTTGGAACTTGGCAGCAACAGCAGCATTAATTGCCATGGCTCATCCCGCTACCAAATTTCTGACCCCATGGGCCTCATGACATGACACAGGCCATACTTTTGCTCTCCCCCCACCCTAGCTTGAGAATTCTGAGTGTAGTTAACCTGAACTTGAGAATCCTTAGATGCAGCAATTATACATGTCCATTTATAGTAGGTATTATGCTGCTTTTTCTACATTTTGCTGTTTGTGTAGGCCATCTCAAAGAGATGAAACCACAACGTAAGTAGTCCTGAAAAACATGGTGAAGCCTTACTCGACTTAAATGCCTCATTTAAGAACTTGTTTTCACTGCTTTAAACAACCAAACAAAAAAATCCCATGCTTTTGACCTCAGTGTAATGTGTATAAGCTGCCCCATACTACACCCACAGGAAAAACGAAGCACTGCTGCTTCATCATGAGGTAAACCTGTTAAGGTCAATCCAAGCAGTAGTTTTACAATAAACAGATTTGCTGAGGTTAACCTTGGTTCTTCCTGTGCGTTTACCATGGGAGAGCTTGTGTGTCTGTGTGACCCTGTGGTAAGAAAGCAGTTTAAGCAACTGAAGAAAAGTCCACAAACAGTAGTCAATAGTACATGCTAGAAATAATGACCACAGAAGAACAGAGGCTTGAGGTGACCTTTCCCCATGTTTACACTGCTGTCAGCACTTTCGGAGGATGGAGAAGGCGGTACTAGAATAGACTGCAATCCTTCTGCTATATTGGCGCTCAACTATAATTCATTATTTGAGTGTTCAGAGTTAGCTGTCAGTTTATTTGGTTTGATTTATTAGGGGATTGAAACCTTTCCTAGATTAGAATCCTTCTTCAAAAGCAAAATACCAGCCCCAAGCAGCACAACAGGTTCTGCTCTACCTCTTACCTGTCCAGGTCATAGAGTGTGTGAGAGTTCTCAACTACCACCTCCACTCCAGCTTCCTTGGCCAGTTTGATGATAGCTGCATCTCTCTCCTTCCCAAATGGTTCTGAGTCATACTCAAAGGTAAGACGAGTCACTCCCCATTCCTGCAAAGAACACAGTACACAGATGTGTCACTACAGACAACTGATCCCACTCAGCCAGCAGGACCACTAAGTGACAGAAGATCCTTCTTCACAGCTTGCCAATATAAGGTCCAAGGAACTCTTACTTTAGGGGAGCTTAGACACAGTGAGAACAGCAGGGAATGAGTGCTGTCAACAGCAAGTTTGAATGGAGAATATTAGTGAATTAGCCTGTATTTACCAGCTCTAGGAAAAATCAAGGTAAAAATTTGTTATGCAAACTCACTCAATTATGTTACTAAAACTCAGAGCTAAAAACACAGAACATTCAGACCCTTATTATGCACCTTTACAGATCCTCCTTTTTGCCTACTAGCCCTTGTTCATTTCATTTCTCAGGCCTCAAAACTACCCTAATGCTGAAGTGTTTGGACTTTAACCACTTCTTGTGGAAATTTTCACTACAAGCTCCTTCTGACCCGTGTGTTTATTTATATGGAGAATGTCAATTAGTTTAAGCCAAAATAGAGGTCCTGAAACAAAATTTTCTAGGGCTCCACTGACTAACACAAGAGAGAAGTAGTGTTCACCCCAGATTATGAAATGTGTGACAATGGAAAGCAGGACAAGGAATGACTGTAGAAACAGCACTAGAGCATAGAAGGAATGAGAACTGAGAGACTTTTCTTTTCCAGAATGGTACAAGATGCTGGAATCCAGATTTTGGGCTATTTACTCTCCAGAATGGGAACTCTTTTTATTTTATTTAAGCCACGAATCAGTCTGATGTCTTGCCATTTCTACAGACCTTTCATAAATTGCATGAATTAGGCTCTGTGAAAAACACAGACCTGAGAAGAGTGGCTGCAGGCTTGTTCTAGCTCTTCCCAGGGTACAATTTGCTCTCAAAATCCATGGCCTAGTTTTCTCAGAAAATGGAGTGCTATGAGAAGAGGTTTAATGGTTTCCACAGTGACACTCCTGAGATTGTCAAACATGGAGCTACAGCCCACAGGTTTGGTGAGCAAACACTCTGCAAACACAGCTAAAGAGCCAAGGGGGTGGTACTAAAAAGGAACAAAGAATACAGGTAACAGGCTACACAACTAAATGGCCTGGGGAGTAATACTTTTCAGCTGAAACAGCACAGAACACCCCTTTTCCCAGGGAACTACCAGCCTTTGCAAACACTAGGGGAAATCTGCCTTTTCCCGAAATGGAGCAGAGTTTAGAGCAGACAGAAGCACAAATGAGTTAAGAGTTACCACCACATGAGTGATTCTGAATAGATTAGGATGAACAAGGATGCCACAGATGAGTATTTGGGAAAGTTTAGAGCAGGAATCAACTGCCCCTGCTAGTTGCCAGCCATCCCCTCATGGAAACTCCAAACATCTCCAGCTTCAAAGTACTTAACTATCCTATGCATCTCCCAACCAAGAACAGTGCATAAAAGAACCCAATACTTATGATAAATGATTATTTGTCTTTCAGAGTTAGGTCTCTCCTTATATTGGAAAATGATTTTTTGAGTTAGCATTACATTTTCATATCATTAGAGGGACAAAACCACTGAGGTTATGCTTAAAAAGGGGGGGTTGGTTTAAAAGAACACAGGCTTGTGCATAAAAGGGAATACATTTAAGAGTTAATTCACATCACAAAAGTATTATTGTTAACAGCCTCACTGAAATCAGAGATTGCTGTGTTCGGCTTCCCAATGCTGCAGGGCAAATGTTGAGTTTGTGCCCAGGAAACAAAGTACACCAAGGAAACATATGGTAAATGTTGCTAAATGCACAAAGCAAACATCTGCTTAACAAGACAGCCCATGTTTAAGCGTTTCAAATCCACTATTCTTCATACAAATCCATGTAAAGGAACATTCTGAAAATGTTTCATGTTATTTCAATCAAAAAATCTTGATAAACCATTTTGCTACCTTCAAAGTCTAGAAAAATTAATTCTCCAAAGTAATGAATTCTAGATAACAATTTAAAATACAATTAATAACAAACATTTGGTATTTGATCATGGTATAAAGATGCTATTTTATTGGTAGAATCCAGCTCTATATATAAAATTAAAAATAAGGCACTTTCTCAGACACGTAAAATTCAACATTGTGGGACTTAACGGAACGTGACACTTGGCATGGCAATGACTGCAGGGTTTGGTTTCTGTGCTGACGGTTAAATTCCAGATACTTGTTTGGAAGAAAGAGGGCATATTCAAAAAAAATCCAAAACAACAAACCGACCAAAAAAGCCCCCTCCAGGCATACACTTAACTGTTTTGCAAAAGCAACAAAAAATAGCAGGGTCAGCTTCATGTAGTACCTCGCACTGAAACAGCATATATGCTAACACGACAAATACACTTCAACTAACAGCAGCATCCAAAGAAGCTGTAGAGTGGACCCTGCCATCTTACCACTGTTATATAACCTTACTCTGAAGGATGTTAGACAACATAAATGAACTTGAACTCCCTTCACACTGCTGTTTCCATGGTTTCCAACTCTTTGTTAAGTGTGTAGGTCTAGTATTCTTGCTACAAAGTCTGCCAAGAGCATGCTTTGCAAGCTGTGACCATCTTCCTAAACCCTGCTTATTGGCCCTCTTCAAGCTCCACCTGAATATCTGAAGAGAATTCTAGAGAAAGTAAAAGAATATCTCCTGAAAGCATGCAGGTCATTCTCAGTAAGTTGCTGGGGGCAGCATAAGAACACAACCATGGTTTAGAAAAATAAGTGT
Organism: Alligator sinensis; assembly: GCF_000455745.1. Lineage (NCBI taxonomy): Eukaryota > Metazoa > Chordata > Crocodylia > Alligatoridae > Alligator > Alligator sinensis. The sequence continues at coordinate 1,444,644 of NW_005842214.1, forward strand.
GGAAGCCACAGTTGTATCTTGTATTTTGTATCTAAGTTTTTGACAATGACAACTACCTGAGCACAAGGGACAGCAGTAAAGGACACTTCAAAATGACTTCCCATTGATCAAGTAATCTGTATCTTGTGATCTCTCTGAATCTGGGATTCTTCTAGCATCTTTATGTCCTCTGAGTATGATTATATTTCTTCTACTGATTTGTAAAAATCCTGCGATTATATTTAGTCCTCAAACTAAGAGGACATGGACTGGAAATAGCTAGAACTTGTTTGCAGTTCAACAGAAAAAATAACCTGGATTCAGAAAAGGCTAAAGGCAGCACACAGGCTATTTGTGTCATGGCTAAATGTCACCATCACAGTGGTAAGTCCTTATACTGGAGAATGACAGTGCCACAGCAGGGACAGTCGAGTCAAGTGCAGTGGGTGTGCAGATGCCTGTGCAGGCGTACCCAAGATAAACACCTTTTGTCACAAAATTCACAGCATCACTCAACTTGCGACCCACATTGCTGATACTGACATCCTTCACTTTGTACACACTTCCTGCTCAAGTGCACACCACTTAAGGTTTATACTTTCCTTCCACTTTATTGCTGCTTAGCGCTCAAGAGTTATCCAGAACACACTCGATCAAGTGTACTTTTAGGATGTCCTTAAAGTCCTTTCTTAGTCCTTCCTTGTCCCCCACATAGGAGCTGCCCGGACATCAGCCATGCAAAAACAGTACGTTAAAACACACAGCAGCCTTTCTGACCCAGGGAAGAAGATTCCCCTCACCTCTTTTGCTTAAAAGAAATTGCAAATCGTAACTACTCACTGAGACCTCTCAAAGTATTCAGACTCATCTGTATCCCTA
>NW_005842214.1:1445532-1451621 GCF_000455745.1 Alligator sinensis
CAGGCTTTCAGGATGGAGTGCAATTAATTTGCTATTACTGCCATCAGTATGATACATCCAAGTCAAGAAGCTATGACATTCTCCTCCTCTAGGCACATACACTCTTGGGATTAAGTTCAATAAAGGGGCAGCTGGCTTTTCAGAACAGCTTCAAAGAACAGAATCTTAAAATGGTACAAGTTCTCCTAATTTACCAATTTTTCACTGTCCTGGACATCCTACTATTCAAGTAGATGCCCATCTACTATAGTACAAATTGCTTCTTTAGAAACTCATCCTGCTAATCAGACAGCAAGTGTGGAACGTAATGCACATTTCACATCCCTGGATAATACTTCAGCCCGACACCTTTCCCAAGGATATGCAACTATTAGCCAGTGGCCTATGGGAAAGTATCCAGTCTTTGTATCAAAGCAAAAAGAGGTGATCTGCTCATACAGAATATGCTAGAAATGTACACTAGGCTTAGACAAGTCAAAACACAAACCCTTATTTGTCCCTTGACATGTGGCTCAAAGACTATTTTCTGCTTGTCTGTAACGGGCATAGGCCTGGTAGCTCTCCTGCTTAGAAGCAGCCGGTGAAAACACTTCAAGCTTGGAGGAACTTCTCCTTACACAAGACAACAATCTGCAGTGCCAGCTGACAGATGTGTGGCAGCAATAGGGAGGCAGAGGCTGTCATCATGAAAGATAATTTGTCACCTCTCCCAAGCTACATGAGTTTTGACTGTAGAACTGACTGACATTACTAAATCCTCACAAAGGGTCATCCTGCTAGTTAGATCTCTTGAACACAGACCTTCTAGATCTGACTGGACCATCAGTGACTATAAGAAGTGAAATACAATAGGACTTACTGACCAAGGTACAGATGGCATATTTAGACTTACTTTAAAGAGTCTTGGAAAGACATCTGTTGGTTGACCCCGTACCACAAACAAGCGAGAATTGAGTTTTCTTAAACTGTTGTCCAAGTCTTCCAGGGACTGGAGTAGAAACCTGTGGAGGAGAAACAAGACAGACTGATGACAGTTCATACGACTACAGATATGCATGGCGGGTTCTCCCCCAACTCCAGCAACATTATAATCAATAACTCCTTCCAGGCTAAAGGTTAAGCCAGGAAGTATGACTACCCAGAGTTTAACTCATCTCAACATCAAATAGACAGAACAAGGACACCAGAATGCCAGTTAATTCCCTATCACTGCATAGACAAATAGACTTTTTCAGCACCTTCACACTCTTGCAATCCCTTCAACTTCAAATGACTACTGACAATGCAAGAGCAACCATCTGGCAGTTACTGCCTCCTTCAAGCTGGAGCTCCATAGATGTGGCAGTGTCTATGTGGAGGAGTTTACAGAGCAGACCAGCTGGTGGAATTTACCACAGATGATAATCCTGGAGCAGTGAGAGATTTTAAATATGAAATGGATAAATTCTCGCTCCCCCATCCCTAGTTTTAAGGGAATGTTTCTGGAAAGTCATGAATTTCTTTAAGAATGGCCTGCAGAAGGGCAATGTGATACCTAAAAGCTTGCCTATGTCAAACCCAACTACACAGTTGGTCCAATAAGATATCACTCATAAGAATTCTTGCCACCAAAAATGCCCATTTTTATGGTTCTTGATAGGTACACGCTATATTATAGTGGAAAAGTACACAGAAATATTCCTCCCTGTCAGGAGGCAGCGAAAGGTCTCTGAAGTCTGCAAACTTTCCAAGGGAAACACTATCAGTACAGTGCATGTTTGCAAAAATGATATGATTTGTATTCCACTGTGACACTGACAACCACATTTTTTATCTACACAGTCTCTCATTTCATGTGATACTAACTTGGCTTTCTCTCCCACTAGAAAACTGCCCCTTCCCCTCCAAAAAAGACTGGCGCCAAAGTCCTCTCTCATTAAGCACTGAGACATCGGTCTGCTTCGTATATTTCTCTGCTTCTCATTGTGCTTTGTCTCAAGTTCAAGCTGCTTCTGCTTCCTTTCAAGGCCTTACAAACCAAACTCCAGTCTACATTAATGACCTGGCTTATTTTTGCTTTGTTTAATGCTGCCAATGATTCCAGCTTTAACAAAACTTTCACCTCTATAAGGGGACTGTGGAGCCTCCTGGCAACTTGGAACCCCTTCTTTAAGCTAAACCACTCCTCACTTTCAGTCAAATTATACCTGAAAGCCCACTTCTGCAGTCTTATCCACAAAACATGAGTCTGCATTTTAAGAAACCTCAATTCATTTAGGTTGGGGCTAGTTACAACAAGCAGCAAAGCTAACCCACAATTCTGTCTCAAACCAGGAGCTTCCTTATCCCTCCCCTTTTCCGCTTAGTGTCAGTGAAAGACTTGTTTGTCCATTGAGCCCATTCTTTAAATTGGGCAGGGAACCTGTCTATGCATTTCTTGTGAGGAAAGAAGTGGCAGTGGCCTCAAGGATGGGAGGTCTTGGGGTCCACTACCAGTTCTGCTGTTTTCTTGCTGTGCTACTCTGAGCAGCTTACTCCCCTCTTCTATAAAAAGGAAATACTGACTCCCTTCCTCACCAGAACATTCTGATGATTAATACAAATGCTACTGCTGACCGCATAGCACACATGCCGGCAAAATAAATAGTTCCCAGTTTCAGGGAGAAAGGTAAAACATGGATTAATACATTGCCTTTGGAACCCAGGTCACTATACCCAAGTCATAATACAAAGAGTCAGTAAAAGCAAGTAGCAGAAAACTGAGCAAAATACAAGCCAGCGTTCCTACACAGAAAAAAGCTGAGCTCCGATTAATAAGCATGTATTTACATAGCACCTTTCTACTGAACAGTCTACTGCATTTATTTCAGATACTAACTGTGGAGCTGTAACTGTAGGGAGAACTGTGGACTCCTAAAAATTCCTATCTGTCTCAAAGTGTTTTCTCATAACTAGTTAAAGGAGTCTGGCTGGCAAACTGTCTCAGCTAGAAACAATAATCCTATTGAGACTGCTCATTGGCCCATGTGAAATGGGTCACAGCAGTTTGTTCAACTCCTAACAAATAACCATCTAAATCACTTAGGCACCTAAACTTATAGTTTCATAGTTTTAGGGTCGGAAGGGACCTAATAGATCTTCTAGCCCGACCCCCCCGCCAGGGCGGGAGAACAACAAAAGAACCCTAAACAAAAAACGGGACTCAATGAGTCCAGCCAGGTAGGTATCCAGCCTCTTCTTAAAGATCCCCAGGGTAGGGGCCAGCACCACCTCCCTTGGAACTTCTATTGATTTCAATGACAGTCAGGGTGCATACATTCTGATGATCTCTACAGGAACCTGAGGGGTTCTTCTTGGCACAACTGCAATGCAGACAATAAAATTAACACAGTTGCTCCCTCTTGTGTCAATGGGAAAACCAAGGAATGACTAGGTCGGAGATTAACCAATGAAGCTGTGGTCCCTCCTAGAGCAGAGGGACAAATGAAGCTGTGGTCCCTCTACCCCAGAAGTGAGTTCCTAGTACAGCAACATGTGTAAAAGAGTAAGATTGCCCTTCTGCTATTAATACTGCACCTATTTTTCAATAGATAATTTCAATCTCCAGGACTGTTAAAGAACAGATTCTACACAAAACTGTGAACAGCTGAATTTCTGCATGTCTTGTGATTCTAGCATGTGTGTAAACTTAGAGTTGTGATATAAAATATTTTAAAAATTAATTTTCAGAAGTCAATACTTAATGGTAGTTGTCTCCCTTAAAGGACTAAGTGATGATGTACAGCATGGGTAACTGATGGCAATTACAATAAACCCATTCAGCAATCTCCTGCACACTCATATACATGATTTTTTATGTACCTGAAGGTGTTACTGAAACCTGCAACTGATCCATGGGCAGGGTGGGAAAACAGAAATCAGGTTATGCCTGCCCTTGCCTCAGAGAGGAAGCCCTGCCTGAGGATACAGCAGCCTTGTGAAGGAGAATCCCTACCTGCACTGGCCGTCCCACTCTGCTGGCAGCCACGACTGTGGTGCATCAGCATTACATAATGCTCAGATAACACAACCAGAGCTGCCCACTGGGATGCAGATTCTTGCTCTCAGCAAGGCTTTACAGATCCACTACATTCCATCACTGCTGCAGCTGGGGAATGAAAGCAAACAGAGCTCTTTCCACCTCCACCCCTATCCTCCCAGAAGCAGTCAAAATATATTTCCATAAGAATCTTGGGGGCGGGAAGAAGCAAGAGTGCATACATGTATACACACACAACAGCCCTAGGGCAAAGGCAGGGTGTTGTTCAGTGCTGGCATGCCACTCTTGAGGCTGCAGGAACTTACGCAAAGCAGCTGGAGAAGACATGTTTTCCAAAGTAACCATATACTAGCTACACCTATCCCATACTCTACCAGATTAAGAAAATCCGATAACATTACCTAGAGTCCAAGGTAGCTTCCCACATGTCAGAAATGAGATGTGAAAGGCTACACTTGGGCTGGTGTGCAGAATGGGATTAATTTTGAATGGAGCCAAGTAAAAATCCAAGGACTGAGGATCCAGGGAGCTCAGAGGTCGAATGCAAGGTTCTTACTGAACAGACAGTTTTGGAGCGTCTGGGAAGCCAATTCCATACAAACAAATCAAGACACCTCAGAAGTTCCAGCACTCAGGAAGATGTGGGTAATTTCTTTTCCTTCCCCAAAGCAACATATCCTTAAACTGTATGTTAAAAAGTATCACTCCCAATGGAAATACAAACTAGCTCAGGAAGGATATATTTACACCACACCCTACTGAGTTGGGCAATACTCTAGGACTTTGCTTATCCAGGTCAAAGCCTGTCCTATTCCCGCTGACTTTTAACATAGCCGAATGATGTCTGAGGGCAGCCAGGACATCTCTCAGATTAGGGTTTAGAACATCCTGTACTGGCCCCTCATGATTAAGTAGATGTGATTTAACAGGGCTTTCCCCACTGCAAACACCTATGATCCCATATGCTGGGTCAAAGCCAGCTCTGGACTGCAGCGCTTCTAGCCCAGTGGAACAAGGAGCTACTAATTAAAAGAGATGCAGGGCTGGCATTACATAGCAATGCCTTCCAAAAGCTGTGCCAGACATTTACTCCCTCTGTCAGGCTTTCCAGCCCATCCCACTTTGTTCAGGCCTTTCAGACCACAACCCTTTTTAGGAGATGGCTGGTCTCCAGTTTATGTTGTTCAGTACTGGGCACAATATCAACATTTCATTTCAGTGAAATAAGAGACACAGACAACTTACCCGGTTCTATTCCTAAAGGCAATCTCCTGACTAATCAAAAGACAGCAAGTGGCTAACAGCTTAGTTTCCTTCAAGGTCATAAAAAGATCAAAGGTCTGTCAGAGACCACTGCAGTAGCCGTGTGTGGTTAAGGCAACCCAGCTGCTGTCACCGATAACACACAAGGCCCTTCCTGCCCAAATGATCCCATACTCATCTCCAGCTCAATCAACAGGGGGCAGCATTTGTTATGAATCCAGCAGGGGTGGAAACTCCTGCTCTGGAGAGCCCTCATCCTACCAAACCTCCAGTTCCCACGTCACACAGACAAGGAGGGCAGGAAGGGACTTCAGTAAGTTATCTGGCCCAGCCCCTGCTCGAAGCAGGACCATCTCCAAATAGATCATCCCTCCCAAGGTATTGTCCAACCGGGTCTTAAAAGCCCCCAAGGACGAAGATCCCACCACCTCTCTGGGTAACCTGGCCCAGTGCTTCACCACCCTCCTCATGAGAAAGCAGTTCCTAACATCCAAACAAAACCGCCCACGCGCCGCAAGGGGCCTGTGGCGCAGTGCGCAGAGCAGAGCGGGCGAGGCGCTGGCCTGCGAGAAGGGATCTGCGCCACACGCTACAAGCTCGGCAGCTGCCTGCCAGAGGCGGGGCTCTCCTCTCTCACTTCCCGGGGGGCCAACCCCACCCCCAACAACCAGGCTGCGATGAAAGGCACGTGCACGACCTGCGCACCGGGGTCGCGCTGCTAACCCCGGTCTCAGCTGGGGACAGCGTGCACCCCCGCCGTCAGGATACGACCCGTCAGGACTGTGCGTCCCCGCCGTCAGGACACGAC
>NW_005842214.1:1452088-1452800 GCF_000455745.1 Alligator sinensis
ACAGGCTTCCTGGGCCTCATCGGGCGGCGCTGCTGCCAATCAGCAACCGCCCCGTCCCGCCCCTCCTCAGCTCCTTAAAGCGGCCTCGCTCCTTAAAGGTGGGCCCGCTCAGTAGTGGTGTCTGTAGGTCCCCGGTCCCACGTGACAGGCCAGGCCTAACAAAGGGCTCTTATGGGGTGTCCATCAAGAAGGACAGTCCGGCTGTCCTCTGTCCACACGAAACCCTACTCCTTTTTGTCCCCAGTTTTCTAGAGGACATAAAGGCATTGGGTTTCGTATCAATAGAGGACAGAGTAGCAGAAAATCGGAATGTCCTCTATGACGGCCACCCTAGGTCCATAACAACAATAATAATGAATAACAGGTAATAATAAATACATAACAGCAGTATTAATAATAGTATCAATAATGATGATGATGATAACTACTGCTAATAACATACACTGGGTCCAAGATCTCCCACCACAGACTTGCCTCCCCCTCATAATAAATGCGTGTCTAATTTTCCCTCCATTCCCTGCCTCCTTTATTAGCAATGGCTGGTGTGAGCCTCGGGAGGCCGCTGCCGCTGGACACAGCCCCGCCTGAAGCCAGAGGGGCAAACCTGGCTGAGACATCCTGTCCTCAGCTCACCTCCCTATTCCCAGGGGAACTGGTGTGGTCAGGGCTGTATCTCCTCCAGCAAGAGGCAGCCAGCCCCTGCCATTGCAGG
>NW_005842214.1:1452810-1459709 GCF_000455745.1 Alligator sinensis
GAGATTCTCAGCCCTGAAGGGGACAGGGTATTTCTCCACAACAGCCCCTCTGCTGGGGCAGCCTGAGATTGTAAGCCACTAGCATGTTTCTCTCCATCCAGTTGGCTCCACAGGACACTGCAGCAGCCTTACCGTGCATGCACATGGGAGTGATGGGGAGGGGTGATGTCCCACATGGGCCACACCTGGGCTTCCAGATTCTATTGGTGTAGGACAGTGGTGCTCAACCCCAGGCCCGCAGGCCAGATCCAGCCCCCGCAGGTCATGTCATCTGTCCTGCAGGGCTCTCCAGTTCTGAAAATTTGGCAGCAGGAGAATGGTGACACTGCTCCTTGCTGTCAATTTCTGGATCCATTAGGAGCCCTGTGGGCTAGATAGCATAGCCCTGCATGCTGTATCAGGGGAGCAGGGCAGCATGGGGCCTGATTCCACTGTGTGGGGTGGGGACTCCAGGGCCCAATCCCAGCTAGTTAGGGGTAATATAGGGCCCAATCCTGGCACATGGGGCCAAGCAGGCGTGGCACTGGGCCTGATTCTGGCAGGTGGGGGTGATGCAGGGCCCCAGAGCCTTGTCCTAGTTGCAGGGGCAGTATGGTGCCCCAGGGCTCAATCCTGGCATACAGAGGCTGGCTCAGGCTGCATGGGAGCTGATCTGGTTATGGACCAGTTCCACACTGCTCATCTGGCCTGCTGGCCAAAAGTTTGTGCACCACTGATGTAGAACTATATCACCTACCAACAGATGAAGTCCTCAGCAAAGTGACTGCCTGTCAACAAAGTGGGAAAGGGGGCACCCACAGCCATACCCTGAAGCAGCACCACAAGGGGTGAACAAGAGCAGGTCTTGTTTTACAGGACACAGACTACAATCACACTTTCCTTGGAAAATTAAACTCACTAGAACCTGTTCTTCATATCCCTCCCCCATTGGCGGCATCCTACTGGAGAATATGTTGACTGAAATCCAGGCAGAATCAGTATTTATCCATTATGCAATACAGGACTAATGCCTCCTTCACTTCTCAGCCAGACCCTGTGAAAACCCACAAACGGTACCATTAACTGAATCATTTTAGAAATGGGCTTGGAAAGTCAATGTTCTTTCCTCACGTGGGCACCATTTTAAAAATGTTTTATATCACCATCATCTGGGCTGATTTGTTGTTGAACTGAAGTAGAAGGAATTTGCAATCTCCTTTGCACTAGGAGCACTGCTGTGCCCACTGTTCCCTTGAACCTTTGACAACACTGTAGAAGAAACCACCCCCAAGATACCAATCCATAATTTTATTTAATATGTTTTACAATCACAGGTCAATGTTTGCAACTCTAAAATCTATCCCAGTAGAAAACTCAAACCATGGGAAAAATTCCACCCTTTACCAAAGGAAATAAAAACGGGGAGGGAGACCATCATTAACAAGGCAAATTGAATTTAGAATTCCAGTGACCTTGGTTTCCTGAAATTTAGGAAAAACCTAGCTAGCAAGGACAAAGGTAAAAAAAAGTCAGATTGCTTTCATAGCAGCAATCTGGTGCTATTTAAGATCACTCAGAGGATACTGAGAATAGGTTATACCAGCTCCCAGCACACCCCACTTAAAATAATCTTTGGATGTGAGAGGACTCAGGGTTTAGATAAAGCTAGAACAGTAGGGAATGAAGGTCAACACCTGCAGGAATGAGGAGAGAAAAGTGACTGTATAATACAGCCTCAGATGGCACTTGATGGGACAGGAGAGGGAAAGGTTCCTGCACAAGTCTGACACTGCAGAGACCGCCAGAGTATAAAGTTCTGCACCAGCTCTGTTCACCCTTCTGATAGGGCCTGGGATTTCTTGGTAAAAGATTTACCTTTTATCCCCACGTACTGTCACTGAAGTGGAATTATGGCATTTTCCATGCCTAAGCATCAGTTCTTTAGTGAATCTTCTAGGAAAGGTCCCCAGGAAGGCAGCCATAGCAGGCAAGCAATAATCCAGCCTGAAACTGGCCTAATTAATGAGAGCATTATTTGTTTCCTGTATTGGAAGAGAAAATGATAAAAGTCTGATTTTCCCCAACTGGCTATTTTTGGATCCTCACCACGGAAAGGAAAATACTTCAGAAACCCACAAGGACAGAGACCTAGTTACTCCAAAAGACAGAGTCGCAAGTATCCAGTAACCTCATGTGAAAAAAGCCAGCATCCTTCCCACCTACACAAGGAAAGCTGCCAGTCTCAAGAAAGGAGACTAAGATTTGGTCCCTCCTTTGTAATGATTTCTTGGGACACACATATCCTGTGGATGCAGAAAAGAGGTAGCAAACTATATTGAGAAATCTCAACCAGAGGAGTTACTGGCTGTTTAGACAAGAAATTCAGAGGTGTGTCCTTCTGCTAGATTCACTCAGAACTTGTAGTGAAGGGATTTTCCACCTGTGACTTGTAAAAGGACGGGAATGGGAAGAACAACTATTTCCATTTATAATAGGGGGAACATTTGTGTAGAAGCCAGGCTGTCCAGACTGCTATCTTCCCCTCCCTTATATTTAGGTGCAGGATATCATTGTATTCAAGACCATGTAGTTGGCTGCCAATATCTATTCCCAGCTACACAGCAAAAATGCTGTTTCCCCCTCCCTCACAGCAAGGGTTTCCATATGGTGCACAATTGGTAAGTTACCAATGGTAACAGCTGTTTAAAAAAGGCACCAACACAGAGAAGCCCTTTGTTTCCTACACCCCCTTTCCAGTTCAAGAAACAGGATGAACTCCTCTGGAAATAGCATCCTTCCATCCCTCGTTGCAGAAACCATTATATATGGTAGGCCTTTGGCTTTAACTCCTGAGACAAACGCCTCATGCATTTTATAAGTTCGTGATTTTCTGCCCTGGAAGTTTCTGCTCTTGGCTCCTTTTCCAGCAAAGCTCCATTCCACAGACACAGCAGCAGAGGTGCTAGACACCGGTCTCACTTTTCTCACCTGGTTTTGGAGACGATTCTTCCTGTACCTTCCTCATCTCCAGCCCTTTTACCCATGTATATGCAAAGGATCCCCCTAGAACCATCATGTTGCTTGTCCACCACAGGAAGCTTTTGGTCTCCTCATAGTAGGCAACAGCCAAAACTGTCTGGGCACAGGCTTTAGCTGTTCCAGAGACATTATGGGTGAGTGGGCTGGTGAACTTTATCTGGAGTCCCGTCACATACCCGATGGCAAAACCAAACACTCCACCAAGGGTCATCATACCCCAGAAGCTGGGGTCTCCCAGCTTATCGAAGCGGTAGAGGGTATGAAACTCACCAAACAACAACATAAGGGGCAAGAATAGGACACACGCATTCACATTGTTGTAGAAGGTCAGACGCCAGATGCTGCTATCCACAGCAGGCAGAACTTTCTTGGTATAGATGGCATTGAGGGAAACGCAAAGACTTGCCAGGATCCCAAAGGCTATGCCAGTCCATGACAAGGTGCCTTCTGCTCCTTCCTGGTCTATACCCAGCCAGAAGCCACCTGCAAAGCAGACAAAATTGGTGACATACTGACAGGGGGACCAGAAAGTGACAAAAAACCAAGGTGCTACATACAAAAATCGCATTTATAAACCAACTGGCAAAGGATTATATAAAAAATGAAAATAAACAAACAATGTTTGTGGATTGCCCTTCCATCTTATGAAGACAAAAAGCAACCCAGAGCACAAAGGCAGTGTCAGAGTGGTACCCTCATCATGTTTGAACCCTAAGAAGAGGAGTCAGAAGCATTCTGTCTGATTTTGTTTGAGATGTATAGCTTTCCAAGTGTTTAGTCCATCACTGTAATAAGAGAGGTATTACCCAAAATTATAGTTCGGCTTGAAAAGAAACAGAAAAGAAACTAGTTCAGTTGCTCAACTTTCACTATCTTTGTTCTATGGATATTGATATCGCACCACTCTCCAGGTTCAGGCTAGAAAGGGACCAAGTTTCTCAGGCTGCCAAAAGTGACACAAAAAACCCCAACCAAAAAGCCCACAAAACTAAAGACGACATGCGGTCCAAGGAGCTTGCTAGGCTTCCTTTCTCCAGCATAAATACAAGGAGGAAAAGAGATAAGTACCCTAGTTTGTCCTTTCAAGGCATCTTTGAAAAGAAATATATAGTTAATATAGACATAACATTAGATTCAGTGGTACAGTAAACCTCACTAGTACCTGCCCTGGAGAGAAATTCAGACTCCATGACCCATACAGCCTCTGCTGCATTTTTTAACAGGGAGAAAGTGGTCGGGGCAGAGTATATGCATGTCACAAAAACTAAGACCTTTGAGCAAAAGTCCAAAGATTCTAAAGCAGAAGCTGAGTGTGAAGCCTTCTTTGCATCCAGTTACCTGGAAAGTAACTATGTCCTTTGTGTTTCTCTTGGGACCTGAGCTATGGGCTTCATTTCACCTTAGCAACACTGACTGACAATTCCCCACACAGGCAGGAAGGAAAGGAATGTGTAAGAGGTCATCAGCTGCTGAGGAAAAAATGAAAGCTTGAACTCCAGCTTTGATAAGGAAGTAAAGGATGAAAGAACCTGCAAAGACTTGCTTGTAGCACATTTACATTTTTAAAGTCTCCGTATCTGAAGACAGGAGGGGGAGTCTAGTTCTTTCATACTGGACTGGGCTTGAGGTTGAACAGAAACAGAAGGGTGAGGCTCCTTTTGCTTTGATATGCATTCCAGGGCATGTCTACATTACAAGATGCACTTGTGTCTTGGCTCACGTGCATGTGTATGAAAGCAAGCAAATAGCTACGTAGGGCGGGCAAAGAATTGTGCGATGGCTTTGGATGACTACCTGTGTGAGCACACATACCTGCACCTTTTCCCTACTGCAGAATGGTGGCGTAAGAAAATAGTTCAAAGCACATGTACTTTATCTCACACCCCCAACTAACCATACAAGTTTGGTTCAATGTAGGTAAACATTTTGCATATGGATGGCAGAAGGACCGGGCAGCAACCCGTCTTGCTATGTGCTAAGGCAGGATCCATGTGGCAAGAGTAAAACCCAAGGGAAAAGGCTCAGAGTAATCCATCAAGTAACCTACAACTGGCAAAAGGTACATCCTATAGCACTGTCTGCCACCCAAAACATGGAATCAGCTGGAGCTGGCTGTTCCCATTATTCAAACGTCAAAAAAGGCTAAACATCTTTCTGAGCCAGATAGGTCTGCTCCATCATCTCAACCACCAGGGATAGAAGAAGTCTCGCACAACACTTGGCCTGCCTCTGTAGAGATTCTTAAGTGAATACCTGAGACCAACTAACTTACCTCAGGCCTCCAATTTGTCCTCAAATGGCAATGACCTTCTTATCTGTGCTTAGGGCCTAGAGGTGAAAGGTCTGCACTCAGCTCCCCAGTATGTCCCAGTCGGCCAGTTCCACAACCTTCCTTTAAATTCCTTACATCACTACAATCATTTGACATCTATTCCTACTCTGTTTATCTTACACTTGCTCCTATACAGGAAACTCATACTGACTGGGTCCTTACTCCATATGGTACTAGCCAAAGTTTTTTAGTGGTGCCCAAATTAGTAACAGAACAGGAGTGGAAAAAAGCACTCATATAACAATTTAAAATAGGAGGATGAGGAAGTGTGTGTAAAAATATTAACAGATTCATCTTCAGAGTCACAAGAGTAGGTTGCAATTATTTAGCGCTTAAATTCGGTGAAGACTAGTTGGGCAAGGCAGCGAGTGCAGTTCTAGAGTTTATGAAAGATGAATCCTATCCACACATGGCAGAGATGTGCAGCAACTTGCCCAAGGTTAGGCTGTGTGTCTGCGACAGAGCAAGGAAGAAAGGCCAGAAGTTACAGTAATGTAAGAGTTTTTATACAGATGGAAAGAACAAAAAGGAAAAATAGCCTTGCGTTTAAGCCAGTGCATCTGGATTCAATTTCCTGCTCCATCTTTAGTCTTCATGCCTTAGTTTCCCATCTATAAAATGGAGATGTGGTATTTTCTGTCCCATGGGGAATATATTTAATAATGAATGAGGCACTTGGATAACGTGGTGGCAAGGGCCAGGGGTATTTTGGTGGCTAGAATGACAATCCGATTCATCCCCCTATGCTAGGCAAGACAACTGAGTTGCAGGCTGTGAGTGCATGGCTAGATGTCAGGCACTTGGGGCTCCATGTCCTGAGGTCAGCTCTGTCACCAATGAACTGTCCGACTTTGGACAAATCTGGCTCACTGACACCTTCCTCTGCAGAAACATGAAAAGGATGACAGGGCAGGGAGAGCTCACGGGGGCAGGCAGAGCTGTATAAAGTGATGCAGCTTTACAGAGCTCTACATAACATGCACTGGGTATTGCTCTGCAGAACGGAAATGGAGGGAGGCTCGCTCGACCCCTCAACCACAGGCCCCCCAACCACTGGGCCCTACTCACCTATGATGACCCCGCAGGTCAGCAGGGCGTAGAGGGAGGTGGTCTGCTTGAGGAGCAGGTAGGAGAGCAGGACGTTGAAGACGGTGGTGAGCGAGCGGCCCACGTTGTAGAAGGCCACACCGACGTGCTTGAGGCACAGGTTGTTGAAGGTGATCATGCCGATGAAGATGAGGGACAGGGGCAGCACGCTGCGTGACACCTTGAGGTCCAGGCGCAGCGAGGGGAAGTCCAGTGTGCCCGGGGGGCCGCAGGCAGCCAGCAGGCTGAACCCCTTGCACAGCAGGGTGGTGACGGTGCACTGGGAGAAGGTGACGAAGAGCGGCGCGTCCAGGCGCAGTGTGGGGCTGTCCAGCAGGTACTTGTTGAGGAACACCATGGTGATGGAGATGGCCCAGTAGAGGCAGACCACCAGCGCGATGCGCGCGGCGCGGAGCGCGAAGGGCGGCTCCCGGCGGCCGCTGCCATCCTCCTCGGCCGGCAG
>NW_005842214.1:1459809-1527120 GCF_000455745.1 Alligator sinensis
CGAAACAGCGCGGCTTCCTGCTGCGGCCCCGCCCGTCGCCGGCCCATTTATGCCTGGGGCCCGCCGCGCCCGGCCGGAGCCTGCTGGGCGGGGATCCCCCGGGCCCGCTCTCGTGGGTGAGCTTTCTGTGGGCGCCCTGCGGTCAGCGCTGCCCCTGGCCCCCCTCCTCCCGGCCCTCGCCCAGCCAAGGGGAGGCCGGCCCGGCTCGGACCCCAGAGGAGGTCAACGCATCTTGCTGACGCCTGGATGCTAGGGCGTCTTCCCGCCTCGAGTCCCATCGGGCAGCGCCTGCTGGCTCCGTGGTGCCGGTCGAGGGCCAGGGGACGCCGGCCCGTGTGCTGTGCTGGGTGTCGCCCGCCTTGGAGCGCTGGTTACTAACTTCTGACCCTTGCTCTTCTCTGTTACGACTCTCGTTGTCCGGAGGAATCGGTTGCGAGGTTTCCCAGGGGCCTCCCTTTCCAGGAGAGACATTGTGCTTGGCGGCCTAAGCCCTGGATCCCCAGAGTGTAACAAACAGGCCTGTCCCGCGTCTGGTCACGTCTCTGCATGGGCAACTGGTGCCTCACGGGTCTGGGGGGCACCTGCAGGCACCGCCAGAGGCATTGGTGGTGGGGCCAGAGCTGGCGAGCTCCCGCAGGCGCCACTGCCTGCGGTGGCGGCAGCCCTGTCAGGGGGGCATGTGCCCCCCCATGCTCCCCCTATGCGTTGTCTACGTGTCAATGGGCAGTCTCACCAGGCAGTGTCCACTGGCTCCCTGGATTCATTTGAGGGCCAATGGGTGCTGGCCAGCGTGCTCTGCTTAGTGTCCTCCTCCGGGCACTTATTAACCTCTGACTCTCACTTCTCTTCCTGTTATTGCTCTCTTCATAAACATGAATCCTGGTATCCCCACTTCAGTGCCCACTGGGCACCGCATGTGCTAACCTCTGAGAGCTCCTACATGATTATAGTCTGCAGACAGCCAAAGTTTTATGAAGAACAGTGATGGTCAGCCGTGGCACTCTGGGGTGCGGCGAGATCCTTTGAAGGGTGCTGCACAGAGGCCTAATAAGGAGGGTTGGAGCTGTAGGCAAAATCTGTGGGAGAGGTGGGGGGGCATGTGGTGGTGGAGGCGGGTGTCCTGGCAGCAAGAGCAGCCCCACAGCCTACCCATTCCAGGAACACTCAGACAGTCCCCGGATGGTGTTTCTGCCGCCACTGTGTGCTCTGCCTGCCTCTGCTGTTGATCCTAAAACAGCAGCAGCAGCCTGGGCTGCTTTGGAGTTCCCGGCATGGGTAAGCCATGGGGCTGTTCTTGCTGTTGGAGCGTGGACTCTGCAGGGGTGGGGGCAATTCTGGTAGCTCTCCTAACTTAGCACCTGGGGTGAGTGATCCTCTCACCCACTTCTAGTTATGCTACTAGTGCCATGGGAGGGCCCTCAATATTAGCACCAGTAAGTGCACAAGCACCTACACACCGTTCACAAGATAAAACCTGGAAGTGTCAAATAGGAGCCTATAGTGTCAAAAGTGCTCTGCCTTGATATGGTCTTTCTGACCTCTGCAACAGAATTGCTTTATTATTTTTCCCCAGTTAGAAAACAAGTGTTGTCCTTCATGGGCAAAGACGACCTCATCCAGCAGGGGAGGAAGAAAACGAGAGAAAAGAAATGGGAAAGATACAGGGAGGGAGAAAAGGAGAAAAGAGAGGGAGGGAGGGAAGAGAGAGGACGGGAGCAGAGGCTAGGTCGCATGGGTATGTAGGTGACTTATAACCCAATCTTTGCCTTGAACAATCTGCTACAGCAGAGGCAGGAAAGTGATGAGGACTGGGTATGAGAGGTCTTTGTTTTCCTGGCCACGCATTTCCTCATTGCTTCTGCCATGCATTGCTGTTCAAAGGCCAGTGCTCTGTTCTGGATCGATGACCTCCAGGATGGACAGTCACGAGCGATTTGCTCCCATGACTCCAGGTCAATGCCAAAACTCTTTAGGGACACCTTTAGGGTGTCCTTATACTGCTTATTTGGTGTGCTGCAAGAGCGTTCTCCATTTGACAGTTCACCATAAACTTTTTTGGCAGGCAGTGTCCGGCATTCTTGAAAGGTGTCCTAGAAAGGTGCTCAGCCCATCTTAGCTGTGACAGTTTCAGTAGAGTGTGAATACTGGGGAGAGCTGATCTTCCAAGCACTTTGGTGTCCAGAAACTTGTCCTTCCACTGTCTGCGAAAGATCTTTAGTATCTTTCGCAGACAGCACAGCTGGAAGTGGCTTAGTTTCTAGACATATTGCTGGTAGACGGTCCAGGTTTCGCAGGCATAGAGGAGGGTTGGGAGAATGATGGCTTTGCATACACTCAATTTCATCAACATTCTCATGCCTCTGCAGTCCCAGACTGACTTACGGAGTTTGCCGAAGGCCATGCTAGCTTTTGCTAGTCTCACGTTGACTTCATCGTTGATGTGGACAGCACAGGAGAGCATGTTGTCTAGACAGACAAACTTGTAGACCATTGACAGTTGTTGGCCTATAACCAAGATGTGCGGTTCCTGGGGTGTTGTGCCGGGCATTGATTGAAACATCACTTCGGTCTTCTTCATGTTAATAGTGAGTCTGAAGTTGTCACAAGCTGATGAGAATAGGTCCATGGACTGTTGCATGTCAGCCTGTGAGCCTGCATATAATGCACGGTCGTCAGCAAAGAGGAAGTCGCGAAGCATGGCTCTCTGGACTTCGGAGTTCGCTCAGAGCCTGTGCAGGTTGAAGATGTCTCCATCAATGGTACCTGATCCCCATACCAAGGCCGTCGTCTTGGAAGGCATCCGACAGCATGGCAGAGAATACCATGCTGAAGAGGGTAGGTGTGAGCACACAGCCCTGCTTGACACCATTTGTGACTGGAAAGGGGTCAGAGCATTCACCATTCACAAGGACGCGTGTCATGCTGTCGTGGAACTGTTGAACCATACTGATGAATTTTCCAGGGCATCCATACTTCTTCATGATTTCCCAGAGGCCTTCACAGTTCACCATGTCAAAGGCTTTGGTTAGGTCGATGAACGTGAAGAGAAGGTTGATGTTCTGTTCCTGGCACTTTTCTTGAAGCTGCCGGGCCGCAAACACCATGTCGGTGGTTCTGTGTCCTTTTCTGAAGCCGCATTGGCTCTCAGGCAGTAGGTCATTTAGATGGTCGGCCAGAGATCCTCTGAAATCTGCAGTGTGTGGGCACAGGAGTTAGTCCCTTAAGAATTCAAGGATGCCTCCATCATCCACCTGTACAAGAGGAAAGGAAATCACCAACTCTTTGACAACCACAGGGGCATCTCTCTCCTCTCAACTGCCTGTAAGATACTCGCTAGAGTCCTCCTCAACCAGCTGACCAAAAAACAAGTGAAAGGTAAGGATTGGCATTTTCCAAGGAGGACCTTGAGTCTGAGGGATTTTCAACCTCTCAATGAGATTGAGAACCACTGACATAGAACTATGTATCGTGAATTAAGCCATGATCTCTTGCCCAATAATCAGGTTCTCTAGATATATTAATTGCCACTTAACCATATGCACATATCCCCACACAAACCTCTTCCTCTTTAAGTCTTGCCATAATAATTTTCTTTTACCTCCCCATACCCTCCAGTTTTTACATTCCACCAATTTTTGCCTCTGCTTCCCTGCCACCCTACTTCCTTTGCTTTGATGTACAACAATTCCTGGCCATCTCTGAAAGGCCCCAATCCTACACCATTGTACCTGCACAGGCAATGGTTCACAAAGGATAATATGATTATATAATTGGTGCTAAAATCTGCCTAGAAACGGATCCATATGAAGCTGCAATACACCTCCTCATCCCAGCCAGGCAGCCTGGATAACGAAGAGTGAAGCTCCAAGACTTTGCTCCTTTATTTTTTCCCTATCTTGTGGGAGTTAGAAAGTTGTGACCCATTTTGCAGCCTAGTTCCAGTTGTATTTTGATACTGAACAAAACCCTTTGACTTGCTTTGGTGAGTCAGGGGCTGCCACTGGATGCTAGAGGACAGACCAGGAAAACAGCATGGGCTCTAGAGAGGCTGTACCCATCCTTCCAGGCACTGCTGCTGTAGAAATAAATAAATAATGAGCACCATTTATGGTCCCTGCAGGGAGTGCCATTGCTCAGCCAGAGGCCTCTGTGATTCTGATCTGCTTTGCCTGCAAGAAATGGAGCCACAAATAGCCTCCACACCCCAGGAAACTATTACGTAGAAGGATATTACAGCAAAGGTGTCATGCACCTGTGGAGAAGGCTAAATTCCATTTTCTTTAATTACCAGCAGAGATTTCAATTCATGGCTACATACTCCCTTTGGTTTAGTGGGGATGTGTCATTGATGTCAGAGAGACGTTTGCAAACAGATTACAGGTTGAATATGGCCTTTGTCTGCTAACTAAATACAAGATATTATTTGTTCAGTATCTGATTGTCACATTCCACATGTCATAAAAACTACTTCAGCTCCAAGACCCTTGATCTTTTGAACCTTGTTGCTCTTCCGTTCTTGTTGCTCCTCCTTCAGTTCACACCTTCTATTGTGGAAGGCTAAAGGAGCTCACTTGTTTTAGCATTTTCATGAAAAAGTTAAGGAGGGACTGGATTGAAGGTTTTTAATACCTACTCAGGGAAGAGATTTTGGGTAAGGGATAGCTATAATAGAAGGGGAAAAAAGGAATAAAAATAGCCAAATGCTGGGAATTAAATAAATATGGACTTGAAATTAGGTGCACATAGGTAAAGAGCCTTAACCAGTGGAGCGTGAATGCTCAATATCTCCTAAACATTAAGCTTCGTTTCTGCCAGAAGTTATGGGCTTGATTCAGGAGATTCTAGGGCCTATGTTACATAGGTCAGGTTGGATGATCAAAAGAGTCCTTTTTGGATTTAAAGTGTATAAATCTGTTTCTTTCCTACCTCCCTGTCTTTGTGCTTCTTGTTTCCTCCCTGCACATTTGTCCTTTGTAGCAACTCTCAATTTTCACTTGTATATGTTTCATTCCCACTCTTCCCCTGTTCCATTTTATCAGTGATGAAAGAGTTCATGCTAACATTAAAGTGCCATCCTCAGCTTGAAAGTTAACTCACCAATCTATTTACAGGAGGGAGGGAACCATGCCTCTAAGGATAGGTCAACAGTCAAGACCCTGCTGTGACCACACCTTGTGCAGACACACCCAAGCTAGCTATTTTAAGGCAGGTTCAGGTATTTCCAGCCATGTAGCTGTAGTAGGGTAGACCTCTGGGGGCAGGCTCACTGTCTGAGAATTCACTTGCTCTTGTGGGGGTCTTGCAGCCAATGCTGAGCTTATGGACACATGGCTAGCAGTACCCAAGCTAGCTCACTGAAAGCTAGATTGGATATGTCGACATGAGCTGCAATCACTGCTGTGACGGCAGTGTCAACATACCCTCAGAATGTTTCACATTGTTTGCAAACCACGAAAGATGGTGTTGCAAGGGATTATATATGCCTCTCACTGGGAAGGTTTTCTTTGTCCTCATGAAGGCTAGATGCTTATGCTCGTTTTAAATGAAAGCTTAGATTCTGCAGGAAATATATCAATGCCAGAAATAGATCAAGTGGCCTGAATGATTGATACCTTCTGTACTGCAACCTAAGAGTGCAGGGCTTGGGCTTGAATTAACAGAAACTCTTGTTGTGGAGAAACTTGGTAAGTGAATACTGAACACAGGTCACCCTGCTGTGAAATGGCCTACCTCTCTGTTACACAGGTAGCAGAGGTAACCAATATTGGACTAGATAATATTCCTGAAGCAGGTGCTGCTGTCTTGTCTGGGCACCCATTATCTCCTCTTTAGAGAGGATATTATTCATGTGCTGTCTTTAATGGTTGGTGGGGAATTTTGCTGCAAGTTACTCTGGCTACAGATTTGTGCTCCAGAATCTATGCTTCATTAAAAAAAAATCTGTTTTTTATAATTGTAAACAAAAGCTTTCCATTGTGACCTGGACATAACTGATAGCAGATAACTTGAAAAAACAGTTCTAAGGTGTGAACTGGGAAATCTAACCAGGCAAATGGCACTGTCAGTACTGTTAACCATTTAATTACTGAGCTCTGTGCTACCATGGCCATGGAGGGATGGATCTCAGGGTGGAGTGTGTGTGGGGGAGGAGGGGAGGTTGCAGTGGTGAAGTAGCAGCCCTCTCCCACTATGTAGTTCAGTTAACTTTTTGGAAGATGTGCCAGGGGCTCTATTTCCCTGCAGCCCTGGATACCTGTGTTCCCTGCAAGGAGTGGTTGGAGCCCTTGATCCTGTGAGGAACACCCAGGGAACAAGCCAAAGAAGGTGGGACTTGGTCAGCACCACCACTGTCCCCAGTGGACTAGGGGATAGAGGGAGCCCTGGGGCTGCTTCTGCCCTGCTCCAACCTGGTGCTTCAGGGAGCAGCTGTACAGAGTGCCATGCTTGGGCAGGAATGGTGGCAGGCAGTTTCTGCCTTCCCGTGCTCACTCCTGGGCGACCAGGGACATCCAATCCTGCTAGAGCTGAGCCACACAATCCTGCTTTATGAGCCAGGTTTAAAGCCAGCATTGTCTGCTGCATCCCACTGGTCCCAGGAACTGCAGTCCCAATCCTACCAGGTGGGTCCCGCCTTCCTTTGCCTGTCCTGGGCCACCCCCCTGGTGTTACTCACTAGCAGGGGTGTTCCAGCTGCTCCTCACCGCCATACCCACCTCACTGGTCTGACCTCACTGTTGCCCTGACTGCACAGAACCCAGGTGTCTGGGTCTGTAAGGAAGTGGCCTAAGCATTATGCCACACCTGGTGGATGAGCTTAACCTGGAGGTGGCCATGGCATGGATCAAGGTGCTGGATGCTGTGAGATTTGCAACCACCCCTATAGTTCTAGTTGTAGCTGATGTACCCCCTTTTTCAAAATCCTAGATCTGCCTATGCAGCCATGCTCCTAGCAGTACCAGGGCTAGCTCAGGTATGACTATACAACCTGCAGTCACCCCTGCTAAATGATTATTCCACAGTCCCAAACCACTTCTCCAGGTACTGAAAACACCCATATGCCAAAACCTCCAGCATCCTCCTGGCAGCCTTGCACAAGCGTGGTGCATTTTCAATGCAAGTCTCTCTGTCATGCTGCAATTTAAAATTATCGGGCAGTATAGAACAAATTGAAATTAATATCCACTTAAATAGGACACAGGAGATGGCAGGGAGCTCAGCCTCCTATGTAACGTGATATAACCTGGCTTTGCTGTACTTTAGCTGAAGCTCCTAAAGAAACTCTTGCCTGCTGTGCTAGTGGTGGTAGACTTGCTTGGAGCCTCAACTAGGAGATTTCACATTTTAAGTCAACACTGCCAGACAGCCCAGGGGCTCAAGGAGGAGGGGAGCTACAAAGATGTTGTCTAGGTGCCAGCAGCTCTCTAAAGACTTATTGTAAACTGGTCAGCCAAATCCCTTGCAGGGCAACTGACGGCAGTTCTTTGAACATGTGAGGTACTGTGCATTAGCTATTATATGTGACACTGGTTCTTTAAACGTACTTATGCTGCACATTTCCTTAGGCACTATATTTGCTTTCAGTTTTGGTTCCAGTTAGAATAATAAAGTTTCGAGTCATGTAATCTGTGTGGTGCTCTCTCGCTCCTGAACTACTCTAATCTCTCCACCATTGTGCGGCCAAAGGACAGAAGAGAACATCCTCCTGCCTCTGTGTGGAACGTCAGGTTTTACACCAATGCAGCAGCAGAGGATGAAGAGAAATAGGACGTTCTGTCAACCTGATCAGAGTGCCTTCAATTCCAGGGGAGTGTCGTTTTCTTCGCTGACCTCTTTAATGAGTCTGCCAGCAAGAGCTGCCTGTTAGAGCAATGGTGAAGGCGGTTTGAAGGATAGGAACACCTGTTCACTAGCAAATGAGCTGAGACTTAGTGACTCTTTCCATGAAAACAATATAGCTCCCTTTCCTATACAAAAGCAGACATCAGGGCAGGGGAAGGAGCAGGGTGTTATAGAGCAATGATCTCTATGGCCCAGCAGCCCTAGATCCTGAGGAGAAGCTAAACCAGAGCATCAACAGGTTTGGGCCCCCTTTTCCCAAGTCTGTTCTATCCTGGGTCCCTTGAGCCCTTTCTTTTGTGGATGCCCCTCGAGGCCAGGACACACTGTGACTCTGAGCCCACTGGCAGATGATTCTTTCATAAATTTAGGTTAACTGGATAAGGAAATTAAAGGGGAAGAAAACACGCATCTGGCTAATTGCAAAATGCCAGAGAGATTCTGAAGGTGCTGATGGCTTATCACTGAGATGACCTCCATCCTCTTGGGTTTGTCTTACACTAGGAAAAAATATGTTTCTCCTGTCAAAAGTATCACAGCTATGACACTGCCTAAGCTGAAATCAGAGTTAAGCATAGATCACCCTTTTCCCACCAGCATAGCCAACAATATGAAATTTCATCACAAAAATCCAAGGTAGAACAGGCTCATTAAATCCCAGATCATCTGGTTCCTGGACAAATACAAGATTGTTTCCTATACTATGTTTATTGGTGCTTTGTCCCAGGCAAATTTGAAATGGTCCAAACAATGGGATATTTGCTGTTTTCCTGGGGAGATTAGTCATCATTCCTATAGTGTGGTCACGTCTACATATGCAAAAGATCGGGAGCAGTTTACTCTTAAGTAAACTACTCAAGAGTAAATGCTCCCAAGCACATCTCCTAGCAGCAGACTGCTTCTGCTTCCTACAGACCTGAAACCAGCCCCTGCAGCAGCCAGGGGAACTCTAGGCTCCCCCTGGGTGCTAGCTCAGGGGCCAGGAGAGAGCTGTCTCCTGGTGGGGGTTGGGACATTGCTCCCTGCCCCTGCGAGCTGCCTGTTGCAGAGGTGCGCTTTGCTACTGGAGCCCAGGCAACAGCAGGGAGCTCCCAGCCCCTGCTCTGTGACTGTGGGGCTAGGGCTGGGAGATCCTTATCTTGGAGCTCAGGCTGGGAGATAAGGATATCCCAGTCCTGGTTCTGCCATTGTGGAGGGCGTGCTGGGAGCTCCCTGCTGCTGGGGCAGGGGGACATTGTCCCTGCCCAGGCTCTGGTGGCAGAGCCCGCCCTGGCAACAGGCAGCCTCCCCAGGGGTAGAGAGCAATCTCCGCTCCCTGCTGCTCTGCTAACTGGAATCACATTTGCTCCTGGTCAGGCATCTACACATGCACTACTGCACAGTTACTGATCATGAGTAAATTTTCTGCTTGCATCTGCAGGTAGCAAATTTACTCATGATTGTAGCCAATTACTCTGTGCAGTAAGTGTCTGCGCATATGGATGCAGACGCTTACTGTGCAGTAATTAGCTTTGCTGCAGGGTAAAGTGTCTTGTGTAGATGCACCCTGCGTATGTCTCTATATGGGGAAATAGACCTGAATAATTATAGTGGAATACAGGTATGCCAATATAGCACCCTATGTTGACATTATATTATGGAATAAAAGTGACTTTATCTCATTTATTTTGTATAGCTTTGCTGATTGATTTTCCTATATAGACAAGTCCTTATTCAGTGAACTTGTTATAAGCATTTCCTACTTGATATAAGGTATATTTACAAAGCATCAAATTGGGTTGAGAGCTTGTATGTTTGGGAAAAATCAACTGACAAAATTATTTTACTATATTTATGTCAGCATAACTTCTCTGTGTGGATACTTTATTCTGAACTAAAAGTGAGTTTATTTCAAAATAACTCATAGGTTATAAGGCCATAAAGGACCATTGTGGTAACCCACTCTGACCTCCTGTCTATCATAGGCCCTTGGACTTCCCTGAATCAATTCATGTTTCAACTAGAGCAGATATTGTAGAAAAACAGCCAGGCTTCAATAAAAAATATACAGTGATGGCGAATTAAACATTACCTTCAGTAAGCATTTCCAAGGATCACTTACTTTCCCTGTTAAAAAATTGCAGCTTTTCTGAAATCTGAAGTTGTCCAACTTTGGCTTGTTATAACGTCTGCTGTGTCAAAGAGCCCACTATCAAAATTTTGTATCCCACATAGGTACTTATAGACTATATTCAAGTCATCCTTTAATCTTCTTTTTGATAAACTAAACAGATTTAGTTCCTGAAATCTGTCACTATGAAGCATGTTTGTTCCTCTATTGTTAGGCTAGTCAACTTCCTTGTGTGGACAAGGTTTAACTTCTTTTTTTTCCTGGTTCCTGGTTGAAGATTAACATCCAAATATTGAAAAACCCCCACCAACCCAGCCTGTGATTATCTCTACTTCTTTCCCTGGAGTGTGTAATGTCACATATCCTGAGTGCTTTCAGGATACACAATTATTGGCTTAGGTCCCAGACTGGAAAATAAGCAGCTTTGACTGGTTCTTTATGTTCTCTGGCTCTGTCTGAGACATTCTTGGTCATGTGTTCTGTCAGGCATCTGTACCTTGCCTTGTCTATACCAACCTGTCCTCTGCTCAGCTAGCTCAGAAGAGTTTCCATAAACACACGCACATGCACATTCATTCACATGAACAAATATGCATTTCCTCTTCCAATTCACTTAAACATTCCTCCTGCTAATGAGAAACATTAAAAAAGCTGAAAGGCCTTGGCTTCCCCTCCGCTATTTGTACATTCAAAGAGATTCTTTTGCCAACAGTGTAGCAGAGAACAATCCCAGCACACAGTCAGACTCCAGCCCTGCTTTATCTTAGAAGAATAAAGAAGCAGTGTTTCTAAGCTGTCTACATAGGTACTTGGCAGGACACAAGGCTAAGAGAGAATTAAAATATCTTAATGTCTTTCCAGAGTCATTACATGTTTCCACCATCAACATTTCCCATTTGGAGATCATATATTCCCAGTGTCTCCTTCCTAAATCAACAAGAGAAATGGGTGAAGGGCAGGGTGATACTATATTCAATATTTGACAGCTGTATACCTTCAGATTACACCTGCCTGGCTTGCAGGTTTCTGACAGACCTGGTTGTTGGCTCATTTGTACAGCACCCTACAGAAGAGCCCAGACTCTGGCCATTAGGTACTATTGTACTAAAAATGCTACTGACAAAGATTCGTTGCAGAGATTTATCTACTCTCCTCTGAATTTGGGTCTCCTCAATAATCATGCCTTGATTAGGGAAACTCTTGTGGCTAACTGTGACTCTTTAAAATAAATAATATTTAGGATACTGCAGAGCTACTGGCATAGCTAAACAGCAGGTGCTGTAATCATAACACTAGAGGGCGGCACAGACACATAATTGGAAAGCCGATCCTCTTTCAAGAATGGGCACAGGGGAGGGAGCAGGTAAAATTCATTCCTATCTCATCTAAGTGTAGGGTTCACTCTCATCAGTGTAGGGTTTATATGAAATATCCATACATGAAAAGCAGGCATAAATAGGACACACACAGGAGGAAGAGATAAGGAGCTCTGCTTTGCAATTCTGTTGTTATGTGGTTTAGGGCTGCCAAAGCCTAAAGCATATCCAGATGAAGGTCCCTGGCCTGCTCTCTTATGCCTTCTGTGTCATCACAGAGGAACTGTGCTGGGTAATGCTTAGGTTCTGCCACCTTTATAGTAATGTCACCGTTATTTGCTTCAGCATCATGAATCAGGCTCCAAAAAAATTCTGAGGTCTGCTTAGGAACAATGAGGTTTTTAATAATATTAAATACTAGATTCGTTTTATTTGCTTGCTGGTATCTGAGCCTTTACGGTTCATTCAGTCTATGTTTAAAATCCTTTCTCTGAAACTGTAAGGACTAAACAATTATTTTCCTCCAGCTTGTAAGCCAAGATTGTCACCTAACCACTTGTCTCAAGGGACTGGGAAGCTTTAAGTTAAATATCAAGTACAGTGAGACTTGCAATAAAATAATGAGATTTGGCACCTGTATGGTCTATGCTAGAGTGGTGTCCCACAAGTGTCAAATCCCTTCAGAACAAATGAGCTCTGGGTATAGGTATACATCAGCAAGGATTGTATTCAAATCAGTGAAGTGGCATTAACTGCAGCTTGTAAGCATCCCCTTGTCCTCAAGGAGTTAAGGATCATTCAGAGATTCTTTCAGAGTGTTTCAAACATTTTCCTTACCATGAATTGCAGCATAATACTGCTGGTGTGTTTGTATGTACATATGTGCCTCTTTAGCTAGGCCTACACCATAGAGGTATTTTTAGGCATGGTCATAGTGGGTCATATAGTGAAAGCCTGCTGTGAAAATTTCACTAGGTGCTCAGGAGCACCTTGGTCCCAGTCCTGTTCTAAGTCTGCTATGCTCTCTACTCCAGGTAGGAATGCCCTCTCTGAATCAGCCTCTATAATATCCCTTAGTCCAGAGATCGGCAATGTTTTTCTGGCAGTGCAGGGATGGCCCAGCTTGGGTATGAGGCAGCTGGTGCTAGGACCTGGCCGCTTCTGTTGCTTCTCCCCTGGATGCAACACAGGTGAAGCCCATTCTTCCATTGCACCCCCTCCCCAAAGCTCCAGGAACTGGATCTACTCTGTAGGCTGAAGGTTACTGACCCCTGCTCTGGCCAGATTTGGTCAATGGCAACATGGCAGTGACCCTGCTTTCCCATCATGAAGAACAGAGGGTTGGGCAGATAGGGACAGGAGCCTGTGTCCACCATTCAGTGCAGGCCAAGGGGCCTGCTTCCCCTTTCCTCCACTGCCACCTGGGTTTGTCACTGCTCCATCTCCTCCCCAGCCTCATTTCTTGAATGGAATGAGTGAGCAGAGACCCCTCCCCCAGAGAGCACAGCATGCAGGTAGCAGCCTGATGATTTATTAGGCAGGCCCTTGGAAGTTCTCCGAACCCAGGGCTTAAGTGCTTCTGAATGGCAGCATTAATTACTATTAAAAACACACATTTATATCTCTCTCACCTGCTTTAAATCCTGTGAAATTAGATTTCCCACCCGTCCCCTCCAGCCTTGGTGGCAGCTTGGGGTGTTTTATGGGCCTATAAAGCCGGGCAGTGCCTGCAGTCAACACTGGCTCTTATTTACGAGGCCTTTAACAGGCTTCCTGGCTGCAGTGTCTGAGCCCCCCTGATGATTTCATTTCTGTTTCCCTTGGATGAAACAATCCCCTTGGCCTCCGTTCCCTTATAGCTGCTCTTCGCGGGGAGTGGTTGAGGCAGAAAACAATTTGCTGCTGCAAACCTTGGCAGGGAGCATCACCTGAAAGCACTGCACCCACTGGGAGGAGGATTACTGTGCCTGGAGCCCAGGGGGCCTGGAAGCACCTTTAATGGAAGTGTTCTGCCTTGTTCCCTACAGTGCCACCAGCCGGGAGAGGCTGAGACTGGAGCACCAAAGAGCTCCTCTTAACCAGTGCCCCTGCCCCACTCTTCACAGTGTCTCCTGCTAAGAGAAGTAGCTGGAATTCTCTTCCATCTCCTTAGGACTGCTTTTATCAGGATGCTGAGGACCCACAGTTTCCACAGGGGAACAGTGGGTGCTGGGCAGTTCTGAGAAATGAGGCGCTAGGTGTCCCAGGTTGGAACTCAGACATGGGTGCTATTTTGAAAGTTTGGCTTTAACCGCTCAGGTTTTGTCTCTGCCTAGAAACTAGAACTAGTGACTTGCCCATGTCACAGGGGGTTTCATAATCCTCATCAGTGCTTTGCTAATCATTACTGATAAACGCCAAATATCCTCAGAACGCACACAGAATCCTTACAAATTTGGAGCCTAGGAAGCCACAGAACCCAGGTTATTATTGTTGAGCAAGTTAGGAGCGAGCAAACTACGATTTTTGTGTAGGTCTTCGGTAAACAGCAAATATTACTATTTATTTATTTAGTGTCAATAATGTGGACATATTTTGAATTGGGAAAACATTTCCTGCTAGACTGCAACAGTTTTACAACCCAGGTCACACTGGGCCTTAACAATCCAATAGTGTCCTTAAAGTTCCAGCATGCACTGAACCCTCTCTTGCACTCTGCAATAAGATGAATCCCTCCTGCTCCAGTGGCTTTCCCTTGTCAGACACACTGAGCCTGTGGGTGCACAGATGGGAAAGAACAGGCAGTGGAATCAGAAAATGCTGTTCCCTCCTGGATTCTCCCACTGAATCTTCCTGGTGCTTGTTTTAGTCTCAAAGTGCTTGTAGAGTCTCAGACTGACTAGTGACTGGGTGTTTCTCTGGGGAATTGGCCAAATTTGTGTGCTCGTGTCAGCCTGCCAGGGAGAAATTGATAGATATCTCTGTCTCCTGACTCCTGGGCTGAGCATGTTAATTTATAGATTGGATCTGTCGCTCTTGATAAACGATATCTCACTTCCCTAATGCCGCCTTCAAATTGAGTTTTTAAGGCTGGGTCAGTTAGGGAAAACCAAAGGGTGACTCTCTTCTTTCTTCATCTTGGCATCACTCTCTGCATTCAGATAGAAATCAGCTTCCTGAGATGGAACCAATATTTGGGGTAGGAGCATGTGGGGGAAGTCAGCCTCATACTAACATAGCTTCCCCAAATACGGCATTCTGACTTGCATACTGGTCACTGTAAAAGTGGCCTTGTAGTTGTGCCCCCAAGATTGCACAGGCAGACAGCATAACCCCAGGCACCTCAGGACAGCTTCAGCCTGGCCCCTTACAGGACAACTCCTGTTCACAGCTCAGTTCCCTACTCCAACTGCTGCCTCAGCAAGCTGGACAAAAGCAGCCAGCATCAGCCCTCTCTTTTTCCAAATGAGTCCAAGCTGTCTCCATCATCTTACAATACTTTACAGGCTATGGGGACAGCTGGGATACCGATTCTGTCAAGATGGCAAAGTGAAGAGAAAGAAACAATTCTGACACACAGAAGCTGCCTGATACAGGAGCAGTTCCTTCTTAACTCCTCTGGATGGCACCCCAAGTTTCTTCTTTGGAGCCTTTGCCTGTTTTCTGTGTTGGAAAGGGACAGCCGGTTCCAGGGAGGCGAGACAAGGAAAGCATTCTGCATGGGATTCTTCATGCAGTGTCACCTGGGAGGCATCTCCAGCAGCTGATGATGCTGACTGCCTGCCCTTTCCACCATTTGCTGTAGTTTAGGCAGAGCTCATTATTTAAGAAACTTCTCTCTGGCTCTGTCAGCTTCTGTCCATGGCCTGTGAAACTCCTCGGCTGACTCAGGGCTGTCATGGGGCAGCAAAAGCTGGCTGGGCTCTCCCAAGACTCTCCAGTGCATGGAGACCCTCAATGGGAATGTAAGGTTTAAGTTCTCTCTCTCTGGGAAGCAGGACCTCCTACACTGAAGGAGTCACTTTGTCCTGAGGACAGGAGAATCAGACTTTTCCAGCAGTTTAGGAGTTTGGGAGTCATGTATCTGAATGTCTTTCCCTCTTCCCCTCTTCACAGGTGGCACTGAAGATGCCCTTGTACCTGAAAATGTAGGGGTACTGGTCCAGCAAATGACTTGGTGGGCTAGAGCTTCTTCAGCACTCCCAGCCAATCATGTTCCTACCTTTCCAGACAGCTCTCTGCCCCTCAGCTCCCCTGTCTGGCTTGCCGCCCAGACATCCCCACACCATATCTTTCTGTCACCATATGCTACTGCAATACTCAGGAAGAGGGACAGAGACAGGTATACCTGGCTGATCAAGGGGACATTTTGGGTAGGCATAAATCCTGCTGCTTAGATCCTCTTCCATAAAAGATGGCATTTACAGTGGGTGATGCAAAAAGCATACATTTGCTGCCAAGGCAAATGGGGATCAGGCAGTGTGAGACTACGCTTGCCAGAAGCTCAGTGCACAGTGGGTTCCTTAGCATTCGGCTAGTGTTGCATGTTGGGTGACAAGGCTCAGAGATGCCTAACAGGGATTGATGGCTTTGTGTTTCCTAAGCTAACAGTATGCAACTGCAGCTCCTTGTGGAAGCAGCACCCGGAAGCAAGAGGTGGTGGTGCAGGGACAGTTCCCTCTCCCTTTGAGAAGCAATGGCTTCATGAGACCTTCACCAAAAGAGCTCATGGTGTTGACTGGCTCCCTTTCTGCCACTTACTTTAGGCAGAGGTCATGTTATTTAAGAAGCTTCTCTCTGATCTGCCAGTCAGGAGAAAAGGGATCTGGCAAGGGGAGAAGATGCATGAATATACCAGTGGCATATTTGGAGATCAAGTGCTGAGCCAGGGCCTGAGAGCAAGCAGCCCCCTCAGGAAGGATGCAGCAGGCAGGGTATAACACCAATAAACCTTCCTCCCTGCCATGCCTACAGATATGTCCAGCATGTGCTCTGTCACATTTTTATTCCTACATAGCAGGGGTGGCACAAGCAGGGCTGCAAGAGCAGCATGGGCAAATGTAAAGAGTGCATCAGATGTAGTCTGGGCAGGGAAAGATGGGGCAGTAAGGCCAAACATAGCAGGATCAAGAGCAGAGGGGGTGCCAGGGAAGAACATGTTTGTTTGCCTTTGCCAAGCACAGATAGTCTGTAAATTCCCCTCCAGCCCTTTTGCTGCTCCCTCTAGGTCCACTTCAGTGGCCCAGACCATTGCTCTAAATAGCATCTGCTGAACAAAGAGACCTTTCTGGCCAGGAAAGCAATAAGTGCTTGTACCATGTGACAGCTAGGGCATGGTCACAGGTTGGGGAGCAAGGTATCTCTGAAGAGATGCTGAGGCTAGCTTAGAAATGAAGGACTGGAAGGATCTACTACCCTGTCATGGCTGGCAACCCTGCACTAGACATTTATTCCTCATCCTCTTTGTAGCTACAACAGGAAGGCTCCATGGGTGCAGCTAATGGCAGGGCTCTGCCATACACAGTTGTCAATAAAGTCCCTGAAACACCTCTTTGCTGACCCCATAGAATCACGGAAATACAATTTCCAAGTTAATTTCCTTACCCTGCTCATCCACTTTCTCAGGAGCCAGGAAGTGCCCTCTCACCTTAACCCCCAGGACACTGTGTGGTTTGGCTACACTAGCATGTGCACAGGGCATGATGAACAAGATTTTTATCTGTGGAGCAGAGGAAGTCACTTGCACCACTATGTGTGAGGAAGGCAGTCCAGTCCCTACTCCAGTGAGCCAGTTACTAAAATTAAGCATCACTGAGTAACTTCATCTCTGCTGTAGCTCTGTCAAAGTTATTGTAGTTATCCCCCAGACACAGGTTTGGGCCCATTATCAAGACCCTGTTTAATTTGTGGTTCCACAGGTGTGCCAAAGCATCTGTTCTGCCAACTTATGCTCTCAGATCTGATTTTATTAAGAAGAAAGTTAAGTGCCAGAGAAAACATTCTACGTGTGACCAGCACATAATAGACACAATAATGCCTGTAATAATGGTTTGCAGAACTTCCCCATTCATTCTAATCAGGCATTAACTCTGAAACCTAATGACACCACTGCCAATGATAACTCCTTCACTGCTGGTTATTTGAACAGGTAGATAAAATGTTAACAGTTAAACTGCCTCCCATGCCTCCTCCAGGTGCTGCAAGTCCCAACTACTGCTTCTCCACCTATCAAAAGCTTCCAATGCCCAGCAATACGTTTACCCCAATACATTCTACAATAGATTGAAATACAGAAGTTTAGGGACTGTAGAGAATAAAGTGAACTGGACTTTGAATTTAATAATACAGAGAAGATGGCTGTGATTCTATTCAGATTTAATTCAATCAGACCCTTTGTGTGACAGTTATTTTTCCTGAAGCTGCGGAAAAATCTCCCATTAGTTGCATTGCAAGCTGCAGGATAAGAGAGTTTTGCCTTGCTGCAGAATTTGTCAAGCTTACCACAGATGTATACAGTCTTGGGTTTGATTCAATGCACACAGTTAACTGGTGCAATGTTACAGAGACAAGACCAGACACCCAGAAGCGAACACAAGGATTGTTGCACCTGAAAGACCCAGGGGTGGCTGAGGTAGGGGGGCAACAAGGGTACCCATGAGCTGCTAAACCCCAGGTTGGATAAGGGATAAACAAAGGGCAACTCTCAGCCATTGTGCCTTGTGATCCAGGCCTTTCTTAGAGCAGAGGACAGGGATGCTATAAACATGCCACTTCTAGCTAAAGGAGGAAAATGACTCTTTCTAAGGTAGCTAGGGAACGTGAGGCAGAGCTAATGCAGGGAAGGGAGAAGCTGCTGAGAGCATGCCAATGAGCAACACCCTCTCCTCCCCCGCCCTGCTATTCCAGCTGGCTGCACAGGAGCATTATCACCCTAATT
This sequence comes from Alligator sinensis, assembly GCF_000455745.1. NCBI lineage: Eukaryota > Metazoa > Chordata > Crocodylia > Alligatoridae > Alligator > Alligator sinensis. The sequence continues at coordinate 1,477,988 of NW_005842214.1, forward strand.
ATATTTGTACTTTTTAATCTCTGGCACTTGTTGGAGTGATGCTGAGCAATTTCGCACCGGGAATATTAATGACAGGATTGCAGGGGAACAAGGGAGCCAGGTGCCCAAGAGATGGACGAAGGAGGTGGCACAGCTGACTCAAGGAGCCAGCGAGGCTGTAAACTGCCCAGCCAGTTCCACTGGGTCACCTCTAGGGGCAGCTGTGAAGATCCTGCAGGATGTATGGCAGAGAAAGCATTAGCATCCTGTCCCACAGCAGGAACAGGACAACAGGTGCCTGTCCTCACTGCTGGGACAGCAGAGGTGAGAGGTACAGGGGAGAGCACCCCATAGGGGTTGGGGAAGAGCAAAGCAGAGGGCTGAGAAGCAACTTGCTATAACAGGAAGTGACACGGAGCCAGAAAGGCAGCACCAGACTCAGGCTGGAGCAGAGGAAGCCTTATTCCTGCTTGGTTTTGGAACACCAGCTGTATTAGTACTTTGTGATGTAGAAGCAGAGAAGCCTGCTTATTGATTAGACCAGAGGCTAGGACCAGGACCACATTTTATTCCCAGTCCTGCTAGTTACCCCCAGTGTGACCTTTAGCAGCCTCGTCCCCATCCGATGCTCCAGTTTCAACTGCTGCATGCATGGAGACTTTGAGATTTGGGGATGGGATTGACTGAGGGACACAGAGATCTGTTTTGTTTTCTTGATACTTCCTGCATGCAGAAATGGCTAGAGGAAAACATAGACTAGGGCAGGGGCAGGCAACCCCTGGCACAGGTGCTACTGTGTGACACTCAAAAACATTTTGCTTGGTACGCATGCCTCTGGGTGGATGACAGAGAAGGGGCCGAGGCTACATGGCCACAATAAGGATCAGGCCCTTCATGTCTCCCCCGCCATCTGCCCCTGGCATGCCAACATTTTACAAGCTGAAGTTTGTGGCCCTTTGCCCAAAAACGTTGCCAACCTCTGGGCAAGGGGATAGAGCAGTACAGGGCCATTGGATGACGGGAGCTCTCCTCTTCATGTGTAAGCAAAGATAGGACTAGTGAAGAGGGAACCCACACATCTCCTGCCAAGGGGAATAAGCAGCCAGACCTATGGGGCTGTGGAGAAGGGTTGTTTTTTTCTGGTCAAAAGACACTTTTAAACCTTTACCAAAACAAGTAGCTCTTCCTAAAATAAACATTTTATTCTGCAGCACTTATAAGCAAAGCAAAGGAAAAAAATGGATTTGAGCAGGGGTTCTCAACCTTTTAAGACTCAGGACACTACTTAGAAAATGCCAGCTCTTTGTTTTCCCTTGTTTTTCAACTATAGAAAAAATACTAGAGCAATTCTTCTGTTGCAGAGAACTCAGACCACAACAGGTCAGCATGTTTGTAATACTATGGATTCATATTTGAAATCCCTGGGTTTATCTTGTGAATCATGTTTACACATATAATAATGCTAAGATTGTTGTCTTGGTCTAATAAAAGATATTGGATTTACCCAAAGAACCATGTCTGCCTATGTCCTTAGACCAATATGGCTACATCCTACAGCCCTGAAAGATTGTTGTGTGTCACCCGATGGTACCCTTGAAAGGATCTCAAGGCACTCTGGCTGAGAATCATTTGGTTGGAGCTACAAAACCAGTTTCTTCTTAATTCAGGCCAGATGTACGAGCCAAGATGCACCTTTCCTCCCCTGCCTAACACAGGGCAGAGGGTGTTCTGATGTTCCTTCAGCTCCCCCACTCGGAGATGTTCTGTCTTGTATAAAACACTCAGAATCTGGAGCCAGACAGCAACAGAGAAGAATGATGCTCGAGCTTGGTGGTTAGGACTCTTCTAACTGTTCCACTTTCTGCAGATGTCAGTCCCTGCTCCAGTGAACAGCTAATCATTTATAATACATAGGGGAATAATATCAACAGAAGAAACTGAGAGCATTGCAGTGCTCCAGCACACCCTATAATTTAGAGAGGTTAGGCACTCCCACTCTTGCAAAGCAGGAGAGGAAGAAATTCAATACACATCTTCTAGATCCTGGGTGCATGCGCTGTGCTTTTAAACAGAAGGAGCACAAAGATACCAGTAGCAGTTTTGTGAATCTGTCCCCCAAAATATACTTTCAGGCTGAAACTACAGGGCAAATCTGAACAGAATTTGTGAAGTTGGAAGAATAAAGCATGCCTTGTTAGTGAATTCCCAAGACTTCCAAGAGTCTTTCCAAGACTTTCCAAGAGTACTGTGGCCAGTTCTGGGCACTGCACTTCAAAAAAGACATGTGGTAAACTCAAAAAAGATGTGGAGAATCATGAAAGGGCCCAGAGAAGGGCCACAAGAATGATTAAGGGCCTGGAGGACAAACTTTATGAGGAAAGACTAAGGGATCTGGGACTGTTCAGCTTGGGGAAGAGAAGACTATGGGGGACTTGGTGGCTGTGTATAAGTATGTAAGGGGTGAATATTGGGAGCTGAGAGAAAAAGTGTTCACTAGCACACCCCAGGGGAGGACAAGGAACAATGGCCTTAAACTTTTAGAGGATGGTTTCAGGTTGGACGCAAGGAAGAACTTTTTTAAGGTAAAGGGACTGGAATCTGGAATAGACTTCCCAAGGAGGTAGTACAGTCCCCAACCTTGGAAGTCTTCAAGAGGAGACTGGACAGACACCCTGCTGGGATCAATCAATCTCAACAGTATTCTTGCCCAGAGCAGGAGGTTTGGACTCGATGATCTTTCAAGGTCCCTTCTAGCTGTTAATTTCTATGATTTCTATGACTTTTTCTCTTGAGTCAGAAGTCAAAAGCTTCTCCCAACCATGACAGGAGCCTCAGAAGATGTGGAGAAGCCTCACTATGTTTTAATCTCCTCTAGTTATTCTATCCTATGGAGCAAACTCCAGTTGGATACATTGCCAAGAACCCCAAGATGAATGTGGGGAGTGGAAAGGGAGATAAAGGTCCTCAAACTGTGTTGTATCATTTGCTACAGACCTCATTTATTGTCCTTGTAGGATAATCCCATCTGAGTAGGACCTGGCACAAAAAGCAGGAAAGGAAGACTCTTGGAGATGAGGCTTCCCATGATAACACCTCCAGCATGCATTGCCCCCCAGGGTCCTAAGGCCAGCCCTTACACTACAATGCAGTTACTGGCAAGGCTGGCGAGACCTATGTGTTTCAGGGTATTGCCATAGAATTCTGCCTCATGTCTAGCAGGGGATTTTGAATTGCATTGACAAGACACTCATATCTCAAAAGCCGTGGAAGGGAAAATCTCCTAATGGACTACATTCCATCTGTGTACATACATCCCAGGCCTGCTTCCCCAGCCCAGCCTATCAGCAGCCCATGAAATGACCTATTTCAGGGCAACATTATTTCCCAAAGCAAACAGCTCCCCTTTGTTTCCACTCCTGCAGCAGCAGGGTTATCAGTTTACAGAGTTTGGGAGAAAGAAGAGTCAGAACCAGGGGATGGGAGGAGTATGTGTGGAGGGGTGAGAACAGCTGATCCAATAGCCTGCTAAGGTGCCTTTGTGTCTATCAAAATGCAGCTACCTCTGGGGTGGAATGGACCACTATTTCTAGGGGGAGGGAAAAATGTAGACACGATAATCAGGCAAACCCTATTCTTTGCAACCAAAACTTAAGGAAACACCCATAACTGATCAGACTTCTCACCAGGGATCCTGGCTTTCCGTTTCCCACAAAAAAACAGAGAAAACCACAGATTTCCCCTTTTTATCAGAGAAAACGTGGATTTCTCCTTTTAGCAGAGAAACCCACGGATTCCCTGCTTTTGCAAACAGCTCTGCAGGCTGGTTGAGCTCCAGCCTACAAGAGCTGTTTGCAAACAGGGCATGAAACCCCAAGCCCTGCATGGGGAAGGGGGAGGGGGAAGGGCAGGGCCTGTGGCTCTCAGTCAGCCACAGCTCTGCTCAGCTCAGCTTTACTATTCACTCCTGGAGCCTGAGGTAAGTGGGGCTTGCAGGGGGACTGGGGGCCCCTCTGGCAGGGCTGGGGAGTTGTGGGTCATGGCTGGGGGTACTGGCAAGGCTGGGGGGAGCCGGCCCCATCCCCACCCAAACAGGCAGCAGCAGTGGGGCAGCCGGCTCCATGCTGCTTCTGCTGCAGCTGCCTGCTGTTAGGGATAAGGAGCTGCAGACTTGGGGCCCTGGCCCCATAGCCTTGGGAGCTCCCTCTGGCAGGGCTGGGGGGCAGGGGCTGTGGGTGGGGGCAAGAGGCATGAGTAGGGTGGGGGGGCTGTTGTGGGAGCAATGAGGGGCACCAGCAGGATTAGGATGGCTTTGGGGGTGAGTGAGGGGGTACCAGCAGGGCTGGGGGGATCATTGTGGGGCAAGTCAGGGGCACCAGCAGGGCTGGGGGGAGTGCAGGGGGCTTTTAATTTTAATAATGGATTTGGGGGGGTTTATCAGAGAATTTGCGATTTTTTGTCTGAGAATTTGTGATTTTTTTTATCAGAGAAAACCAGGATTCCTGCTCCTCACTGTGTATGTAGGGCAGTGATTCTCAACCAGGATACTGTAGCACCTTGGGGTAACTTGAGATCCTTTCAATGGTGCCACAGGGTGCCAAGAAATGTCAGCACTGTTAAGTGTGCAAACATGATTCGCAAGATATTTCAAATAGAAATCCACAGTGTCAAGAACATCCTGCCCTGCTGTGGTCTTTCTAAGTTCTTTGCAGCAGGAGAGTTACTCTGTCATTTTTCTGTAGTTAGAAATGAGTGATAATTAAGAGCTGGCATTTTCTGAGAGGTGCTTCGTGTCTAAAAAGGTTGAGAACCACTGATGTAGGGGTTATGATGTCCATATTGACTAGGACTTTCCCAAACCATCCTGTGTCTCCCCCAGACAAAGGTCACTCCTCTCCAGAGCTCAGAGGGACATGATAGCAAGAGCAGCTGGTAAATGACCTGTGGGGCTCTAGACATGTTCTGATCTCATTCACTGGAAGAGGATTGCAGCAGGCTGGAGGGGAGAGGCCTAATTACTTCCCCCTGTCCCAGCTACTTTATCTAAACCCTACACTGGTCTCTGATCTCGCATGTGGGGCAGACACATAGCATATTACAACATGGAGACTCTGAGCTGTCCTAGTCAGCAGAGCAAGATGCGGACAGCTCAAGAGGGGGTGTGGTCTGCTGTAACATGCGCTGATTCTTTGAGCTGATCCTTACCATAGCCTTGAATTAGATGGTGCAATGACTGCTTATACCCATTTATCTCCCCCTTCCTCTGCAGGGGGCAGGACAGTGTTTCAGAAAAGGCCCTTTAAATCCAATATCTCTGGATTACATGGATTCCCTTTGTGGGGGCACAGAGCCCAGGAGAAGTTGAGCTAGAAAATATTAGCCCTGCCCCTCAGGGATACTCTATGTAGTAAATTTACCACACGCAGTGCCAGAACCCCCAAAATACCCTGCTGCTCTGGCTGGATTGCCTACTAGCCAGGAAGCAGTGTAGCTGCATCTGGATATGAGAGCTAACTAGCACGGAGGTGTCCCTGTCCTTAGTGCTATATAGAGGAAGCTATGAGGTTTCTGGTTTAAGAAGCAGCCTGTCTGAAGCAGCTCAGCACACTTGATGGCATCATTCCCAGGGTGCGTAAGTCTAACACAAAGACATGAGCTATGGCCAAGGTGGCCATTTTATGGCACGCGTACCACAAGTGGCACAAGCGGCTTCTTTATTTGGCATGCAGCAAATCAGAGAGGGGACAGGCCTCATAGCTGTAGATAGGGCAGGAAGCAGAAAGCAAAGCAACAAATTCAGGCTGGGGGTGGGATGCAGAAGGAAGAACAGCAGATCAGACAGGGGAAGGGGAATAGCGCTCAGGGTTGGTATGGAGATAATCTGTAGCATACTTGCCATAAAAGCTTGGCTCCCACTGAGCTATGCTCCTGCAAAGGGCAGAACTTTCATAGAGCTTCTTATGGTGAGAAGTCACTGGGGCTTCACAGCTAACACAACCTTGGTTTTGCCTGCTTCTCAGCATTTTGGCCTGGTCGAAGTCATTAGGTGCTAGCGGGCCATGCCTGTGAAATAGGCATTGGATCTGTAGAGTTTAATAAACCTGGATCTGTAGAGTTTAATCACCACCTACATTGTTCATTCCCCTTCTCTTCTGCTACTGAATTAGCTGCCACCCTTTTACTCCCCTTACCCTCCAAACACAATTGGAACAAATAGGCTGGCACATAGCTCCAGGACTTCACCCTGAGCATTGCTAGTGTTTCCATTCAAAATAACATAATGATGCAGGCAAATGGTTACTTTTGCTCTGATTACAGGGCTTAGCTCCTGGGTCTTTATCTCTTTTCTTTGCCAGGGTTACATCCTTAGTGGTGGAAGCTCCTGACACCTAGCAGCAAGGTCTGTAATCCTGAATATGTCCACACTGCAGGAATGTAACTACATTTATCTAGCTGGGACCCAAAGACCTGTGCCTGTCCATACCAAATTCAGTGCAAGCTCCACCCTCATTCTGTCCTCCTTTACTGACCCTAGCTCTGCTCTGGAATTGGGAGGAGACAGTCCCAAACATTACCCGTGGTCTTGTTTGTGTTGGTTGGGCTGATTCTTGTATTGGAGCAAATCTCCAATCTCCCTCCATTTTGTAAAGCCTGACCCCCTAGACCTTTTCAGTGGGTCTTGGGGTGATGACATCAGAAGTTTAGCTAGCTAGCCACCATGTTGCCCACTTCAGTCTTTTGGTTTAGGTTTCCTGGCAGGGGAGGGGAATAAGCCCTTATGAAGGTTGTGAGCAATACCAGGGCTTTGCTCATGGTGGGGAGGCACTTTAGCTTTATCCATTAAAACCTCCCATGCCTCTGTTATCTCTTACCGTTACAGAAGTGTTAATTGATGCTCAGAGACCCAGGAAACAAGAGAGGGTTTTTATCCTGGTGTTATAGCTGAGGCAGCAAAGGTACAGACAGATAAGGTCCCCACCCTGCCCTTCCTAAGTCACACAGCAGCTCTGTGACATGTCTGTGCTGAACAGTCTCAGCCATATGATTTCAACACCATAGGAGTAACTCTAGCCTTTCACAGTCCCTGCCGTGAGCAGGGACCTTCCTCTGGTTTCCTTGCAGTCACTGATGGGATGTAAAAACTCAAGTCATATTCCTTATCACAATTTCCCAAATACACAGAATAAAATTGGAGCATTTGTCTGCACTGGGAGCCCCACACCACCTTGCTCCAACTCAGAGCAGAGCAGGGGCCACAGGTCTCTGTCTCCCAGCCGTGCTGGCCCTGTTAAACAAGCGATTCCTCTTGGAGGTGGCTAGATGTCAGGGGGGAGAGAAGGGACAGGTCCATCTGTGTATTCGTGTATCATAGGCTTACTGTGCAGGTGGGTGAAGAGAAAAGTCAAGAACTAAAGGGATGCAGAGCTTCTGGGCACTGGGGCATGAAACACCTAGCAGTAGCTATAACAGACAAGGAGAGGTGAAGCCAGTATGGGTTCCAGGGTGAGGAGGAAATGAAACCAGGCGCCATTCTGCCCAGTTTAGAGAAATCTCATTCATGGCACTCCCCTCACCTACCTGAGCTCTTCATTGCTCAGTGCATGTACAATGGACATATAAAGGGGAGTGTGCATCATGCACCATGGGGACAGAATGTGGCTGCTTGTCTACCTGCATATATTGTTGATTGGTGAGGGCTTTGTTCTGAGAGTGCTCCTTGTTCTAGCTCATCTCTTCACTAGGGTTTCTCAGCAAACTAGAGGCAGGGAACTGACTTCATCATGTCCTATCTTGCCTTTGTCAGTCCGACTGCCCAGCCACTGCAACCACTTTGAAGTCTGCATGCCTTCCTGCACCTGTCCCCCAGCCTGCATTCTGCACTGACAGGGCTGATGTTAGCCTCATTGTCTGATAAACATAACTGAATCCCATGGATGACCCTAGTGGTATTACTAGGAGCTCTTGAAGGGGGGAGCTAAAGTGCCACTGTAATTCCTCCTGTCCTTGATGTAGCGTTTCAGCTGCTTCTGGAAGCCAACATCAATAGCATAACTGATTGGGGGTGACTGGGCCAGTAGTACCAGCAAACATCTTTTGCGGGGCACTGCAATCAACAGTGCAGCAGCTGGCACTGTCCTTTCATGCCACCAGTGCCCAGGGCCATCCTATGTGTCCCCACTGTGGTTCTCACCCTGGACTTGAGCTCTGCCTTTGTGCCTGTGCTGGGTGGATAGGCAGTGTCTGCCCCTGAAACTTCTGGAATTTTTCTTTCTCATTTCAAAGCCTGAAAGTTTGAAAATAACTTTCTTCCAACTATTTAGCTGGTCTAATAAAAGATATCACATCTACCCAAAGAACCTTGCCTACCTAGGGAAATGCCCCAGCTCAAGTATCCTAGGGGAATCTTTGAGGGATGTTTTGCTAATGTAATGCTTTTAACTTATGCCCCTTTGGTGGTGTGTTTCTTTGCTCATGCAGTTCAATTAGGTTTCTCAATAAAAACTTTTCTCCTCTAGTTTTCTTTCCAACTCGCCTTGGAACTCTCAAGTATTATGACTGCAAACATACCAGAAGACACACCAACAAGAAGACACACTATTCAGACAAAGAATTCTCTTAAAGACACGTTTCCATTTCCACACAGTGTGTTCAAACAATGTCAGAAATTGGTAATCACCAAACTCAGCTACAGACTTTAGATAAAGGGGTAAAAACATGCTTCTCTGCAGGGACAGGAGCATGACTGAGACTTATTATATAGAGAAAAGGAAGGTAATCAGTGTGCCTGGTTATACAGGAGAGCAGGTGAGAAAAAATGTGAGACAAAAGTGTTGGCTAAGAGGCTCATTTCTTTCTGGCTCCAGTCACCTCTCATGGGTCAGGGTAATGGAAAATTAATACTATGGTCACAGAATAGGAGCTATTATCTCCACTGACTAGAACAGTTTTGCTTTTGACCTAAACAAAAATACACAAAATTATATAAACTGAAACCCAATGCAATCAATACAATGTACAAAACCCCCTTCTAGGATATATGCCATAGTAGGCTACCAGCTTATAAAGGTCACAGGAGGAGATCTTTTATTGGATAGCTACAACTTTTGAACCTCAAGGCCTTTCTGATCACAGGGCCCTCTTCACTCTCAAGACAGTTCTTTCCACAGAGGCCTGTTCAGTTAATAAAATGGTTCTGCTACACAGACACTATGTTTTTCATCATTGGTAACAGGGAGGGGCATACGTTACTTCTCTTAGTAGGACTCTGGAGGCATCCTGGAAGCAGAGCTATCATTCTCTGTGGTTCCTGTCCCCGTCTTCTCTGGGACTCACCTTCAGGGGTGGTTATGATGTCTTATCTTGCTACAGGTAGTAATCCTGTGATGCCGGCACATTGCCTGCCACCATCTGCTGACAAACCTTAGAATCATAGAATATCAGAGTTGGAAGGGACCTCAGGAAGTCATCTAGTCCAAACCCTTGCTCAAAGCAGGACCATCCAACTAGATTGTCCCAGACAAGGCTTTGTCTACTCACGTCTTAAAAACCTCCAAGAATGGAGACTACAGCCTCTCTGGGTAACCTGTTCCAGTATTTCACTACCCTCCTAGTGAGAAAATTCTTCCTAATATCTAACCTACACTTCCCTTGCTGCAACTTGAAACCATTGCTCTCTGTTTTGTCATCTGCCACCACAAAGAACAGTCTAGCTCCATCCTCTTTGGAACCCTGCTTTAGGTAATTGAAGGCTCCTATTAAATCATTTCTCGGTCTTCTCTTCTCCAGACTAAATAAGCCGAGTTCCCTTGGCCTCTCCTCAGAAGTCATGTGCCCCAGCCCCCTCACCATTTTCTTGCTTTTCACTGGAGTCTCTCCATTTTATCCACATCCTTTCTGCATTGGGGGGGGGTGGGGAGGAGGGCAAAACTGGACACAGTACTCCAGATGTGGCTTCACCAGTACTGAATAGATGGAAAGAATCACTTCCCTTGATCAGCTGGCAACGCTCCTACTAATGCAGCCCAGTATGCCGTTAGCCTTCTTTGCAACAAGGTCACGCTGTTGGCTCATATTCAGCTTACTGTCCACTGCAACCCTCAGGTCCTTTTCTCCAGAGTTGCTGCTTAGCCAGTCAGCCCCCAGCCTGTACCGGTGCATGGGATTTTTCCATCCTAAGTGCAGGACTTTGCATTTATCCTTATTCAGCCTCATGAGAGTTCTTTTGGTCCAATCCTTCGATTTGTCTAGGTCTCTCTGAATCTGAGCCCTACCCTCCAGTGTATCTACTACTCCTCTCAACTTGGTGTCATCTGCAAACTTGCTGAGGGTGCACTCTATGCCATCTTCCAGGTCATTGATGAAAATATTGAACAAAACTGGCCCCAGGGCCAACCCCTGGGGCACTCTGCTTGATACCAACTGCTAACTAGACATCAAACCAGTGACTACTACCTTCTGCGCCTGATGATCCAGCCAGCTTTTTGTCCACCTTACAGTCCATTCACTCAACCCATACTTCTTTAGTTTGCTTGCGAGAATGTTGTGGGAAATGGCACCATAAGCCTTGCTAAAGTCAAGGTATATCACATCCACTGTTCTCCCCTCATCCATAAACCCAGTCATCTCATAGAAGTCAATCCGATTGGTCAGGCATGACTTGCCCTTGGTGCTCTTGTCTTCTCACCCATTTGCAATGGGGCTTATTATTTTATTATTTTTGTTGAATTGCTTATGCTCTAGATTTCTTGGATGTTCCTCTTTGGTTGTTCCCTCAGGATTCAATGATCTCCATTTCTCTGCTGGGTTTGCTAATCAATAATAGAACTACTATGGTTGTGTAGAGACCATACCTGAGATCAGGGCCTAATTGTGCTAGGCACTATTGGAACATACAGAGGGACCAGACCTTGCCTCAAACAGTTTGCAGTCCAACTACACCAAATAAATCAAGTGTGGGAGAGGAAAAAAAGTATTAATATATTTGAAGGTGAGAATCAAATCACAGAGAGATGAGACTTATTGAAGGTCATGCAAGAAGACTGAGATACCGCCAGACACCAGATCCCAATCACCTACCAGCATCTGAGGCACAAGACCTAATGTTCTCTCCCATACAAAGGATCAGGAAGACTTTATTTGCTCCATATTCATCAACACATTAAGCCCTGCCAAGACTAGAGGCAGAGAGAAATTGAATTTTCCTCATAGCAGCCCCTCACAGCCACACACAAATTGTTTCCAATGGATTTTTCACTGCCCCATCAATGAGTACAAATTACTCCAATAATTTTGGGGGTAAGCCTTAGGTCATTTTAGCTCAATAGGTTAATGCATATGGATGCATCTCGCTACTGAGGCAACAAACAGTCCTCCCGACCTTTAAATATCCTACATTATTGTATCTCACAACCAGAGCAAATGTAAGACCCTCAATACACAGCACTAGTTAACGGTGTCAAAAATGCTGGGATACTTATACAAAAGTCTGCATGACATGGTTTGAGTTGCACAGCTCAAAATACAAAGAAATTTAATGTATGAGAGGGATTAGTACAGTACCACTAATGAAGAAACCTGACCTTTAAAGGTGAACACAACCAATTGTGTGTCACACAGATTGGCTCTCTTAACATAGGCAAAGCCTTTGTTTACTGAGCGTACCCTGTAACAGAATCATAGAAAGTTAGCGGTGGAAGGGACCTCAGGAGGTCATCCCATCCAACCCCCTGCTCAAAGCAGGACCAACCTCAACTAGATCATCCCAGCTAAAGCATTGTCTACCCCAGTTTTGAAAACCTCCAAGGATGGAGCTTCTACCACCTCTCTGGGTAACCTGTTCCAGTGCTTCTCTACCCTCCTAGTGAGAAAATTATTCCTAATATCTAACTTAAACTTCCCTTGCTGCAACTTGAGACTGTTGCTCATTTTTCTGTCACCAGCTACCATTGAGAACAGTCTAGCTTCATCCTCTTTCGAACCCCGCTTCAGGTAAGGCTTGAAGGCTTCTCTTCTCTAGACTAAGCCCAGTTCCCTCAGTCTTCTTCTCATAAGTCATGTCCCCCAGCCCTTTAACCATTTTTGTTGCCCTCCACTGGACTCTCCAATTTGTCCACATCCTTTCTACAGTGGGGTGCCCAAAACTGAACACAATACTCCAGATGTGGCCTCACTAGTGCTGAATAGAAGGGAATAATCACTTTCCTGGACCTACTGACAAAACACCTACCAGTGCAGCCCACTATGTCACTAGCCTTCTTGGCAACAAGGACACACTGCTGGCTCATATTCAGCTTATTGTCCACTGTAACCCCCAGGTCCTTTTCTGCAGAGCTGCTGCCCAACCAGTCATTGCCCAGCCTGTACTGGTGCATGGGGTTGTTCTGTCCTAAGGGCAGGACTTTGCACTTGTCCTTGGTGAACTTCATGAGATTTCTTCTGGCCCCAGCCTTCAATTTGTCTAAGTCACTTTGAATCCTAGCCCTACCCTCCAGCATATCTACTACTCCCCTCAGCTTGGTGTCATCTGCAAACTTGCTATCCATCTATGCCATCTTCTAGGTCATTGATGAAGACACTGAACAAAACCAGCTCCAGGACCGACCCCAGAGGCACTCCACTTGATCCCGGCTGCCAACTAGACATCGAGCCATTGATTACTGCTCTCTGAGCCTGATGCTCCAGCCAGTTTTCTATGCACCATACAGTCCATGCATCCAGCCCATACGTCCTTAGCTTGCCTGCAAGAATGCTGTGGGAGACCTTATCAAAAACCTATATCAAAATAAAGACGACCCACAAGAGTGCTAGGAACAGGCTATAACCAACATCCCAGAAACAGGCTAATTTTCATTCCAGACCCCAGCCACCTGGCTTGGCTCCGAGTGGAAAAAAAAAAGTTTTATATTATCCTGTTATATGTTTCACCTGTTATATACCAGTTCCAGCAACTCCTGTTACTTCCTTGTCTCTTCCATTTCCTTCCTTTCACCTCCTCCAAGCCCTTCTATAAACGAGCATGCTGTGTGCTTTGATCACACTAGGCATCTATACAGTGCTCACAGCCCAAATCGTGCTCTACAATAGGGAAAAGTCACCCATCACATATTACAAGGCTTGGGTGCCACTGAGGTGCTAGTATGAGCTACTCTGAAGTCTTCTCTGGCCACAGTCTTCATAGCCAGGACTGGGTGTTCTTGGATGGGATTCCATGAACCTGCCTTCTCTGATGAAGAGAAGGGGAGCCTCGGCAACCCAGATGTTTCATTTACTTCCTGGATTCCATCTTTTCTTCCTTCCCCTCCTTTCCAAGGTTTGGCCACAGCTCTTTTCCAATTCCTATTCCAGTGTCAACACTGCATAATTTTCCTTTAATGCTGACAGCTCCTCCTTGGAGTTGGAAACAGAGAGAAAATGAACACACTAAATCCTCTATGAGATGAAGAACAGGGGATACTTCTTCACAATAAATGTGTTCTGTCTCCGGCTGGCTGTCACCCTACATAAGAACATAAAAACTGCCATTTACTGGGTCAGACCATAGGTCCATCTTGCCATGTCACACAGTGGCAGAGAGCGGATGCTGAAAGGGAGAGTGAACACAATATGATCAGGGGTTTTCCTCTCTCCCGGGCAGCCTTGAGCATGTAAGGTCTAGGAAGTTTTGACTGACAAGCTGTACCTCTAACTCCCACATTCAGTAGCTACTCTCTGCCATTTGTTTGCCCCCAAATGAAATAAGATGGCTGGCCCCAGTGTGAGGTGTTTGGCTTGTCAGACTGGGTTAGCTTAACTACTCGGTATCCTGACTGGAGTCCTTACAAGGTGTGCTTAGAGTGGACCAATGATGCTTATCTAGGCACAAGCACGGGGGGGAAGAAGAACCTCATAACAACTCCATAACCGGTGAGAATCTGTTAGCTCCCCTTAGCACGTCACCAAGCAACAAGTGGGGTCTCTTGTGCCTGGTGGACAGCGAGCCCTGCTGGTGTTTGGGTTTGGCACCAGCCATACTTGTGGCAGGGGGGGCAGACCATTTCATGCTCTGCTCTCACCCTCCACACAAGCCTCCCAGAATCTTTTTTTTTAAACTAGCCTTTGAAGATGCTAGTTGTCATGGAAACATGCTTTAAAGAGTGCCTTTTTTCCTTTGCTTGCTCTTGAAAGCTTCAGTTACCATAACGACCGCGTCTTGCCCCGCCTTCCTCTCCTTCTTTTATTCAGCTGCCTTTTGGGCTAGGTAACCTTTTTTTTTTTTTTTTTTTTTTTTTTTAACAATAAGGAGGTGAAACCTCAAAGAAGCTGGCTGAAAAACTGATGACCCCCAACCCTATGTGACAGGAAGTAAAAGTGCTCCCAGGGTACCACAAGCCATCCTTCTCTCTGTGGTACTGGGACATCTTACAATCTCAGGGGACTGGCAGGAAGAGGGTAAGGGGGGATTGTGTGCTGTTGATGTCAGAGCCTGCTGATTTGCCTGCCAAGCAGGATCTCTTTTCAGAAGGGAGGCAGTGATCATCTGTTCTTTGTACTGAAGTAGCACCCAAAGTCACCCTGTCTCAGACCCCGAATGTACAGAGTACTGCACTGCCACAGGAAGGCAAGGTCCTAGGCCAATGAAGCTTGGACTCCACCTGTCTGGGAAAGTTAGTTTCTGGCCCTACTTTTCTTTCTATTCCTTCCTCCCCACCCCCAACAGGATTGAGGTTGTATCTTTATATATTGGGCCTTTTCATTTCCTTCACCTCTTTGCTATTAAGGCAAGGCCAGGCAGCTGGATTTCAGCTGGTGAGGGTGCTGTCCCCTAGTACTTCTCCAGCAAAGTGCATTTTGAGCAAAAAGTAGGCACATATGGAGATCCATTTCCCAGATAGTGCTGTTGCTTTCGCTAGTCCTTGGTGCTTTACAGAAACAAAACATGGCTCTAACCCCAGAGAGATGTCAGGAACCTTATGTGATGATTGGAACTCGGTGGAAATAGCTTTCCCATCCCATAAAAAATTTCTTTTATCTTTTGTTACCATCTCCCCATTGGGATAAAAGAGACACTGTCTTCCTCCCTTTCCTTTTTTAAACAAATCAGAAGGAAAAGCACCCACACCAGAATAGCCAATAGCCAGGAATCAGAGCACTCACCTAGGATGTAGAAGAGCCAGGTTCAAGCTTCTGCTATACCTATTCAGAGCATGGAGGTATGTCTCTCACTGCAGACCTAAGAAATTTCTGTCAGAAGCCATATGTTCTCATGGAAGGGTTTAGCTTTGGGGAACTGGCATTTCCAAGTGAAAGACCATTTACCCAAAACATTCCTGACATCCATAGAGGTGATCCCCATGCATAAGCTCACTGGTATCTCAGCGATACAAAGTATGTCTGCTTTTTGCTCATGTGCGATTGCACCACTTGCGGACAACCCCAGCAAACCAACTCAGCCAACAGTAGCAGTGACTTTATGGCAGTATGGACCAGGGTAAAGGTCCTAGTTGGCCTAGTAGAAGCTTTGCTGCCACAACTTTTGCTGCAGCTTTGTTGCAATGATACCTGAGCCTACAAGAGCAAAGCTCTCCTGAGTATACCTACTAGTAGTGTGATTACGTCTCTTAAATGGAAAACCCCACAGACTTCCCAATATCACAGATGCATGGATCACAGTGTGGGGGACAGAACTGGTAAGTTGTGAGAACCTCATCTTGTTGCTTGCCAGGAGAGGGTGAAATGCCAGACCCCAGCAAAGATGCATATGAGGGAGTGAACCATGCCCTGTGATAATGTCTCTAGAACAGACTTTGCATCTGGGTTCTGGTTGCCCTGGGGAATGGTTTTCTGACCATCTAGCATCATGCTGGGACAACATCAGCTCAGACTGTGAGACTGGCCTGAACTGAGCAGCACAGAGATGGAGCGGGTAGTACGTGCAGTGAGGGGTGAGACGGCAACCAGATGCATATAAGCCAGCAGGTAGCTTCCAGCCAGTGTGTACATGATAACTATGGAATAGGAAGGAAGGTCAGAAAATACAGGCCCACAAAATTGTAATCTGGCACTGAAGGATTATCACTACTCATGCTCTACTAACTGACGTTCAGCTACACCCACATTTCAAGGTCGATGGACTAGAGCCCACGTTAATGTGGAACCTGGATCTACTCTGGACAGGCAGGCCAGGTTCAAAGCACATAACAACCTGGGTTTAAGGGTTGTGCCTGGGCAGAATAAAAGGATTTGAGTTAAAACAAAATTTAGGCCCTCAGCAAAGACTCACCTTAACAGGAACCAGCTATAATGCCAACAGACACAGCATGAGCCTTTCGTGAACAGCTCTGCCAATGTACCTCAATCCTGACCCACATATGGGACTCAGCAATGGCAGCCCTAGGCGCCTCACACCCAACTCTGTGCATTCCCTCCTGTTCCAAAGCTGTACTCACTACACATCCCTGCCAATCCCCCTGGGCCCTGACTCGCTGCATACCCTTCTATTTTAGTTCTGGTAATTTTTCAAATATTTATTAATCCTGATCTGCAGTGCCTCCTGCTGTTCCAGTCAGGGACTTCTGAGCAAATATTAGTTACACTGAATAAATTGCAGAGTGGATTTGAAGTCAAGACGTACATCCACTACAGACTAGACCATGAATGCTGCATGCCCCCGGAGGCTGGGGAGGCATGGCAAGCTCCTGCAGGCAGCGGTGGCACTGTCAGTGGTGGGAGCATGGCAGCAGCAAGTGGTGAGCTCCTGCAGGTGGCCATGGCGCTGTTTGGGGGTGGGGGGGGGAGAAGGGGTAGCGAGTGCTGACTGGTGGTTGGTGGCCACCCACAGACACCGCTGGCAGCGTCGGCAGTGGCCAGCGATGATTGGAGACCACCTGCAAACGCTGCCGGCAGTGTCAGCGGCGAGGGGGCAGTGGTGAGTGGCAACCGCCTGCAACTGCCAGCAGTGCCTTCTTGCAGGGGGTACATTGCCAAGCTCAGGGGGTGCATATGCACCCCCATGCATCCCCTATGCATCACCAATAGACTAGACCGAGACCCAGCAAACTATCCTACTTGTGTCCTAAACCAGTGGTTTTCAACCTTTTTTCATTTGCACACCCCTAAAAGATGTCGAATGGAGGTGTGGACTGCTTTGAATTGTAAGTGTAGGAATTTACATACTTTTGATTGATCTTTCATGGACTCCGACATAATCTGTGGACACCCTGGGGTCTGCAGACCACAGCCTGAAAACCACTGCCCTAAACAGAAGTTTGAAGTCTCCAAAGACTTATCTACCAGGCAGGCAATGCCACCTACCTCCACCCTTCTTCTCATCTCACCTCAAGCCCCAGACTGGTAATAGTGGATGCTTTTCTGCACCATTTATCATAAAGGCCTTGATTAAACAATTTCCCCACAGATCATTGGGCAGCTTCTGGGAAGAACTCAAAGGAATGTCTGCATTTAAGGCAGCTTTAATCTCCTCAATGCCTCGGGTTTCTGACAGTCTTTACTACTCTCTGCAAGACACTGCAGATGGCAGGGCCTCTCGTCTGTGCTGCAGACCTCAGCCTAGAAAGGACTGAAGGAAGCAAGACGGAGAGAAGGCATGAGCCATTTCATGATTCAGTCTCTCCAGGACACCCTGGCTCCTTAGGCTGTAGCCTCAGGAGGGCAAGTTTGGGCTAGGCATGGTGCCTGCTGCTGGCCACTCTAGTTGCCTCACAGTAGCGACAGCCCTGCTAATCTCATTTCCATTCTAGACAAGCTCCTGCAAATAACCTGCTTCCTTCTAATTTGTGTTGCAGCCAACAAGCTGCTGTAGCCACAGCTCCAGGTTCCTCCCTGGCAGCTGAGTTGCTTTGCATGCGCTTTGAATTCTGCCTAACAGGCTCTGTTGTCTGGGTTAGAAAATTTGGGATTAATGGCAACACATTGACAAAGCAGCAAAAGCAAGCTGCCTTATCATCCCTCTAGCAGCCTTCCAGTTTGTTGCACAGCCAGTAGTGGGAACTGTTGGTTACCAGAGAAAAGGCATGAAATGCAACTTGGCCACAGCAACTGGGGCCCAGAGACCTTGTCCAGCTTTGTTGATGCACCTCAATCCTGATTCTACTATTCTGGTCCCAGACTTGGACAACATCCCTTAATCTTAGCTGATTGCACTCCTTCGATTCCAGGGTCCTATTTGCCTAACCAGCTATGCTAATGTCCCTCAGTTTTGACTGTCATAACTCACCCTTTTATCCTAATCTCAGGGTTGTCAGGGGCCCCTGATGTTTAGTCAGATGTCCAGACAGTGCCGCCTCCCTTGTCATCAGCCTGACTCCTGTCACTTCCTCAAGGAGCCGGCTTACCTTTTTCCACACTCCCTTGGCATAGGAGCAGAGCCACAGGAGGTGGTCGATGGTCTCATTCTCACCTTGGCAGTTTTCCCTGGGGCAGCTGGGTCTAGTCTCTCATCTTGCTCTGTGCCTCCACGCCCTCACTGGGAATGCCCAGTGAGCTATAAGCCAGTTCATGTCTCTGTGAGGAGCACGCTGTGGCAATGCAGGAACCTACTGGCATACAGTCACGCTGAGCTTGAGCAAATGGACTGTGTTAAAATGTTTCTGAGCGAACTCCAGTCCTATTACTGGAAAGCAGTGGAAGAAGACAGAGAAGACGCAGCCAATTCCACCTGGAAAAGGGACACTTGGCACAGGCTGTTCAAAGACCCCCTGGGAGGGGAAATGAACAGGTTGAATGAAGAGGACAACAATGCAACTGGATCTGGAGATAGCGAGGAAAAGAACATGGGGATCAGCAGCAGCAGAAGTCACAGTGACATCGACAGTGACAAGGACTGTGAATGAACTGAGACCCCCAATCAGGGTTTGGACTAAGGGATTGCGATTGGGTTAGGGGAGGGCAGTGCGTGGGTGCATGGGGTCGCAAGGGAGCAGGTGCATTAATTGTAATAGGCACATGGGTTTTCTTTATGCAGTTTAAGGGTATAATGGAAAGTTCATGATAGAGAATGTGTGTGTGTGTGTGTGTGTGTGTGTGTATACACACACACACACACACACACACACACAAAATCCTAATCTCAGGTGTTGCCCGAGATTCCAGTTCTGTCAATACAAGATATAGGAACAGTGATACTAGAAACTACACTGAGACCCTGTGAACTCACTCAATAAGCAAGTGACCTAAATAAGATTTGTAGGCAAGTCATTAGGGCTGAAATGGAATCTCAGCATCATGTCTCCACTCCTGCTGTCCTCTCAGATCTTCTTTTGGGTTTTGGGGGGCTTTTAAAAAATATTTTGGAAAATTTCTCATGTCTCAGGTCAAATTAACCAGATCACTTCCAAATCCTTTGAATGGGTTAAAAACAATATGTGACCCTGCTACCGGCAAGTATCCTTCACCCCGGACTTTTCAGCCTGGGCCTTCAGATACTTCCAAATCGGGGGTGGGCAATTATTTTGGGCAGAGGGCCGCTTACTGAGTTTCAGCAAGCCATTGAGGGCAGCATGACAGGAAACCAGGAGCAGATATATATTAAATTTTCTAAATTTTTTAGGGGCCCCGCGGGCCAGATAGAATGGCCTGGCTGGCCACATCTGGCCTGCGGGCCACATTTTGCCCACCCCTGTTCGAAATCCACTGGCAGGCATCCTACATGTAGGCCCAAGCCTGGAGACTTGGGGTTCAGATGCCCCCCCCGAGTTTTGCTTTCTCTCAGTCAACAGCCGCAGGAGCAAGCTAGGGAGGAGTCCTCCATTTTTATAAAGTCGGCATGTAGCCAAGATTCTCCCACTGGAAGCTGGTTAGTGGGAAGCTAACTACAAGGCTCTCACAGGGAGTCCTGTCTGCATTTGAATCAGGGTGCATCCTCCACTAGACAGTACCTTTTTAAATCCATTTTGGCTCAGGTATCAGACCAGTACAGCAACTACATGTGATCTTAGCTCTTTTTTTTCCTCCTTTAAGAAAACCAACATTTTACCTGAGTTTTCTGGGGCCAGTGGAGAGAATACAGTGGAAAAATGTATTCTAACCACTATGGATTTACCTCTCTCTGGTTGCTGCAGAGCCAAGACTAACTGAGAACTCATCCCTGGCTGCATCATTCCAATTAACTCAGTCCTGCTTGCTTTAGCAATTACCTACCAGTGGCTCACAGCCCATTTACAGATGGAGATCAGCTGGCAGGATTTAAAAACCAGAAAACTGAAGAGCTCCACTGGCATGCAGGGTATGTCCATCCAGCCCAAATCTGAGTTTGTGTGTGTGTGTGTCCATCCAGCCCAAATCTCTGTGTGTGTGTGTGTGTGTGTGTGTGGAAAGCGGTTCTAGGGAATGGCTGGAATGAATGCCTTCAGTTAGTACCACTCTGGGTCTCTGTGTGTGTTGAGAAGCAGATGGGATGCATTCCCCTCCTGTGATGGTAGCTTCCAGTGAGGAGGGGCCCAAACTGAGCTGGTATGCCTTGCCACATTGGGCTGGTTTGTGGCAAGGAAGAAAAGCTGTTGGCACCACTGTTGACTCATGTTGAAGTTCGACATGCTTACGTGTACAGCCTTTCAGTTATACCCACCATATCAGGAGAGGATGACGGTGAAAATGAGTTTACAGTCCTCTGCGACAGCTGCTTGGTTTGTTGATAGAAGATAACTCTAACCAAATATTTGCAGAACTAGACAGCAGACACAAACTGTTCTCTGCAGAGGAAAACTGCATCCTGCTGAGGTATACAGGAGAGGAGTGTAGGTAAACTATGTCTCAGGAGCCCTGCAGAGGAGATGGGAGATAGAGTTCTCTTTAGAACAGAAAATAGGAGTTGGATATACCACTCAGAAATCTTAACAGGCAGCAAGTTGGTGTCCAGAATTGCCAGACCCATGCATTACAAAAAATATCCCGAGTCCAAAAAGCATTTGCTTGCATTACAAATCACATTTTTAAAACTGGAGTTCTTTTTATTTACCCTCTGGTTTCTAAGCATTTCAGGTACACTAGGGCCACACACTCAAGCTTCCTCATGATAACAGAAACTAAAAAACAAAAAAAGCTAAGCATTACATACCTACAAGAGGTGAGACTTCAGGAAAGACACCTCCTGGTAGTATCATGAGAGTTGGCACCACTATATTCTAGAGTATATTGCCAGGCGTAAACCTCAAGGTCTCTATTCTGAATCTCAGACGTGTTCCTTATGCCACAAATCTCATACAGTTGCTCCTTTCTCTTTCTTTCCTCATTAGCTCTTTCCCAAGTACTGCTTGTGTTATAAAAGAGACTGCAAGCTGTCTAACCAGGTGCACTCAGTTAGCACATCTCCATATTCAATGTCACTACAAAAGTTTTGCAGGGAGCTGATACTACACAATATAACATGTCCTAGCACTGCTAAATTCGATAGCAGTTCTAAATTGGCTGAAGTATTAATGCAAAATAAAGTTACAAAAGCAAACAACATTCCATAGGTGATGTATAAATGTCTGCAGCAGTCTCCAGAGTTACTGCATGTACCAACAGTGGTGACTCAAATGTTGATTTAAATGATCACAATGCAATTTCCTCAAGATTTAGTCTAAAGCTGCTGCCAGGCTTCAGTTTTAAACAAAGTATAATTCTTTATATAGCATTAGTATTTGCGTTATACAGTAGGTAGTTTTCAAAGCATTAAACTCAATCAGAACATTTTCCTCTTTGGAACTGTGCTGCAGGTTTTTTGCTGAGGCTAACAGAAACACTCACTTTTAAAGTCACAGTTTGTGATTGCCATTTAAGCTTTATGACACCTCTATAGATCATCATAACAATGAAAGTTTAACTAATAGAGTTTCAGCGCTGCACATTCAAAAACACCCTAGCTTAAACTCCTTTAGGACAGCACTTTGTGATCGCCATGGCTGTACTGCTGACCTGGAAATAGTCTTGGACTGAGAGAGATAGAAGTTTGGATATAAAGAGTTTTGGCATTTTACCCAGTTCTGTGTAGAAGAAACACTTTAAAAAATAGCCTCTGTTCCCACTAAAAGAACACTATAGCATACAACATCACTTTGAAGTGCTACATCTGTCATCTCCTCAGGGCACATGCCTCATCTGGATTTACTGGGTGCTGCAGGCACAATCCTATATCTACAGCATTGCTGGGTATCTGGTAGTCTGTTTGCTAACTGCAAGTGATCATTGATGGAAAGCATACAGGACTGACTTGGTCAATCAGACCCTGGAGGCAACAGTATCCCCTCAGTCTCTGGACCCATCTGATTGCAAGCCAAGCAATATAGGGCCCAGTATGTTCACATAAGATCTATGAAGAATGCTCGTGTGTTGCAGAGAGTGGTTCTGGGAGTTCATTCAGCAAGAGCACTAGCACTCTCCACTGTGCCCTGGGGTACTGTTCTTGAGCAAGCCTCCAGTGAAATCCTAGTCACTAATGTCCCAAGGTACTCTTGTAAGAACCAAACCTCATATTCTGGCCAAATTCCAGCTAGGCTAATGACTTCTGCCTCACTTAATTTACCAGCAGTGACCATTGGTGGATATAATATTATCTTATTATTATAGCCTGTTGTATGTGCTGTGAGGTTATTAAACAGCCTCCATCTATGCAAGCGGTGAAAGCATCTCCAGGACAGTTCGAGTAACTCCTGCCCATAGCATGGGATCTAGACTTCTTTAAAAAAGCTGCTGTATGCCTGACTGGGGAGCTCCCAGTCACCTCCCCCTGTCTGAGCTGCAGCAATGCCTTAGGGATGCTGCTGGCATTTGCTATAAAAAACACACTCTTGATAGCCTTTTTTAATCTGTGGGTGGCTATGACATTCTGCGTTCCATTAATGTAGCCACAGGCAGCCATGAGTTTGAGCTTGAGCTCTCTCACTCAGCATTGCTGAAGAGAGGGTTGTGTTCTGGGGCCACTGTCCTCTCAGTCGTGACTGTCAAGGGATCCTTGCTGACAATCACATCTGCTTGCTGTGGTAGCCCACAGTGTGCAGCCAGGGATGGATAAACAAAAAGAATGGCAGTGGGAAGCAGGTGCAAGGTTACTCTCATTAACACATCGTTAGAGGCAAATTAATGAGCTTTGCACTCATTTGCTTCCTACCTTTCTTGGTGACCTTGGCTGTCAAAATTTAATGCAGGCAGTGCTTTAGTCCTGGGCCCAGGTGCCACCAGGACCCCTTTCATGAGTCTGGCACCCAGCAGCTAGACCAGGGCCAGGCAACCCCTGGCACACATGCCAGAGCATGGCATGTGAAGGCATTTTGCTTGATACTTCAACCTTGAGGAAGGGGCTAGGGCTGCACTGCCACAACTAGGATTGGCCCTTTCATGGATCCCCCACTGTCCACACCTGGCATGCCAACATCTTACAAGTCAAGGCTGTGGGTGTTCAGGGCATTCTAACCAAAAATGTTGCTGGACTGTCTCCAAGCAATGCTTGGATGAAGCCCTTTCCCCACCACAAAACCAAATCTTCAGAAACACTCTGGGGGCATTTAATCAGCTTGCACATCTGAACAGCAGCAAAACTCACCCCAGAGTGAAGCAGGAATCATCAGCTCCCCTAGTGCTCACAAGATACTCTCTGGAGTCAAAGGATGTGCTGCAGTCCATGCTTGCTTTTCCAGTCCTCCCCTTCCTCCCCTCCCCCCCAGATCTGCCAATACACCTCAGCCCTGCTTAAGGACCCAGATTGCTATTCTTCAATCTCTTTTGCCTTGAACAACTGCCAGGATAATGAAATCCACAGGGTGAATAAGACAACAGGGAAATAAATGGCCATGTGAAATAGCAAGGGATACTGTGGATTCGGAAAGAGGGGCACAGGTAGAGCTGGGAATACAAGGCTGCCTGACTGTATTGTGTAGAGTTGCATGGGGGAGACAGTACAACTCTTGATGCAGGGGTGTTAATGCTGACTTAGAAGGAAGCATGTCCCCTCCTGAAATCCCCACACCTTTCCCAAGAACTAACAGGATCTAATGTTGCTCTGGAGTAGGATGGCTGTAGGAAGGGCAGCTCCTGAGAGATGCAAGTTCCTCTCAGTAAAGAGGATCTCCCTTGTCTTGCTTGCTGGGCTAGCTGCTGATGCGTGGGTTGTCTGACAGGCCCAGGCTGGCACCAGATTGATGTCCTTTTTGTTCCTGATAAGGATCCTAAGTCTCCTCTGGGTTCCGGCAGCAATCCTTTTATCCTTCCTGATTGTGGCTTCTGCACTAGGAGAGCCTCCAGAGACCCATCAATCGTGAGGCTGCAGGCATTGGGGCTGCTATCGGCAGAGATGATGGAAAAGCTACAGAAGCAGCTGTCATTCCTTCCTGTTTGTGCTTTGTTCGCAGGCTATCAGCAGAACGTTTTCTACCAGACACCTATCCATCTGCCATGGTGGAGCCCAGTTCTGTCTGTCTGCCTGCTGACATGCCTGTTCCCCTAGCTCACGGCCTGTTCTACGGGGCATGAGGCCCAGCTGCCTTCCCTCTCTTTGGGCTGAGCTTCCAGCTTAGCTAAAGCACAGTCTCCGCTTCCTGGCTCTGTCTGGGAATCTAGAGGTTGCAGTATTGCCTAGGCTGTGCTCAGGATAAGAGTAGACTTGGACATAGATACTTGTCTCTGTGGAAGGGGCTGCCATTGGGTAAATGGGAATCCTTCCCTATCTCCTGAATTCCCTCTAAAGAGGCTTGTGAGGATCTAGCATGAGGCCGACCCATTTAGTTTCAAAAGGCCCCATCCGTACATGTCTGCGTGGCTGGGCTGAATGTTGCTGACCAGCGGCCTCAGCACAGGGACTTCTCTCCTGACCAATGCCAGTGGAAAGGCATTGTTCAGCCCCAGCCAGGCCATCATGATGCCATTGCCTGCTCTGAACTTCTGTGAGCCAGATCCAGCATATAGGAAGCAGACAGATCTTGCTAGGGCCAGGGCACCAATAGGGCCTTGAGCAGTCAGTGCAGTCTCTGATGTTAAGGGTAGGCTTCTGTAGGACAGCTAAGGCTATTGCATTTTCCTAGCACAGCAGCAAGTCCCCTTGGAAGGAAATGATGAAAATCCCCATTAACTTGAGGCTGGGGTGTGCATTGTTTTCCTTCATTCCTCCCAAGGGGCAGGAATTAATTTGACAGGTAGGGTTGCCAGGGGAGAATAAAAAGTACAGACCAAGCTGGAATAATTCTGTGAAAACTGATCGGCCCAAGCCTGGCCAGCTTGGGGGCAGTGCAGGTCTCTGCTTCTGCTGCTGAATGAAGCTGCTCGTCATCAGTCCTCTCTGGAGTCTTCTCCCACAACCCGTATCCCAGTCTGGGCCACACCGCCTGCAGGCACAACTCCATGCAGCAGGTTGGGCTACTCCTCCATGGGTGTGGCTAACGTGCTATTGGCAGCAAGTGAGCACAGCAGTAGCAAGTGGGCAATGACAGAAATGATCTGGAAGGGAGCAGAGCTTGTGCTAGAGACCTGAGGCCTCCAAGCTGATGATGAAACTGCTCCAGGACTGGGAGAGTAAGGGTAAAATTTCACGTTAAACATACACCACACTAAGGGCACTTAAAATGCAAGCATCTGCATGTCAAAATTCATTGACTTGTGCCGAGTACCCACTGAGCGTCTCAAAGTTACACCACTTCCAGCAGGAGTTTACTCGGGGCTGCACTACCTAGCTCACATTAGGGTAACTTCAATCTGCTCCATGGAAACACAAAGAGCAATTTGCAATCCTCCGGTATCCCAGGATGCACTGCTCCCAGCCTCCCCTCCCCCCCAGGCAGAGACGGAGCACGGGTGTCATGGATTCTAGTCACACGCCTGCTCGCCAGCCCTCTTGTGGCAAGTCAGAGTAGTAGTATCAAACCTTAAGGTATGACTTCTCACAGCATGACCTAACTTTAACACGGACTAACTTTCTACAGATGTAGTATGGGCTAAGTGTAACTTGTAACTTCATCCTAAGTTATGATGAGAAAGGCAGGCAACAGGAAGCTCAGCAGGAGGCACTGCACGTACACAGGGTGGCCCCTTTCCACATTTTCCTTGGGAGTGGGAGCTGAACTGCTGGGCCTGCTGCTCCACAGGGAGTCAGTTGCTTAATCAATTTTTTCTTGTTCTTTCATTGTGGCTTCATGTCTGCAGATTAAGAGCTCACACCTTTTGTTGCTAGAGATGGACTCTGACTCAATGCTGTGCCTTGCAAATCAAGTAGCCCTCATTGTTTGAGCCTGGGGTGTTAAGGACATGGTGCCATCTGGTGGGGAAATCCAATGGCACAGATAAACCAGGGTGAGCAGGCAGCAATGGGAAATCCAGTGATATGCGTGGATATGGGGAAACAGAGCATTGGTAATGAGTGACAAGCTGATCCATGGTGGCCAATGGATTTGAGGGAGCACTGTGCCAGGAGTACACATCACTTATCATGCAATGCAGGGGCACTCCCAGTGTGAGGACACTAATTTAATCTGTGGGCACATTTTGGATGGAGCCCGAATTCTGCGCCTCTTGCTTCTCTGCACCTATCTCTGCTGTGTTCATGCTCCGATTTTCACCCTCCCTTTCCAAGAGTCAGGAATCACTCCTGGGGGAGTACACAGCCTCTGTCCAGCTCATCTTGGCACTTACAGTGCCTGCCACCTTCAGGATCTAGACCTACAGCTCCTGCTTTAAGCAATGTGCTGGTAAATTGACAGCAGGGGGCGCCCAAATGCAACAGTTTGCCTCCCTTAGCAGATGTTTTCCTTTGGGGACTAGATGAAAAACTCCAAGCACATGATTGTAACCTTCTCTGAGATGCTGAAACTGCTGTCTGTCCCCTGGGAGCCCAAGCAGGGAACTTTGGGAGGTGATGCTTGCATGGGGGAGGTGGGCAAGGAACATCCCCAACTGAACTCACTTATTCAATATTTAGCTCAGTTAGTGCTTGATAGTCACAGGCCCTTTGGAGAAGCATTACTGGCATGGTTATTAAAGGAAGAGGTTAGCTTGCTGAAATATGTGTGCATCAGACTGCGTGTGCAGAAAGGCTAAGTAAATGTGAGCAGGTTTTGAAGCATTCACCTGACCTCAGTGGCTCAAGGCATAATACAATGATTGTTGATCCTGAACTATAACCAGGCTCATTACATTTAAACAGGACCTCTGGCTGAAATCTGAGACTGCTCTGCAGGTTTGTTACTACTGTTTGCCACTGTCAAGGGAGTTCCTCCTTTTTTAGCTTGAAGAAATGTAACCGGAGTACATTCAGAAGGGGCTCAAACTATTTTTGATGGGAATAGGAGCTTTGTGTGAATGGTTGCACAGCACTGGGGCACCAGGGATGGGGCAGGGCTAAGGGAGGAGGTAGGGTGAGGGACTGGGAAGAGGGGTTTGGACTTGTGGTGAGGGGAGGCTGGTAAGGGAAAGGGCAGAGGTGGGGGATCAGGGGCCATATATGGAAGTCACAAAGAGCAGAAAGAGAGGGGACAAGAAGGGAGGATGGTGATGAAGAGAAAGGAACTAGGGGACATATATGTGGGACTGGGAAGAATAATCAAAAACCTAAGTACAAAATGGTTGACATCTGGCTGGATGATAGCATTAGAGAGAAGGAGCTATGCATTTTGGTGTATAACAGACTCAAAATGAGCCTGCAGTGTGGCACAGATGCACAAAGGGTGAACATAGTTATGGGCTGCATCAATAGGTGCAATGATTTTAACTTCTTTCATTCCTTGGAGTCTCAGAACAGCAGAGCCTCCCTATGCCTGAAGAAGCGTGATTGCACCTGAAAGCTTGCAAAGAACTTTTTTCTAACTACCCAGTTGGTCTAATAAAAGATATCACATCTAGCCAAAGAGCCTTGCCTGTCAATAGGTGCAAGACATGGGAGGTGATCGTGCCTTCTTGCTTGGCACTGCTTAGGCCTCATCTAGAATATCGTGCCAGTTTTGAGCTCCATATTTTAAAAGGGACACGGAGAAGTGAGAGAGGGTCCAGAGGTGGGATATAAAAATGATAAAGAACTTGGAAGGCAATGCATGTGAGGCGAGGTTGAAAGAAATAGACATGTACAGTTTGCGGACAAGGCCGTTAAGAGAGGACATGCTAGCAGTCTTCAAATACTTGAAGGGCTGCCATAAAGAAGAGGGAAAACACCTATTCTCTCTTGCTGTAGAGAGTAGGACACAGACCAATGGCTTGAAGTTATAGCAAAGTAGGTTTAGATTGGCTATCAGGAAAAACTTCTTCAATGTTAGAAAAAGGAGGCAGTGGAATAGACTGCTTAGGGAATCTCCATCATTGGAGGTTTTCAAGGAGAGGTTGGATAAGCATAGGTCAGGGATTATCTAAAAGTAGCTATTCCTGGGGTGAACTGTAAAGAGCCCAGGAGGCATCCCTCCCATGGATCACAGGACATAAGGAGAAGAGCTCTGCATCTTAGTGCAGGTGACTATTGAAGAGAACTGTGCTCAGAAGCAGGCAAATGAAGTAGAGCTCCACAACTGGCTTAGAGATGAAAGAAGTTTAGGCAGCTGAGCTATGTTTATGGATTCAGGAAGGGTAGATCTGGCTCTCCAGTTAGAGAGTATGATGTATGCAGTCATGCTTGCTGTCCTCAGGTTGCAGAGCAGAATGGAGGGTGATAGTTTTTTCTCATGCTTCCGAGTTTTGTTGGTTGCCACATGGAGGCCAGAAAGGCATCCCCTGCCCCAACCCTCATGTTGCTACTGGGGGTGGGGAGTGTGGGGTGTTCACCTCTCTCAGAAGCATTGGGTGCAACCAACGCAAGTGTGCCAGTGCTCCTGCTGGCACTAAAACCCAATTGCCACATTTAGGATCAGGAAGGAATATTATCCCACAATCAAATTTGTATGGACTGTGGCAGGGGGCCTGGTCTTCTTGCTTGGATATTTTGAATGCATTTTAACAACCCTTACAGCAGCAGGAAAATGGGAGTCCTCATCCCCTGCTTTTCCTGTGGCAAGTTAGGGTGCTTTGGACATCTTTGGGGAATATGCCTTGTAGCTGTGCAGCAGGGTTGATTGCATAATTTTAGGAATATGTTAGACAAGGACTTGTAGGGGTTGGTTTGGATAGGGATGATCCTGCCTTGAGCAGGGAGTTGGATTAGATGATCTCCTGAGGTCCCTTCCAGTCCTACTTTTCTATGAATCGGAAGATCCTGCCAGCCCACCCTTCTAAGATGGCCTGAGAGGGTCCCTGACCTCACTCTATATGCTGGGGTGTAGGAGGCCTCTGCCAACTCCTTGCCCCCATGTGAGCAGGTTCTGGGGTTTGACCCAGTAGGTAAAGCAGGTTTAAACCTCTCTAGTTCACTCTGCTCCCAAATTCCTGACTCCTCTGAGAGCTCCTCAGGCTGTCTGTTTGACACCCCTGTGTTAGGTGAGGGGGATGGATAGAGGTAGAGAAGGGGACTAGATTAATGGGGGCAGGCCCAGAGCCCTGGCTGAGGCAGGACAGAGAGGCCTGACTGGGCAGCACATTGTAAAGGTTTGGGGGCTGACCCAAGGAACAGCTCAGGCTTCATAACCAACCCTCCAATAAATTGCTGCCTGTATACTTACATCCAGCAGCAAAGGGTACCAAACTGCAAGGGACAATTTTTGAGTGCTGATGGTTTCTAAATCACAAATGGTTTAATAGGGTGAGCAGGGAAGAGATGCTGGAGATGTTGCTATAAGAGAGGTAGGTCACTGGTGTTGGAGGTAAAGAGGAAGGAGCAATAGTCATCAGTCTTCTCTCATAACCGTAAAGTTACTGTAACCATCATGGAATAAAAATATCAGGTGAACAGGACACAGACAACATCTGCAATTATCTCCAATTTCACCATAATGAAGGGGCAGGAGGCACTTGGTAATCCCACAACCCCCTTTAGCGTTACTTAGTAACAGTCGCACATCAACTGAAAAATCCTCAGGGTTGACTACAACTACTTACACTGAGCATGGTCTCCTAGATAAATATTTCTTTCTATCTATAAGACCGAAGACATTCTTAGACAAAACATTTAATTAACAAAGAGTTGAAGTTGCCAGGTGGTAGTGCATGCCCCTCCAGAACCTCACATTCTGCAAAATTCAAACTTCTAAAAACTAGGGGATAAAGAAATGCCACCTGGCACTTTAGCTTGGGTTTAACAAAGTTTCAAGGTAGTCCTTTTAAGCCTTTCCTTCCTTGGTATCCCTGGCTGCCAGAGGCGCTGTTTCAGTGCAACTCCAGATCCCAGGGAGTTAACACCTTTGCTTCTCACCGCTGCTTTTCCCCCTGCTGCTAGTTTTAGTCACTAGGGTCTCCAGTAGCTGCAGAGATTAATACTGCCACCTCAGGAGCTCTTACAACTGTGGCAGTGAGCCCTATGGATGGAATTGGGCCTGCAGAGGGATGGCCTAGTCTCTAAGAAGCCCTGCAGATCAGATGACTTACCTTGGCAAGCTAGATCCAACCTATGGGCTGTATTTTTCACATGCCTGGGCTAAGCAGGGGTACCCAATCTGCAGCATGTCTCAAGTGGCATGCAGCAGATTGGGCAGGGGGGCAAGCAGCACAGTGATAGCCAGGGAGCAGAAAGCAGAGTGGTAGATCAGATAGGGAGCAGAGGGCAGAGCAGCTGAAGACCAGCATTGCTCAGGGTGGATGCAGGATTAATTTGTGATGTGCCTGTCAAAAAGTTTGGACCTATCTGGGCTATGGGATTGGAGTGGAGCAGAGGTATCACAGTACACTGAGCTGCAGGTTGGCCAACCCTGAGCTGAGAGACTAGAGATTCTTTAGCCACAGTGTTGCCTATTTTTGTTTTAAAAGCCTGTTTAAAACTTAAAATTCTGACAAACAGTTGGGAGAAAAAGCTTTCTCCATGAAACACTTGCTTTGGAATGTGGCTTTTCTGTTGTGTTGTAGCTCAGGTTACAGCCAGTTGTAATGACCCTTAGTCCAGGTTTTCACATTTCTAGAGGGTCCTGCAGCAAAATGAAACATTGAGATCCCTGATAACTCTAGGATGAGAAACCAGCTGGAGATGCATGGTGACTGCAGTATGCAAGCTGACAAGAGATGCAGGTGAACTGTTCTCTTCCTTGGCACCTCACCCTGAACACTATTATCTTGGAATTGAATCCAGCAGCTGCACCCAGAGCTCCAGACTCCTTAACACAACTTTATCCCAATCTATGCTGCAACAGCTCTAATTAAACAAATAAATCTCATTTCTAATTAATATCTGCAATAGGATTTATGGAACAAGTCACAGCAGGATGTGTGTTACCAGTCAGCTCTACAATTAATCGTGCCTCCTGGGTAAATATCAGTGGTGTGGGTCAATAAACCTTAATGGTGACTGAATTCTCCAATATCTTGTGCTGGGGGTTAACCCTCCCTGGTCTTATCTGTGCCTAATCCTGCCATCCTTCCATGTGCATAGCTTTCTTCTGAACTTCCTTCAAAAATCCTGGTACAGATTGGGCCCAAAGTCTTATGCCCAGTAAGCAAGGGTCAGGGCTGGGACAACAAGGGACCCAAGACAGCGTTAGAATTGGTGCTGGCAGGAACTGCCAAATCAGGGTTAGGGTTTGGCCCATTAGGGGTCAATTGACTGGCATCAGATATGGATCAAGCAAGGGCTACTGAACTTGGATTAGGGCTGAGGCTAGCCTGGACTGCTGGGCCTGGACTAGCATGCAGATCAGTAGCAGTTGTGGGGGAATACAGATAGGGCTAATAAAAGTAGGGGCTGCCCAACTAGGGTTAAGGCTAGGGCCAGCAGGGGCAGTTGGTTTAGAGTTAAAGCCATT
Organism: Alligator sinensis; assembly: GCF_000455745.1. Lineage (NCBI taxonomy): Eukaryota > Metazoa > Chordata > Crocodylia > Alligatoridae > Alligator > Alligator sinensis. The sequence continues at coordinate 1,509,721 of NW_005842214.1, forward strand.
AGGCATTTCTGAGCTGTGGTTAGGACTGGGCATAGCAGAAGCTGCTGTCCTGGGCTCGTAGGGGTCTCTGTGTTAAGGCTGGGGCCAAAAGGGACCTCCAGGATAGAGTTGTGTGAGTCTAGAAGAAGAGACGGTAGAGGAGGCACATGAGCAGATCTGGGATTTTGAAAAGGGGGGTGGGGGTGGGCAAGGGGATGCAGATAGTGTGGTGCATCATCACATATAGCCCAGCAGACATTTTTCTCCCCTTAAAGAGAAACTAGAAGCTTTACTAATATGCTAGGGACCTAGCTCTAAATTATTACGCTTGAGATCAAAGAAAAAACAATTATAGGAATGCACACTAAGTTGCTAAATTATATGTAAAGTTTAAAAAACACAACAAACTAGGCAAAATAGTTAAATTGTTGTATTAGTAATTATTATAATTACATGTACATCTCTTATTTAGATTTGTAAAACAGAATCTAGCCTTCATGAGCATTTTGATAGCGCAGTAACACTTAACTGTCAGTCATTTTCATACGGGAGTTAATATTACCACACCTAAATTAAGGTTTTTAGGGAGAGCTAAAAGACTGCAGGGCTGTGACACAGAAGAGTGGTATTACCAGGAATGGCCAGCAGACAGTGAAATTACAAGACAAAGGATAACTTGATTAAAGGAACATCAAGATCATTAAAAAATGAGAGAGATGGATGTTAGTACCTGCGGAGTGGAGAGATTAGCAGGAATCAGGTAGATTATATTGAACCATAGTCAATTGATTCCATCAGTGCTGCCAGAATAGAAATGCTGCTGCTCCTCCTGGGCAGCTGATTTTAAAGTTTAGGTGGAGCAAGAATCAAAAGGAAGGGGTGTAATTGCACCACTGCACCCTTCCTCTCCTCCCCATCTTGAGCTGGTGCTTGAAGCTTTTGCTCTGCTAGTTAGTGGAAAGGGGTTCTATATTGCCCCTTCCTTCCCTCTTTTGGTTTTCTGATCTTCCTCAGCATCAGCAGACTTCTGGCCCCTGATGTCTGCAACCTTCCTTCAAAATCCATGTAATGGAAATAATGTACCTGGAAGAAGCGGGTACAGGTAGATCACAGGAAGGCAGAAGTCATCAACAACAGACACGTAAGGGTTAAACAGTCCCTCAAAATGGTGAACTATGTAGGGATGTTTGTACTTAATTTAGTTATATGAATCAGCATCAGCTGCTACTGTCCAGAGACATCCAGTGCACAGGAGAGGCAAATCTTAAATACATATGAGAAAATGGAGCAGTTCATTAAAAAGGCCCCAGTCCTTCCATACTATGTCAGTAAGCACAAAAACTAAATTTGTCTATAAATACTTCAAAGGAGGTGATTGGTATAACCACAACTCATGGACTTGCTGTTTCCTGACAACAGTGGGGCTGATGTTGCTGGAAGATCTGCAGATCCACTTAACAGTGCAGGGCACCCGGGAGCTAATTGAACATTGCTAATTAGATTAGTTAATAGATTGGTTACAAGTGTTTGAAATTCTGCATTACATTAATGTTGATTGCTGTTATTGGTGTCTGGCTAGGAAAAGAAGCTATGGGAGTGGCTGTACCTTTCAGAGGTACCTACTACTGAGTTGGTAGGAGCTGACTGTTCTGCTGTGGTATTTGTTTGTGCTACACAAGGATGGTGTTGATTGATTTAGAGAGCAGCCGAATATCACACAATGCACCTGGATGTGGAGTTGTTACTGTTGGATGATATTCCTATTCAAGGTAGCCCCCAGAGGCCCCATTTACGGCCATTTTGTGAACGAATGCAAGAAACTCCTTGAGGCAGGACCGATCTGAAAACATTTGCGTGACCCCTCTGCCTGGGGTTTCCATAGTGCTGGGTTGGGCAATGAGGGCTTCTGTGCTGCTCTCCCTCTGGCTAAAGGCTCATTAGTATTTAAATCAACTCACAAACACTCCACTTGGATTTCATCTTTAATTAAGCCTGGTGTGGGCCTGTCGCCACATTATCCTTGGCTGGGTTGCATGATTCACAGAGCCATTGATTTTTTTTCTTCTTCCCAAGCCCAACAGTTTAAGGGAAAGTCTGAGGTGCTGCTCTATTCCACTGGCTTCTTTTAAGGTCCCTACTCCATACCTCTTGCCTGTAGGCTTTGTCTTTGTCCTAGTCCTCATCCCCTTCCTCTCTATGGCTTTCAGTTCCTTGTCTGATTATTAGTAGATCACTCAGTGATGACTCCTCTCAGGGATCTCCCCTGGGGCAGGAGGCAAATGGCAATATAATTCAGCTACAGGGGTTAGGAGGCCTTTATGCCAAGAGTGGGTATGTTCCCATAGTATCTTCTGTCCCACCAGTGATTCTTTATCTCTGCATACAGCTAGATTCCTGTGCTCTACAGCCACTTGTAATGAGGGGCTGGGGACATGGGGAATTGCAGGACTGATGCTAGATGGTTTGGATTTTAACTTGGCCCTGGTTTCTCCATACTTCTATAAAAGTGGAGAACAGAGTGGATGGTATAGCAGAATAACATAATGTAAAGCAGTGCTGATACTCTAATGCTGTGGGGGGCAACCTTCTTGGCCTGTACACAACAAAACAAACTCCACACCCTCCCCAAGTGCCACTCTGAGTGATCCCTTTGCCCCATCCAATCTGTGGATCTGCCTTTTCCCCATGCCCTGTGCTGTCTGCTGGATCTGTTGCTTTGCTTTCTGCTCCTTGCCCTATCTTTCACTGTGTTACTTGCTCCCTCCTCAGTATGCTGTATACCATGCACAGAGGCTGCCTGTGTCACTTGTGGCACCTGTGCTGCAGTTTGGCTACCACTTTTCTAAGGGACTGAGAAGTGTGCATGGGGATACCTCAGCCCCCTACTATATAGACTTAGAATGGTTTTCCCTTAGTTCATGTTGCAAGAGGACCAGTGCTTTTGGAGCAGGAAACTGTATTCTCCCCATTGTCACCATGCAGTGCCTGTATGCAGGAATCAATAGCTATAAATATGTTTTGCTTTCTTCCCATCCCCTCCTCTCTTACTGAAGCATCCCAGAGAGCTCTACAAGCTCTCAGTATACACAAAACCAGGCTCTGGGAGCCTCCTAATGCCAGTGCCAGCTGGGCTGGGCACACATCTTGTTGGGTGAGAGGGGAGGACAGTCTCTAGAAGCAGCTGGGAGAGGCCCAGTTAAATGCCAGGCTGTGGTTCTGCAGCCTATGGGAAATGTCCTGATAATACCACAGCTCTGCAAGGGAGTCAGTCAGGCTTGTTCTTATACACTCTAGTCCAGAACAGATGGCCACAGACTGAAGTGAAACATGGATCTTTTGATGCTGGATAGGACTTAAGGGAGGGAGCCTGGACTGAACTTATGATAAGCAATGCTTGTTGCAGTGCAGAATAACAGCTGTAACAGGATGCAAGCTGATCCCCTCCTCCCCCCATCCCTGGAGTCTGGGAGAACAGGTGTAGATGAGGGGCCAATGCCTAATTTATTTTGTTTCACTTTAAAGTTACCATAGCAACTTCTGACTCTTTCCACAAACTCTTTCTTGGCCTCTTCCCACCTCCCTCTGTGGAACGAGCCCTTGCTTCCTTTTTACTCTGCTACACACGGTAGGTGAGAGCTTTCTCCACTATAGCTCCTGGGACAGGCATGCCCCATACCTCTCATTCAAACCAATTCCCTCTTGGCCAGAGCCTTTTCTTCCTCAGCTTCTCTCTTTCCATCGTAGGACCTTATTTATAGACTTCCTAGTAGGGTTGCAGCTGGCTCAAGTCCTTGCAGTGTTGGTTGGGAGAGGATTTTACCCAGCTGTGTTATCCAAAAGTCCCATGGGACTCTGAAGAAAAGCAAGCATGGAGTCTCCAGGGTCTTGCTGGCTTTTCCCAGCACATGACATATGGGTTCAGGTGGTACCTGCTGTGCTTGTGAACAAGCTGTTACAAGCAGCCACAGCAGCAAGCTTTTAATCAGGCAAGCTGGTGGTACTGAGATAACAGGGGGATAGGACCCTAATTCCTCCTCCCCTCCCTTAGGGTGCAGTTCTTCCTGCCTTCATTCTGACTCTAAATATCTGCACCATGGCTGGGAATTGTTCCCCTTCATCTGTCTTTATGCTGATATCTCCAAGTGTTTATTGCCAGCCATTAGCCACATGCCTGCATCTTCCTTTGGGACTCAAGCAAGTTGTTAATTTGGTACGAAACAGGAAAGGCTTGCTCTGTGCTGGGAGACTATTAGAATGGTGAAGATGTGTGTAGCCAGGGGAATGCTCTAACCTCCTGTCTTCCAGGTACATAGCCCTCATTCACCCTGGTGCTGAGATTAACAGGAATACCAGCCCACATTGCTGCGCAGTGAACGTGCTGTAGTATTATGCCTTCCTTTTTCATGTACTTGCAACAAGGTATTTAGCAGAATTCACAGATTTGTTGGAATATGACAGAGCTGCACCATGAGTGCTTTTGCTATGGACTCAAACTTGTGACCTCTGGGCTGTCAGCCATGCACCGTAGCACTCATACCATCCCAGCCCTGTAGTATTATAACAAAACAGCATCAAAGCACAGGCCTTAGTGTATGTGCCTGGCTTCCCTCTTCTGGATGGAATTGGAACTGCTCAATCCTGTGTCAAACCCTATGCTGCTATCGTCTAGAGAGCGTTCTCCAATAGCTCTTGCAGTAGGTGTCTCAGCTCTTGAAGCAGGCACATCCGAGTTCTGTTCTTCATTAAATGAAGCATATCAGGGTTTAACAATGTTGTGCTAGCTGGAAAGGCAGCATTATACAGACAATACAGCGTGAACTGGTGACAACCACTTTGGTAGGACCACCCAGTATTGTCAGCATCGGCCCTTCCTTGTAGCATTGGATCCCTGGCCATCTCCCTTTGCAGAGCCCCATCATCCTGCTGCTGTTTTTGAGCAATGGGGTAACTACAGCCCTTCCTGGCACAAGTTTCCACTACACTCTCTTCACACCAGTCAACAAAGGGCAGTTAAAAAGCAGAAATTTCCCCCATTGGCCTATTCCCTTTCCCATCCCCAGCCCTGCTTTCTCTTTGCCAGTTGACTCCCACAATTATTAACCAATAGTAAATAGCTGGTATGTTATTGTAGGTACATCCCAGTTCCCAATGAGAGCAAGGGCTCAGGAGCTGCCTAACGGAGGCTGCAGCTCCCTCCTCTTCTCTGTAATCCACTGGGTTACAATAAGCACCATGTTCATTGTTGCACAGTGTTGAATCTTGGACTGAGGGTCTTTGAGGGTTTGTGCAGATTGGCAGCAAGCCCTGAATGGTCTGTGCGCTAAAGTTACCACATGGGGCAGCAGGAAGCCAGCAGCAGGCAGTGCGCAAGGGAGTTTGGCACAGCTTGCATGGTGTCTGAAGGCTCAGCAGAAAAGTAGAGTTAATGAAGCTCATTTACCTAATTATTTTGGACCATCCTCTGAATCATCCCCATAATGTCCCAGTCCTGGGTGGCTGGGCATTACTCATCCAGCCAGTTAGTGCTTCTGCCCTTCTCCTCTAGGCCCCTGGTGATCCATCACTACTGTCTACCTGGAGCTCCAGCCTACCTCATGACTACCTGAGAGCATTCCCCCTTGCCAGTTAGCATCACTCTCACACTCATGTAGATGTTCATGGGTGAGAGAAAAGGAAGGAAGGACTGAGACAGGGAAGTCATTGCTGAGCTTCAGCAAGATGGAGAGCAGGGGGGTTGGCCCAGAGCCAGCAGAGGAGAATGGCCATTATGAAGTGTGCCTACATGTTAGCCTAGTGTTGAAGAGGGTGTGATTGTGTGTACAAGTGTTGGGAGGACATGCTACTGGTGTCCAAAGACTGCACATCCAGCACATGTCTGGAAGACACATTTGTGTGCAGCATGTGTGTATACAGCATACCAGTCTCTCAGCTCTATTTTGATCAATATTACCAGTCTTTTCCCCTTCCTGTTTTAGGTGGCCATGCTCTGAAACCACCACTTACCCAGACTTCCTCTGACTTTTCATTACTATGAGCCTAATTTACAAGGTGGGTCGGTGAGGTAGACCTATGGAGGCAGGGGAAGATCTCAGCCCCAGTCTCAGGCATCCCAGCAACCACTTATATCCCACCTCAGGGTCTAGCACCTCTACTGAATGCCCCTGCTATGCAGATCAAAATCTTACCACATTGCAGGCTCAGGAACAATTAGTCAGTATAAACAGGGCTTTTAATTGCCCCTGTGATTTATCGAGCCTGCATTGTGTTATTAAGATTCATCCTCAGCCACAATCAATGAGCCAAAGAGAATGGCGATGGTTTTTATTTGTATGATTAAAGAACCAATTCCACTCTGGAGGAATTGTGCCAGGTTCATTCATCTTGGGGCCCCTGTTGAACATCACCTGCTCTTAATTGGGGACATTGCACCGTCTTTCCCACTAGCTGCATGAACAAAGGCTCAGCTGGGACTGTTTCCTAGCTATGTGTGCTCCTTTACCCATAATCCTCTCTTCTTTGGGCACAATTCTCCACTCCCAGAGTAAGTGTGCTGAAGTCCCTTGCATCCTGTGAACCCTGAATTGGGCATTCACATTTCCATTCCCCTCTCCCTCCCAGGTTTAATGCACTTGTCTTACCACCTTAGTATACAAGCCAGTTTCCTACAGAGCTCTACATGCTGATGTCATTTTGCACTGTAGTGGGCAGGCTATGTACAGTGAGAAGGCTGGGTAGATTTGCACCATATAAACTAAGACAGAGATGTATAGCATGAACTTTCATAAGCTGAGTGCTTATGTAATAAGTTTTTTAAGCTATACATCTCTGATTTAGCCTATATGTTACATATCTATTTTGCCTTCTACCTGAATTCAGACTAATGCAACTACCTACCTCTGTCTAGCCAGCCATGGTCTGCTCACAAACTCTCCTTGGATGGGTTGCACATTTGTTACATGGTAGGTGGTTTGTACAAGTATTTTACTGTTGAGTCACTTGAGAAGTACCTGGCACAGCTATTGCTTTGAAGTAGCTGCAATCTGCATTGTGATTGGTCTCCCCTCAAATTACATGGCAGTGTCCTTCTTGCTTCCTGCCTGAAAAGCTTACTTAAGACATTGTGCTGGTAATAAATCATGTGTGGCATGGTTTGTACAAGGATTAGTGCCATGTTTTTTTTCACTGAAATGTGGGAACCAAATATGGCTCAACAGGTGAAAACAAGGAGATGGCCCTGATTATCAAGGCCATTTTCCAGGTTTCTTTGATCAGTTGTTGGTGAATGTTCCTCGATTCCTTCAGTCCTAGATGTAAGGATCCCAGCATGATCCCAAGACCTGTGTTCTCAGAGAAGATCTGTATCATGGCCTCCCATGAGTGACCTGTCACAGTGCCAGCTGATTATCACTCTACTCAATGGAGCAGGGGGAGGTGTCACCTTGTGATTAATCAGAAATTAATGGTGCCCTAGTTTTTCATTTTCTTTGTTATTTTGCTATAGGAGAAGAGCTTAGTCTCTTGCCAAATCCCCCGTCTGTGTTGGGGGACTGGGGTGAGCCAGGCATAAAATGAAAATAAATTGCTAATTCCTCCTAATAATGCCTGATTTCCTGATTTGATATCCCACATTAATTCTAATTACTCACTCAGAGTCAGGGCATTAATCAACATGTTAAAACTTCTTCTTGCTTAGCAACACTGATGTGCCAGGCATCTGGTATGGCACACGTGCCCAGGCGCTGGGGTTTCATCTGTCGCGCCAGCTCAGGCCTGCAGCACCCTTGCCAGGGGCTCTGTCTCACACCTTGTCCTTGCAAGGTGGCTGGGTGCCTTGACTCCTGTCAGCAGCTGTTCAACAGGCCAGGAGGCAGGAAATGGCATGGTTACATTTGTGACACCTGCTTTTGGGCAGAGAGCCTGTGGCCACAGCTGTTTAAAAGGCAATTAAGTGTTTTAGGGCTTAAACAGCACAGAAGTTGAGACCAGTCCCACATGCCCCTGAAATCATTCCTGTCTCCCTTACTGCACATAAAGGAGGGACCATCTAGCCACAGGACATGTCACTGACTTCTGTGGGGCAGGGGGTGCATATGTGACTGGTCGCACGAGAGATGCCTTTAGCTTCTTGCAGAGAAACATAAAGCAAGATGAGAAGAGCTGGGGAGGGGGAGCTGCAGCCAGACTACTGGGATATGCCAGCAGAGCTGTATGGGAGAAAGCCAGCGCTAATTTAGCAGTGGGTGCTCAGAAAGTTGGTTTGGATATGTTGTCAGAACTGTGTAGAGAGCAAGTTGATGATGGGGTTGAACAGCACAGAGTGTTGTACATCAGGCTTGAGCTGCTTCCACTGTCCCTTGGATGACTGGCTTTGACTAGCCCAAAACACCCTTTGCATTTGTAAGCACCAAATTAATTCTTGGGTTAGAGGCACACCAAATATCTGCTTTTTTCAGAGTCTCCTGTGGCATCCAGCTTTGCCTCTTCAACCGAGGCTTGCTGCCTACCCTCCCCGCAGTCCTTTGGCTCAGCACCACTTGCTTCTGCCACGTACACAAGTGTCTTTGTGTCCCCTTCCCGCTTTGCCGCAAGTCGGGTTCTTCAACAGGGGTAATTCTAGAGCTAGCATGAGCTGCCATTCCCAGCATTGCAGAATTGTCGTTGCTCCTCACTGCTGTTTATTTCTGCAGTGTGCCACTGCATTATCCTTATCCAGGGCCAGCTAAAGAGTTATGTTGCTGAGAGGCTGGTACAGCCCTCACAGAACTGAAGCCTGCTGGAGTACACAGCCCTGATGCTTAAGGTGGGAGCTAGAGACAAAGATGGCATCAGAAACATGCTAATTATTCCCACAGCAGCTGGATATGTAAGCAGGCAAATCAAAATTCCTTCAAAGCCAGTGGCAGGTAGCCTGAAGAATTACTGTATCTAGTGAACAGAGACTTTCACAAAGTAATTCAGGGAACTTCTGATAGTCCTCAACTGCTTTAGGGCTTATTGCTAATGCAAAATATTTCTGGAAGCAGAATTGGATACCACTGCCTGGTATCTATCATTGCCCCAGCTTGGCCTGAGTGCTTAGCTGGTTTTCAAAGATGACTGTTTCCATGATGATGAGAAACGAAGGGTGCAAGTTGGGTATTTCTTTGGTGGAATGCTGCTTATTTACATGGGATGCATGCAAAATCCTGTTTCCCTGAACACTGCAGGCACAAGGAACAGGCACTCCCTGCCTTGCTCAGCCTTCCAGCCTTGCCTTTCTATTGAGTCCTGTGCTTAAAGGACATCTGTTTTTCCTCCCTCTCTGCTGCTTCTCTAGCTATTTTCTTGCCATTCCTTTCTGAATCTCATGCATAAAGAGTTGCACAGGTTAACCAGTCAGCCCTCCAGCCCATGCATTTACAACCAGGAAACTCCCTCAGTCCACATGGCTTTGCTAACCAGGCCTTGGGCAGTGGCTCCTATTGTTTCAGATGTTACTGTACAGTGGGGTATTTAATTTCTCCTTCCATTTAGGCTGATTGAAAGGCTCTTTGTACACCCATCCGCTTGAACCAGGCCTATGACTGATGGCAGCTAATAATACTTTCCAGCATAAACACTGTAATTAATATCAGCAATGATTACTGATAAGTAACGACCCACATTTCCACAGTACTTTTCATCCTAACAGCCTCTGCAAATCACATTCAGGAACCACTTCACTCATAGCTTTTGAGGGGTGGGGGGGCATGGCAATCATTTAACCCCTGTTGGCTGATGCTAATCAGACACTTAGGACAGGATGTACAGAGGAATTCTGTAGTCAATTGAATTCAGAGAAGCAGAATGTAGAGAGCCACATTACATCATGGGATCATTAATAATCATGTCTAATCAAGTCCTCCATTCTACGATTCCCCTGGAAGGTAGCACAGTGGCACCTAATAGTCCACTTGGACACTGACTTGGTAACAGTGCTGAATAACTAGGTCTGCTTCCAGCACTCAGTCTCCCATCCAGGCACTCAGCAAGACTGACCTGCTTAGCTTGTATAACAGTGAGAGAATCTCAGGCCTGGATTGTATGGCTACAGTACCACACATTTTGAATACAAACTGCAGCAGCAGAAGCAAGTGTCCTTATACTGCTCTCCCTTCCCAATTTACTTCTTCCCATCTGCCCAGTCAGTTCCTTAATTCAGAGGTCAGGAATCTTCAGTTGGGAGCAAAGGATACCAGCCAGTCTTGTGTTGGATTAGGAATAATGGAGGAAGACTTGGGTGAAAGGTTTCTCTGGCTTAGTACAGATGGTGCAGTTGTCCCAGAACAAAAATATCCCAGGATTAGCATGTACACATCATTCTTTTAATCAGGGTTTGATGAGAAGCTGAATGCTTTGCTTCTTTTCTGCCATTGATTCAATGATGCCGTCCTGGGATAATGGTTCATACACACTTTGTGATATCCTGAGATAAACTGGTAGTACTTCTTATCCCATTAACCTTTTTAGGATATATCCCAGGACAATGGACATGGACGCCTGAATGACTGCATGTTGTTCCAAGATAAAATGATTTATTCAAGGACAAATGTGACATTTGTTTATAGTCTCTGAGAGGAAGGTCGGGCAGGTAACTAACATGTCAAAAAGATCTGCACTGATCACTAGCCATGCATGGGAGGACAGACCATGGTTGCTGGATTTCAGAAGCACTAGCTGAGGACTGGCCTGAATTTACTTCGCATCAGGCAAAATCAGTGAGTTAAATAGCAGCCATTGCCGTGAGGTGATCGGGGACTGAATCCAGGAGGATACAGCAGCACAGACAAGCCCCCCTTTTGGGAGCATCAGCCTGGTACTTCTTTTTAAATCCCCAAAGCAAATACAAACCCTGTCCCCCCGCCCCACTCTCAGCAACCCTCCCTTCCCCTCTATTCTCAGAAGCACTAGCCTGGCACATAGATGGCTTTCAAGTAGCTGAAACCCTAAAAATGCTTCCCTGATTGCTCTTGGGGAATACACTGATTTTAAGGCAGAAAGAACAATTATGATCATCTAGCCTTACCTCCTGCCTATCACAGGCTATACAATTTCACCCAAAGGTTCCTACATCCACCCCACCGCTTCTGCCGAGATGGCATGTCTTTTAGAAAAAAATATCCAACCTTGATTTAAACACCCCATGGGGTAAAGAATCCATCATGCACTTAGTTACATTGTTCCAATGACTGATGACCCTCACTGTTAAAACTGTGCTTATTTCTGGTTTGAATTTGTCTAGATTAAACTTCCAACTGTTGGATCTCATTATGCATTTGTCTGCTATGTTAAAGAGCCCTCCACTATCAGAAATCTCTTCCCCTTAGAGGTTCTGATAGATGACTACATCATTTCTTAACCTTCTCTTTGATAAACTCAGTAGACGGAGATGGATGGGGGTGCATCAATGCAAAACAGCAGAGGTCATGCCTATTATAGTTCCCAGGCAAATCAAAACTCTAACCTCACTCTTCAGTCTCTCTGAGCAAACACCTTCTAGGCAGGGTGGATTGATTTAAACCAAATTGATTTAGATCAGTGAGCAGGAAACCAGCATTTAAATTATCAATTTTAATCTTGTTTTGCACTCGTACTTCTTAGGTTATTTTTTGAAATAAAGGTTGGGTTCTCACTGGTTGGTATAATTTGGTACTAGCATTTGCTAACCAGCAGGACACACCATATTGGTATACATTTAACATATATTTATTCAGATTCTTACATTTTTATAGTTGTTGTGCTTGAAAACTGTGAATGACATTTATTTAATACATTAATGATTGATTTTTTTTTTTTGCTCATGATGTGTGTCAAGCTGCACTTGGATGGAAATTGGAATTCAATGAAAACTGAACAAAAACAGCATTTTAAAATGTTTTTTAGTAGTTAAACAACACTACCAGAAATGTGCTGGATAAATATGAAAAAAGTTTATCAAAACATGCATTTAACACTGAGTTGTTAAATGAAATCTTATCTGTAGTTAGTAAGCTGAACTGGGATTCTCATCACCTTGTCCTTTTATAATTTGAAATCTAGTTAATTTTATCCTCTCAGATCTCATTTTTGTCCATATATTGGAAAAGGCAAACAAACATTCTTGCTTTTTACAATTCCAATTGGTTTCTCGATTTTGACTGAACTAGTCATTGAACTGGAGAAAATGTTGCTTTCTTCTAAAAGAGTCAATTGCTCTTCAATAGACTCTGATTCTAAGTGCTCCATGGCTGTGGTTTAACCATCATTAAAACTTGGGCAGTAAATATGTACTGCTTTTTTTTAATTATTACTTAATTTAACTCACTTCAAAGACTACAGGGATTTGGGGCTTTAATACAGGCTGTGATCATTTCAAATAGGTTTATTTTTAAAAAGGAAAATGTCCTTACTAAGAAAAGTCATCTTTAAAGGATGAAATAATTTGTGTGTACCTTTCTTTTAGGTCTCTGGCTTTTAAGCCAACTGAGCTTGAGGCAGACTCGCACATTTCTCCCACTGTCAAACTAGGTCCTAACTTACAGTTCCTCAGTACTAGCCCTGGCTGCCTTGGCAAGCCTGATTTAGGCTTATGTCCTGCAGTTCTTCTCCATCTGGAGCAATGATTGTGAGTCAGACAGTGGCTAACCAGTCCCCTTAAACAAAGTATTGTTACTTACTCAATCAAATGCGTTTCAGAGAAAATGCATCTTAGAAACAATAAAACACACTACATGTCTGTCTGGTAGCCCATGTAGGGACCCTAAAAGGCTGGCTCCCTGTATACTGTCCCACAACCTCTCTCCCTCTGTGCCAGCCCATCTGAGCTCGCTGACAACACCTGGGCAGCACTTGGCACCTCACCTGTCCTTTGTGGGACTTGAGACACTTTCTTTTAACTGTTTGTATCCCTTTGATCTGACAACACAGAGTTTACAACAGGAGACAGATCTTTGAAGCTTAACAGCCTGCCCCACTGTCTTTCAAGCGTATGCCAAGTTGCTCTTCTGTCACTTCCCTTTTGTTTTTCTCCCAGCCCTCTGTAAAACTAGATCAATGCATTCACGCCAGGAAGCTTTGTAACCTCAATATACAACAAATTCTCCTCACTGTTGGGCCCCATAAAGTTACTCCATTGCAGTATGCAGAGCCTTATTACATAAGAAGCTATGCTTTGGTCACAAATCCCATTAGGAAAGGACAGGGGACCAGGGAAGCCCCTCCCATCCTAAGAAGGGAACAAAGTTCTCAGTTATTTTCCTTTGCTCTTGGGGCAAGCACAAACCAAGGAGTAATTGGTGAACTCAGCCTCTACCTATTCCCAGTTTACTTATCTGTCTGTAACTTTCATAAGGTACCTGTCACTATAAACCAGCTTATGAGGGCTGACAGGGTTTTTATTAGTAGCATGGCCTCTCAGTGCCACCTCCAGGTCCCCCTGTGCAACTGAATCATCTGACTCACAACAAAGTCACTGGAAAGAACTACAGCAAACCAAGCAGAGATCTCGGAGGCAAGGAACAATGGTCCAGAAAGCAAACAAGCAGCAGCGTGCTCTGCTGCTCTAGGAGCCATTGGCACGTGTGGCCAGGAAGATTAATATGCACCAAGCAACTAGGAGTGTGGAGAGAAGCTCACAAGGTTCTTCTCATTAGTTCATTGTTCCAGCTGAATTAATGACTCTCAGGCTTCTTGCAGCCCTTGCTCCACCTGCTGTTAAATGGCACCACAGATCAGCCAAGTTGAGTGTAGGGGCGGGGAAAGAGGGGCACTAATGGAAGTTTCTGGGAGCCTCCAGGTAGAGAAAGGAGGACAAGAGGAAAGACAAGCCTCCAAATGGCTGGGAAAGAAAATGAACACGGTTACAAGGGGGCAGGGGGGGATCACTGTTCATCTGAGAGTGATCCTTCCACCCTCCTGTTGGATGCAGGAAAGTCTGACATGCACAGAAAGGGGAGAGATCATATGCGAGCTAGTTCTAGAAAGAATCCATTGCTGGCAAGACCGAGGAAGGCGAGGCATCTGTAGGGCATGTGCCAGGGGAAGGGAACACGTACAGAGGAGTAGAGGAGAATGAGAATGGCCATGGGGAAGTAATGGCCTACAACAGACTAATATGCCAACACAGGAGTATCAAAACAAAATGAGATGGCAGGCTGGATCCAGACCATGGGGCTTCTCACAACCTGAACAGCCCACCTATGGATCTGCCCCATGGGGCTTCTTGCCACGGCTTCCAGAGTAGCTGTGTCAGTACAGCCAGCAAGTGGGGGTTAACACCATCATTCCCCCACCTCTTTCTGCCATTTTGTGTCCCCAATTGTGACCTGACCTGCAGGCTGTATCTTAAAGTAGGGGTGTAAAACATAAGGCAAAACTGAGTGTGCACAGCCTCCTGTTACAGGTATCCCCTGACTGCTGCTTGCTATAAGAGACAGCAGGCACACACAAGTAACCACTAACTCATCACACCAGGACTCAGCTTCAGCAAGTGGAGGATAGCACTACCACTCCTGCTAACACAGCCAGGCCCCTGCTCTGTATGACAGCGCAGTGCATAATGGAAGAGGGATTATACCTACGTGAAATGTATCTCAAGCATTACAGAACTGGCTTGCATTCAGGATATTTAAAACAAACTCTGGGGCAGGGATTAAACAAAGGACTAACTGTTGAAAGGAGAACGGGGGCAAAACCTGTTTCTATGGAGGTGGCAAGCCTATGCAGTACCCAGCAGGGGCAGCAGCACAAAGCCATTCATGGAAGAAGGCTGGATCATCCCTATGAAAACTGCCTGATGCTGAGGAGGCTTTTCATGCTACTGATCAAGGCAGAAACCCAGAGAAGGGAGCTCAGCAGGGGTTAGGGATCACGTGTTGGCCTTTCACCTCTGGCGCCTCGGGCCCAGATTCTGTTCTAGGCGCACAAGTTTGGCAGGTTTTCTCCAAGTCCACTGTGTATGGTTGTTCCTATCACAAAATCACTGCAACATATGAACCACTCACAGCATTTGGCAGGTCCTGGGGAGGAGAGACCTGGGAGTGGGATAGCAGGTGGTGACAGATCTCGGAAAACAGGTGATTTGGCAAGGGGTTAGTGCAGATGGACTGGGATGGCTGGTGCAGGGGCCACGGGCTAAAGTATGATCCATTAGTGGAGCTATGGACTGAGAACGAGTGGGGCTGCAGTGAAGTGCATCACAGAGCTCTGCGACAGTGCATGCCTGGGCCAGGGGCATGCTGCGGATACAGCAGTATGTCTCAGCAGAGCTGGTGGGAAGCTTACACAACACTGGCTTGCACCAGGCCTGGCTTCCCTGGCCTGTCACTAAAATGTGTTACATTCACAGAGAGGGAGAAAATCAGTTCTCCTGTCACACTAATTTACTTGGCTGAAAGGTCAAGAAATCTTTCACATTCTTGCCACCAGGCTGGCAAAGCCAGCTGGCTTCCTAGGCTCCATCCTACTAGCGTCCTGAGCTGCTTTCTATGAGCGACAGTCTGTCAGATGAGTGTCAGAGCTCAGACCCCGGCAGACTCTGACTAATGCCTCTGAAAAGGCTTCTGCTGGGTTGCCCTATCTCTCAGCACCACCTGCAGCTCCTCAGTCTGCATGCCTGTCCTTTTTGCTATTGTTTGCCTTCAGTAGCTGAGCTTTTGTGTTCCAGCACCAGTTCCTTTGTCAGGCAGGCGCCCTTGGTTGCCTCCTCCCACAGCTCAGAGCAGGCCAGCCATATGGAAGAGCTGGGAACAGATTCTCTCTGATATTTCTCTTCCTTCCCTTTCCCCTTTTATTCTTTGACTTGAGATGAGAATGAAAACATCTCCCTTTCCCCTTCTCTCCCCTCCTGCCACTGCCCCCCACCAAAAAAAAACCCCAAAGCCAGAAGGCAGTAGGAGGGAGACTGGCTTAATCTTACGGATTTACAAATAAAGGAAAACATGGAAATGTCCTGGTAGCACTGTATCAAAAGCCCCTGCCCGTGCTGCACTCATATCTGTCTCAGGAGACTGGGTCTCTTCCCTGTTTCCTGTTTGAAGGCTCACTTATTCTCCAGAGATCTCCAGAGCTCCAAAACTGCTGCTACTGAGTGGGGAAATTGTACACATCTGCTGCTACCAAAGGTTTCCCCTGTAGAAATCAAAGGAGGCTGCATGGAAGCTATGTGAGTTCAGTACAGCTGGGGAGCGGTAAGATTCATGAGGAGAGGCTGAGGGAGATAAATGTATACAGCCTGGAAAAGAGGAGAACTGGGAAGGCGGGGGGGGGGAGACGGGATCACAGTCTATAAATACCGTCAAAGTAACAATATAAAAGAAGGACAGAAGATTAGTCAGTCTTGCAAGATGGCAGGACGAGGACGACTGGCCTTGAAGGGAGAGGAAGGGACATATACTCCATATGCCAGAAAATAGCTCTCAACAATGAGAACAAGCGGGCAGCAAAAGAAACTGATGGAGGGAGAGGTGGAATGGAATGGAGCGGAAGAGAACAAAAATGGGGTAGCTGAGATAGGCTGTAAGAGGGCAGTCAGGCACAAGGCCCAATGTGGCCTTTCTTGGTTATACTCTGACTGATCCATGGATATAGTTATTTAAGTCAGGGAGCGTCAAACTCACTTGCCCCTTCCCACCCCTCCTCTGCCATCAGTCAGATCCAGACCATGAGTCTTGCAGGCTGGATTTGTGTACAAGGGCAGCAGCGGGACAAGTGGCAGTGGCTGTGAGGGTTAATGTAGCTGTCACTCACCCCCACCACTGACATGAACCACCAATGGGGCTCTGTTCCCCCCAATTTTGGTGGCAGGCCTCACCCCTGCTTGCCATACCCTAGATTCTCATCCTCTCTACAAACCCACAGGCCACCCAGCACTGCTTCATGGGCCAGATCCAGCCTGTAGGCCATAAGATTGACATCCCTGGGCCTTTGTACATGACACGACATTTAGTCCTCATTAATTAACCGTGCCTTTAAAATTTTAACCTTGGTTAATTTGGTGGAATGTGTTTGTGTTTGCATGCCACTGTCGTGGAAACACACGCAGCATACTTTTGGGTCAGGTCAGCAGAAGCTTTTATTTAAAAGAAACTACAGCTGTAGGGGGGATTCCAAAGTGACATGGATTTCCCAAGCACTTGGAAGGGGTCCCCCCGCAAGAGCAAAATCAGGAGGCTTATATTCTTTTTAACAGTTGCTTACAACTCACGTGATCATATAGTGAAATTAGCATGAAAAGCGGCTATAATATTACTTCATTATTTCTTTGCTGTAATCAGGATGGGAACTAACGGGGGAGGCGAGGTTAGTTCACAAACCTCCTTCTTGCACCTGGAAATCAGATCTGTACATACTTTTTTGCTATCTTCAAGGCTGCGGTGAGTGAAGCAGTTGCAGAGGAGTTACAAAAAACAAACACTTTCCCTTATC
>NW_005842214.1:1531644-1551912 GCF_000455745.1 Alligator sinensis
CAGGTCAGCAGAAGCTTTTATTCAAAAGAAACTACAGCTGTAGGGGGGACTCCAAAGTGACATGGATCTCCCAAGCACTTGGAAGGGGTCCCCCCCCAAGAGCAAAATCAGGAGGCTTATATTCTTTTTAACAGTTGCTTACAACTCATGTGATCATATAGTGAAATTAGCATGAAAAGCGGCTATAATATTACTTCATTATTTCTTTGCTGTAATCAGGATGGGAACTAACCGGGGAGGCGAGGTTAATTCACAAACCTCCTTCTTGCACCTGGAAATCAGATCTGTACATACTTTTTTGCTATCTTCAAGGCTGCGGTGAGTGAAGCAGTTGCAGAGGAGTTACAAAAAACAAACACTTTCCCTTATCTGTTCTACTGTACAGAGCCAGCAATTCTCCACAAAGCGGTTATGTCATCTTATAACTAAAATAATCAAAGTTTAAGGCATATATTTTTTCTGATTCCACACCACACTCTTATGAACAACAAGTCCCCTGTGCCTGATTTCAAGCATGCAAATAGTTTAGTTGTATGTCTGTCCATTTCCCTGAGGAGTCAGTGAGTCTGAAACATTGTTCTCAAAACTCAGGCCTTCCCTTGTCCTTGATTATTGCTGGCAAGGGTCATGGTATCAGCCTGCAGAGGGGCTAGACATTGACTTTCCCCAGGTTTAGAGGCTTCTGCCTTGGTTCTGGTAGTCTCTGAATAGCCTCACCCTCGCAACCCAACTGGCTTCTCTCTGCTCTTGTGCCCAAAGCCTGACCCTGACATTTTTAAGTCAGGCAAACGTGATGAATAAGCATTTCCAGGGAGTGGTCTTCTGTGGCCTGCCAGTTTGAAACGGTTCAAACCAGTTAAATCCAGACTGCTGCAGAAGTCCTCACCTCCTTTGGGCCTAAAACAAAGTTTAAAGAAGAGCTAGGACTTCTGTTAGGCCCTCCCATCACCATCATTGCTGTAGTATCTTACTGTTTTCTTGGAGTGCATTAAATGATGTAACCAGCCGTACCATGTATTTGTTCTCTCATGCTCTCCCTAAAGCAGGGGTGGGCAAAATGCGGCCTGGGGGCCAGATACGGCCCGCCAGGCCATTCTATCCGGCCCACGGGGCCCCTAAAAAATTTAGAAAATTAATATTTATCTGCCCCTGGCTGCCTGTCATGCAGCCCTTGGTGGCTTGCCAAAACTCAGTAAGTGGCCCTCCACCTGAAATAATTGCCCATCCCTGACCTAGAGCAGTGGTTTTCAACCATTTTGGTTAGAGACAGACATTACACATAAACCGGTTTAAGTGATCAGAAACTGGTTTAAACCTGTAACAGAACATAAAGTCATTTCAAAATGGCTGAAACTGGTTTGAGATAAACCTGGTTGAATGTAGTATTAGACTTAACCGATTTGGGTCAAACTGGTTTATGCAAAGTCTGTTGCAGACCTCTGGGCTCAAGACACCCCTCACTGGCCTTGAGGCACCCCTCTATAATTTCTGTGAATTGAGTGGCAATCAATTTCAAAAACTAATTTATAGATTAGAGTGCTTGCTTCCTTGCAGGGGCCTAGCAGTGGGAATGGGGGATCATCCAGGCAGAGACAAGCCTGACCCTGTGCTTATCTGCTTAGTTTCTTTGCATATCTCCTACTACCTCACTTATCTCCTCACACTTGATGGCACTGTTCACAATACCCAGTGGCACCCCAGAGTGCCCTGGCACCTTGGTTGAGAATTACTATCCTAAAAGGGAGAAGCACATGCAGTGGAGTGTCTTGTTTTGATTTTTTAAAATACACATATTAGTTCTACCCTTCCCTCATTGCCAGCCTGAATTGTCCTGGGACCAAAGATTGCAGGAGGATGTACAATTTGCTAAAGAATATCCACATGCTTAATAGATTTGCAGTCCTCCATGCCCAATTTCCTGTCAGAATTCACTCTTAGGCTCCTGGTTTCTTCAGGAGGGAGTGACAGAGCTAGGCGAATGTGGGCAGGTGATGGGAATACAGTCAAACTTTCACAGGGTTCTTCACAGGTGTAGGCTCCTTATTGCAGTGAAAAAATGAGGGTTTTTGAATTAGCCAGGGGTATACAGAGCCACAGCAAACAGCTGCATTGTATTGCTCAGGTGCTCCAGCTGTTTGCTGCTGTTTGTCTTTCAAAGGGCCTGCTTCTCTGATCAGCCGTTCAGGACTGCAGCTATGCTCCAGCTGAGTGGAGAAGCGGGATCCTTTGAAGTAATACCTGCGGCAAACAGCTGTGTGGTTTCTTTTAGCAACTGACTGTGCACTAAGCAGCTTGTGAACCACCCAGATATGAATGCTTTGGGCTCCACTGTATGTAAGTGCTGCATCTTAGGAATTAAAAAAGAAAAGATCCCCAGTTAGCTTCATGGCTCTTTGGCCTCAGTCCTGCTCCTGAGGATTCAGATGATTTCCATAGTCAGGCCCGACTGTAAGGTTGATGCACACACTGACTGGCACAAACTCAGTCATGGTTCTTTGTTTATGTCCAGATCCAATTCAAGAGCCTGATTCTCAACCCCACAAAGCTAGCTTGGGGTCCATGTCTCTTGTCCCTGGGGCATGGCAGCCAATTATGGGGGAACCACGGAGTCAAGAATATCAAGAATGAGCTGAGTATGAACCTAGGGCTAGATTCTCTTAGCCAGAGAGCCAGGATGACTGTGGAACCTCCCTTCCACCCCAGGCCAGGATGGTCATGAAGCTGACCACACTCTGGGGCATGGATATAGACCATTTTTATACCTTCAATTACACCTCTAAGAATATCTCAGGGTGGATGGACAGACAGATAAAATGAAAGGAAAGAAAGAAAATAAAGAAATCAGGCACTGCCCTGATACTAGTAAACAGGAGATTGAGTTGGGATTTGCAGCTTCTGTGACTGCACGCCTGCTACCGCTCAACTGCTGTGCTGATGTGCACGTTAGACACATGGGCTAAATGCCTTTCATCTCAGATACCTAGGGTTTTGAGGCATGGGATTGCCCCTGCCCTTGAGCGTGCTCCTGATCCCAGGCAAGATGGCAGCTTGGGATCAGGCAACTGCTGTCAGCAACCTGTGTGGTTCACTTTGGCTTCTGGTATGTCACCAGACAGCTGGGCTGGGAGGGAAAGCCTTTACCACAGCTCTCCAGATGTTTCCTAGCAGATGTGGTATACAGTGAACTTGGTTGATCAAAGCTTCCCATTTCCTGCTGGAATATTAGCTTTGTTCTGAAACATGGATGCCAGTTATGCCAAAGGGGGCAGAGACAGAACATCACCTTCCCCACTTGCTCCTGTACCCTCCTCAAACCCCATCAAAAGAGTCATCTATAAAGAAGACTGGACCAATTATGGATGAGATAAGGCCTAACTTGTCTGTCATAATCAGCAACTAGAATTAGTTAGCATGGTTTTTAGCAGTGAAGCTCTTGTAAAGTACTAGCATGCACATCCATATGCAAGCTCATGTAGTTATTACATTCATAGGCATGGGTGACACCTAACCAGGAGCACTCATCAGAACCCAGACAGATCCCTGAAAGACCCTTTGCCAATCAACACAGCTGTGCCTCCTGTTATACCCTGAGTATATGCCACAAGGAGTATCAATCAAGGAGATTATCCCCAAAGTAAAGCGCTACAAAGAATGAAATAAGGTGTTACTGTCTGGCAGTATTGAAACATAACAGGGATCTCAAGCTGTGTAGTAAAGCACTGTTTTGGATCACAACAAAAATGGGTGGACACTCTAAATTACTGAAAATACTGTCACAAAATCTTGCTGCAAAGGCAATGATAATTCACAAATAATACACAGTGGTCTTGACTGAATTCTCAAGCTTCTGATTAGATAGTGCTGCAGAGACTTCAACATTGTTTTGTAAAAGATCACATTACATTTTGTTAAGATTGAACCTAAAGCCACTATAAGACTTTTATAAACAAAATATAGTTCCATATAATCACTTTTCAAGGCACTAAACTCAGAATGCTTCCCTCCTTGCAGCCAGGTGTTTTACCTGTCAAATGTATGCTGCACCTTTTTGCCAAAACTAGCATAACTGGGCACATATATGCATGCAATTAATGCAGCTGAATAAACTCCAGTGCAGTTCATGCCAGAGTTTATTGCTCCAGGCACCGTGTCTGCATGTGTGCCAGAACCACAGCATGTTGAGTTGAGGCAGAGCAACCCCAGCTGGCAGGGGGCCCCGTTGCTCAGCCTGCCAGCCCAGAGCTGCTCCAACCCAGCTCAACATGTTGTGGAGAGGCTGGCTGGGGCATGATGATGCTCTGGTGCAGGTCTAGGCGGCAGGCAGCTCCTGCACTGAAGCACCCTCATGTCCCAGCCAGCCCTGTCAGCGTCTACATGCGTGTTGCAGCAAAGTAAATAACTCTGCCATAGGGTAGTACTTGTGTCTGGCAGTTCTGTCCTATGGTGGAGTTAATTAGTTTACTCCGTCCTGATAGCACCGCATGTGTAGATGGTGACATTTTACTGTGGAACTAATTAGTCAGCTGACACTAAATGTCTCATGTAGATGTGCCCACTGAGTTGTCTTATGGCCTATTTTGTGACTATTCCTACTGTGATGATTATGGAAGCTTTATAACAGAATTATTGCAGAATGTTATAACAATTAAGTTTAACCATAGAGGGTTACAGTACCCTCAAACTTAGAAGCACTAATTGTCTCTGAGAAGTGTTACAGGGCACTCAGATCTCTCCAGCACAGACCTTGCTATTCAGTAGAGGAGAGTTCTATATATGAAAAAAATGAGTGGTGGATACAGGTCTAACATTATACTTTGTTCTTTGTAGGACAAACTGCTTTTAAAAAAATAGGCTCTTTTTCCCCAAAAAGAATATCAGAAGGTACAAAAAATGCTCCAGATGGATACATCATACTGCAAAGAATGAAATCTGGCCATAACATCCACATGGATCCTAGGTAGAGGCGGTCACCACTTTGCATTTTGAAATATTCTGACAGATAGAGGAAACAACTTTTTTTGGTGAATAAATTTCCATTTTTTGACCTGTTGTCATGCCAAGTTAGTGTCTTTCCATCGGTGAAGTGCCAGCAGCTTGCTCTATGCTTTTACAGCTTGCATATGTGTTAACCTCTAGCAATGCTGGCATTCTCCAGTGACAAGGTGGTACCTTGGAAAAAGTCACGCCATGACAGTACACACGTGTATATGCACATGTTAACACATACACCCACACATGTATATGAAAATATTTCCAGGAGAACAAATGCTTATGCATCTTTATGCATGGCATCTTGGAGCCTTATACATCAAGATGGCGCCCTGTCACTTGGGTGTTTAAAAAGGTGCAAAATCAGAGTGACATAATGATGAATCAGGCCTCTTCTTTGGGGGCTGGACTCGATTATCCTCAAGGGTCCCTTCCAGCCTGAATGTCTATGAAATCTATGAACAGGCTTTTAGAGAATACATGTCTTTACTTGGACATACACAGTCTGCACAACATGGCAGACAGGAATCCTGACGCCATCGAAGCTTCACTGGGCTCCCTGAAGGTTGCCACATTCCATCCCTGTTTCCTTCCCTTCAAGCTATTGTATATGCATCTCAGCCAGTCCCATGCCCACTGCAGAGGAAACCCATCTGCCTTTATTGTTATTTAACAAGTGCTTTACATTTGCAAGAAGGAAGAGAACATGGGGCCAGGTATTTCACAGTAGTAGTTAAGGAGCATCCAGTTCAAGGCCCAGCTGCATTGGGAATTTTGCAAACATCTGGTGTGTGACAGCTTCTGCCTTTTAGGGCCCTCTTCCATCTCAGCCAGTCCCATCCCCACCACAGCTCCGGAGAGGATTTTGTCTTGCTGCTGCATACCAGGGTCAAGCCAGCTTCATCACCCGTGTAACTCAGAGACCTACTGCAAGGAGCTCTCCTTCCCCACTTCCTTCAGCATTTCTCTCAGGTCCCACCAAATAAGTTTCTTTGCTTCTCAAACTGGACTGAGCCCAAAATACACTATTCCACCACCAGATGGGGAGGTAGAGTGGGGGAGGGGGTGGCCATGGGGGCCTGGCTCTCTTATATCCGTATGCTAAGGAGCCAGCTGCCTACTAAGCCGCATGAGACACACCTTGTAAACATGCCCAGCCCATATGTTTATCCAGGATTTTTTAATTCTCTGCCAGACACGAGGCATCATTATTTAGCAAGCAGAGAAACACTTGCTCTCTCTCTGTCTAACATGCATTTCAGCTCTCATTGGTATCACAAGCTCTGCAGGTACTGCCAACAGTAAGACAGTTAGAGCCCGCAAGTCTCTGAGGGTTCGCAGGGTAGGGCTTCCCCCTATATTTGGGGATTAATGTCCCATGATAGGTAGACCTCTGTAGCTTGGAGACCCTTCCCCCAGGGACAGACTCAGCTCCTCCTTGTCACTCTGTGCTGAAAGGTTGTTTCTGCCCCCCCCAATAACTTTAGGAAGCCACTTCTTGTGCCTTCAAGTCACAGGCCCTGGAGCAGAAGGGGCCTTCCCGCCTCAGTCCCTCCCCATCCTGCTGGTTGCACAGTTGTTTGGTACTGGGTTCGGGCTGGGCTTTGTAACTCCAGTTCCACATCTGGTTTGCTGTCCCCAGCTCTGTCTTTGATCAGAGTCTGCCTTCAGTGTGCGTGTCCTGCTGCACTGAAGTATTGGCTGGTGCAAGAGCACCCTGCAAGGCATCTGTATCAGACTTGGTTGTTGTTTTTGTTGTTTCTTCATCTCGATTTTTCCAGCTCTGACATTGCTTTCCCTAGTGTTGCCATAACAACAGGCATTAAGAGCTTGTTGACATTGCCCTGTTGTACTAATTGCACAATTTCCTGTCGCTGTTACATGCCAGTTGTTTCTTTCAAAGCGCTGAAATTGCTTTCGGCCAGTCTGCCTATTCCTTGGCTGTCTCCTTGGACCTGGTTAGGGAGTTTAAGTGAAGGAGCAAATGATTCTGCAATGCACTGGGGAAATGTTTAGCCCCACTCAGAGCCAATCTAGATGATAAACTAGCTAAATGGCTAGTGGCTACCAGTGGTTTGTCTAGACTAGCCCACCTTCTGCTCCCATTGATGAGGCTGCCAAGCAGGGTAGTGGTGATGGCAGGTCTGAAATGGACCAGATGTGCATGGTGACAGAACGTGGAACCTGGAACCTAACCCAGGGGCCAGGACAGGTACAACAAGGGATCCTCCAGGTCAGGGAGGAGGGACACAGCATGGCCAATGCAAGCCCCAGGGGTGTAAATAGCTAGGGTACAGTGGGTCAGAACTGAAGTGCGGCATGGTGAAACCTTGCACAGAGCAAACCTATTCTACACCTGGCTGTGGCCAACTCTTGTCAGATGCTCTAGGACCAAACCTCAGCTTTAAAAAGAAAAAAATGGGGTAGATGGGAAGCTCCTGGGGAGAATGAAAGCAACTGACCTTGGCTGAAACCTGTGTCTGCCCTGGCTATGCCCAAGCCCTCCCAGAATCCACAATGGCTGAGGCCAGGTGGCCTAAAGAGAAAGAAGGTGACATTTTCAGGAAAAGCATCATGCCAAGGTTATTACCAAATGCTCTGGCCAGCAGGGAGAGATTTGGGAGGCAGAGCTGAACCTTTTGCCAGCAGGCAGCATGTAGCACTGGGAGCCATTTGCTAACTAGAGTCTAGCTCTGAGAATGGTCACACTTGACAGTCTCCAGGTGGAGGTTTCCTTGTGTCTGCTCACATGCTGCAGTTACCTCTGGGCTTGGGCGCCGTGCTGGACTTGGAGCTTATGTTCTTGAAGGTGAAGCAGCTTCACCAGGGACCTGGGTGCAGTAGGGATCTGAGCTATTGTGTTCTCATTCCCGTCAGGGCAGGCTAGGGTTTGCCCTATGCTTAGTGCCCCCGATTCTTACACCTCACCTGGACAATGTAATCCAGGCAACCCTGTTCTCTGTTACTCTCTCCCTGTACTTGTGCAGCAAGGGCATGGATGGGGAGGGGGTAGTTTTAAGATCCCTTCTGTCCTATAATCCATAATCTAACATTATAGATCCTGCCCAATGTCAATGTGAGTTGCCTGGGGACTATTTGACTGATGCTCTGCTTCCCCTAGAGGGACCTGCCTCTTTCTACCAATATGCTTCATACAGCAGGGGTTGGTGTGGAGCCATAGCTTGCCAATTCCTGTGTCTCTTTACCCTGGGGTGCAATACACAGTCACTTATGCCCTAACACATGCTGTAGTTGTAGGGGAGGCCAGTCAGCAGGGCAACAGGGACACCAGCTCAATGCAATTTGTACAGCATCTGTTGAGGGGAAAGGAGTAGGATCCCACTGACTTCTCCATCAAGGTTGTCTCTGCTCCCAGACAAAGCATTTAATTTTCTGTCCATCTCTCTGGGTGTGGGCCAAGTCTCCGACTTGTGAGTTTGCAGGTTCTGCTCTGTTCTTTGCTGAGAGGGAGATGATTAGCAGGATCAATGCCATTGATCCATCTGAGTTTCCAAACTGCACTCAGGTCACCTTGTGATTCTTTCTGTTCTAGCACACAGCATCACAGTCTCCTCAGCCTCTTTCCAGCCAGGGCTCCCCACTGGTCTGGTGGGAATGCCACTGTGATCCTGTGTGAGGCAGGGTCCAGCAAGAGCCTGTTTATACTGCTGCTGGGGCTGGTCCTGCTGGACACTGAGGGCTTAAGAGCATGTGCTGGGGATTACCCATCAGAAGCCTCAGTGGTGAACCTTTGGGTCTAGACTAGAGAGTATCAGTGGAGTTGGGTGAGCAGGACATGTTCAGTTTGGTCCTCCCCAGGACCTGCTGTTACTGAGATACAGACAAACTCTAAGAAATTCTCTCTGCCTGGCACAGTGGGTGGCACCATGTGGAGAAAAGCTGAGTTTTCTTGTTGGACTTGGTGAATCCCAAATCTTGCCAACTTTTCCCTGCTGGATTCAGCCTGTGAAGGGTCTCATATCAGTGAGCAAAAACTTTTGTCAATAGGAAGCCTCACAAAGAGCCTGGGATTGGATTTGAGCTCTGAATTAAACTCTGGGAGGCAGCTCTGGTGTCTGGGAAGAGCCTGCCCTGATAGTGAAGTCAGGAAAGTGTAGCCAGATTAGGTAAGTAGAGTTGGTACAGGTATTTCATACATGCATGACAGCCCACTGCCCCAGGTTCCTTTCCTTTCAGCTCTCCTTTTGCTAGGACCAATGGTACAAAGGACAGGGAGATCCCAGAGGGCAAAGCAGCAATCCTATCTAGAGAGGTCCTATCCTGACGGGAAGTCACCAAAGAGATGACAGGGCTGAAGCGAGCCCTAACCACCTAGACAATAATGGCACAAGGGGCCATGAGGAGGGGGCACAGAACTGAAGGAGCATGGTGGATGAGCAGTTTGCAAAGGGAGAAGGCTATCATCCTCAGCATAATCAAGTTGGTTCTGAGAGTGCCCACCTGCAGTTCCCATCACCTACTGGCAAGAGTGGCCAGGCATCACAAAGCCATGTTAAGGATGGGCATAAGCAAGGCAACTGGCTAAGTCACATGCCTCTCCCCAAGTGAGCAGCGTGGTGAAGACATGGGGAGAGGCCCATAGTCTGTAGGATACAGGGGGAGTTCTGTTGTGCAGGAGGTAACACCATGGGGCATGCCCTGTTGTGGCAGTGCCCAACAAGAGCCCATCTTCATTTCCTTCCAGGTTTTCCCAGCAGTTTACTTACAGGCCAGAATACTTTTCATTCTCTTTCCTGATGTCTAATTTATTAAGTCTTTCTAAATTTAGCCTCTCCTGCCCTTTCAGGCCCAACTCTTCCCTTGTGGATCTGCCAATCCACCCTTTGTTCCAGGTTCCTGGTTCCCCTCCAGGTCTTTCTGAGCCAGAGCTCCCTGCCAGGCTCATTGCTACTCCACGCTCTAGGAAGTCTTTCCCACAGCTCTCTTTCTCCTCAGTCTCTGGCTCTTTGCCCTAGGTTAAGCAATGCCACAACCACTTCCTTCACTGGACTGTGCAGCAGTTCTGGCAGGCTTTGCCTACTTGCCAACCCACTGAATGGGGGTGAGGATCCAGCCCCACCCTGCCGGACCCTCTCTGTTCTTGCAAGCTGCTCCTCTTCTTTTAGAGGCCTCATAACCCTCCTGCACAGGCTGGGGTTATGACTCCAGCAGACTGCCTACCACCTCTTTTCTCCTTGCAGTCACCAAACAGTTAGGGCTTATTCTGTGTAGGGGGTAGTTGCCTGGTTAATGCCCAACGTGCATTACCCAGTTAATCTACTACTCCCTGGCATGCATGTTTGCTTAAAGGGACTGTGTCATGCACCAAGGGTGGTTGGTCTATTACAATCTCAGTCTCATGACCCTGCCATCCCTAACCCCTCTTTAGCCCTCAAGTCCAGCACAGTACCTAGTAGCATGGCTGATTACTGGACGAAGGAACCAGGAAGAACAAGTCTGAAGGGAGCCTGCAGCATCCACCCAGCTCTCCCAGCGGAGCGAGAAGTCGGCCCTGTTGTGTTCCTCAGTAATTTATGATGAAGGCAGCCAGCACTTTATAAATATTGGATGAAGGGCTCCATAAATCTTTAAAGCAGAAATAAAGCTGCATTTGGTAGGGGGAAATGCCACCTACTCCCTCCCCCTATGTCTCTCCCACTCCAGCCTTTACTGTACTAGGCAGCAGCATTCTTGCAACTCACACAGATGTGAAGGTGAAGGCTGAGTGAAACTCCCAATGCTGTTTTTACAGGGCTGGGTATGCTCTATTAGTCCATCAGCCTAGCTCGCTATGGCTGTGTTCCAGGGAGTTGCAACTCTGCAGCTCAGTGTTTTCCTTCCTCTGCAAATGTGATTACAGACATTTTAAATTACATGAACTATTAACACCAACAAAAGCGACAAAGGGATATTCCACAAGTGGTGCATTGATGCTTCCAGTGTTCCCCAGAGTTACTGCATATCCCAGCAGCACTGACTGTAGCAATGGTTTGTATATCATAACGCAGTTCCTCAGAACTCCTGCCACAACTCAGTTCTAAGCCTGATGCAATTCTCTTGTGTTTGCTTCCTACAATAGCTGTTTCTCAGAGTACCGAAATCAGTCACTGTATGTTTTATTTTCCCGCTGCAGCTTTTATGCAAAGGTATAGCGTTCAACTCTTACCTCTTAGTTTGTGACATAAGCTCTACAACATGCCTACTAAACCCAATTCCAATGAGAGTTTAACTAAAAGAGTTACAATACCTGCACTATAAAAGATGGCCCAGTACCCTGTTGAAGCATTAAACAGAGCTCAACTCACCCCCTGCTCACCAGACTCGGACATCTCAAATTTAAAGAGATATGATGGAAACCTTGGAGGGAGCTCGCCCATGCTGCAGCCATCCAGCGAAGAGTTTGTTCCCAAGAGTTGCTCAACGGGGATGCATCTATGTGCTGCTCTGCCTCTACTTGGCAGCTCTTGTTTTATCCTAGATCTCTGCCTGCTCATAG
The DNA here is from genome assembly GCF_000455745.1 of Alligator sinensis. Classification (NCBI taxonomy): domain Eukaryota; kingdom Metazoa; phylum Chordata; order Crocodylia; family Alligatoridae; genus Alligator; species Alligator sinensis. Next base: position 1,543,130 of record NW_005842214.1, read on the forward strand.
CATTCCTTGTTGCAGGCTCCCTTGCAGATTTTCATAGAGAGGGGACAAAATCTTGAATTGACCCTATATGGGGACCCCTGAAACCCTGCTGTGTCCTGTAGTGGGGTGCCCCACTGTGCTCTGTAGTGAGGGCACCCTACCATGGGGAGTACCCTACTGAGTGGGGATGTCCCTTGTGAAAGGAAGTCTTTGTTTCTTCAGCAGCCTCTGCTGGCCTGGGGCAATTACCCCCTCTTTCTTCCTGCCACCACCTGCAGAAGAGTAAGACCTCTGAAACCCACCATCTCTGGGCATTATACACATTCCTAGCCCCTTACAAAGAAAATTCTAATCACAAAGCACTTTCCAACTGTAGTCTCCACATTCAGACATGGTGATCAATGAGATACCAAGAATTGTAGAAGTAGCCTCCATCTTCTCCATGTAGTCTTGTTACAAACCTTGGGGGTCAGTTTGGTGATTGTACGAGCACCAGATAAGTACTGGATATGATTCAGACATGTTTTGAAAGGGGGCAGCCCTGCCACTGCCCCCAATCCTGACCCCAGAAGCCTTTGCAAGTCTAGTCCTGTACTCCCCATGCCCCTGTGTCCTTGCTCCCCAGCTATCTAGGTGTTGTGCCTGTTTTGGGCAAAGTTGCATGGCCCAGTGGTTTTTGTTATTGAATAGGCTGGCATTCACCAAACATCATTTAATGTATGTACAGCTTAGTGAGGCTCTGAGCCCACTAATAGAACACTTTATGAATTAGTCCATTTTTTCCCCCATGGTTCTCTTCTATTCTCTTTCCTCATCAACCTGACATGACTTTCTTCCACTGGTCTCTCCATTAATATCTTTTTAGACATGGAGCAGGTAGGTATTAATTGGTACCTGCTGTACTGAGCCATTAAGGAAGGGAGCATCTACTTTAGATGTGAACACCCAGACATAATGGATATGTAATTTTATGTGGGTTTATGTCCTGTACTGAGAATAAAATCTCATGGGGACCTATAGAAATGATCTCAGTCTTTTGTCTTGATCCACCATATTACAAACTATGAGACAGAGACAGAGATAGAAGAACCCCAATGAGTCATTAGGACAAGTGCTGCTACAGCCAAGAGCAAATCAATGATGATTGGACCCTTGGCAAATAATAGCTCTTTGCTCAAGTGTGTGGCTCTCCTGATTTCAATTACAGTTCATTGTGCTAACCCCACTAGGGGTAGGGAGTGGTGAGGAGGTCACATTGCCCTTATTCAGGTCCTAACAGGCACTTTCCTGCAATTCAGCTTCAGTTAAATGATGCTAGCTGTAAGGGATGTTTTGTGGCTATGTTGGCCATGGCAGTAGTCTTGCTTTTTCTTTAATTAATCTCAGTGTTTCTACTAAACAATGTCACTGTCCTGGATTAGAGAAAGCGTAACAAAGCTAGAAAGGTCACATGCCAGTCTGATTTGTCTTTCTTGTTCCCTCTTGGATGCAGGATGCAGGCAGTCCTATCCCCAGCATTAGCTCCCAGTGCAGAAGCATTTCCAGCAGCCCATGCTAGTGCAGTCCTCACCACCAGGAGAAAAATGGCAACCTGTTAGGACACCAACAGGTCAGTTGGCTTCCTGCCTGGAGGGGAAGGCAATATGTTGGAAACTCTTTGGTTACCACTGGGAAGTGAGCAAGTGACTCATAACAACCCCCCTCCCCATTGGGAAATGAAGCTTATGTTATTGCTAAAAGTTGATCTTAGATTGCAGCAGGGCATTTTTTTTACAGGGACTCTCAGAAACACTTGAGAAACCAATTCCCTGCTTTCTGAAGGAGCTTCACAGTCCCTGCTCACAAAATGCTGTCGATATAAAGGGATAAAGTACCATTACCCCAAATGAAGCAAATGATCAACTGCAACCAGCAATGTTTCCCCTCTGCATATGCAATGCTTTCTGCTGTCATCAAAATCCTGGGGAAATCTCTCAGGTGCTGGTGATACCAGGTTATCTGAAAGTGCTTCTTTCTGGCTGCAGTGGGTCAAAAAGTTACTCATTGGCTAACCCTGTTTAGCATCTGCTGTAAATTGGGTTTGCTCTGAGGTTTCCCCAGAGCTGAATGTCAGTGCTGAATGACATTGCTGCCTAGCAGTATGAGCCCGCTAAGGGTTCCATCCTGTTCTCCCTGATGTGAGTGGCAAAGCTCCCACTGGCTTTAATGGAGCAGGATTCTGATTCAAGGCAGCAGGAGACTCCAAAATAGCCACTTTCCAAGGCACTTTAATTCCAAGTACAATCTCAGTTTTATCCAGAATGAGAAGGGCCTCTTACTCTGCATGATCTCTGGGGGAAACCACGTGGAGTTTGGTGATACTAGTTTCCTGCTCGCTGCCTTTCCAGAGCTCTAGATTCTCTGCCAAATGAGGCACTCTTAAGACAAGACCTTGAATAGAACAGCACCCACAACATCCTGGATGAGGGGATTCCAGCAAAAGGGGCATTTTGGGTCATCTGAGAGCCAAACCTTGGCAGCCACACAGGGCTGTGCTGAGTTGGACAGATGCCACAGTGTGAAACCCTTTCACACATTTGCTGTCAAATCACTGGGATGAGTGGGAGAGAGAGACTCTTAGCAAGTGATTTGATTATGTGTTATATAAAGTGTATGGCCAAGGATGCTATTATATTAGAGTTACTCACTTGTTAGCATGACAGGAGGGCACTGCATAGGGAGCTCCTGGAGGTGCTGAGCTGGGGGTGGGCAAAGATACCTATGAAAATGGAGGGATGGAATCATGCTGGGAAAATTGTTTGTCCTGTAGTGTCAGGAGAAAGAGGCTTGTGCTTTTCATTCTCCTCTCATTCCCCCCAACATCCTAGTGGCCCCCCATCACTGTGCATGCCTCAGAGCTTGCTGTTAGGCAACAGAGAGACACAAGGAAGAGCCAGAGGGAATGGGAAGAGTAGGTCCTGGAAGGTGCAGACAGAGATGGAGCTGGAAAGCGATGCTTCTGAAGCACCATGCCCTTTGGCAAGGCAGAAGAGGACTGTGGGAGGGTAACACTGTGAGGAGGAGGGGCAGAAACATCCTTTACTTTTTGCAAAATGAGAGAGGTTAAATAACCAGAGTATGAAAGATAAAGGAACATTGTTGGCTGCTGCCCCCAAACATCCCTCTTCTACACCCATCCTCAGACCTATTTGCATGTGCACCTATGCCAAACCCACCTCAAAGCCATCCTTTACCTCCCTGACTCCAGCCCCAGAGGGTTTTGGGAGCCTGTAGGACAAGAGAGCTGCCAACATAGCCTGAGCTGCCAACATAGCCTGAGCCAAGGTGCGATGAGAGGGTTTTGGAGCTGGGATGTTACCACACTGGTTGAAAATTCTGGTCTAGCAATGCAGTTGGATATACGTAATGTCAAAGAAGCCAGAGTACTAAAGATGCAATGACTGCCTTGCACAGGGGCCATAGGACGAGGGCAGGAGGGCTGGACTAGGGGTGTATCTGAGACCCAACCCCTTAAGCAGGTAGTGACTCCAGCTCTGATGGGGTGGGAGGCGGTGTACTGTACCAAGCGGCAGGGATGGTAATGCAAGGGTAATGTGCAGGTGAGTATCTCTCCCTTGGGAAGCAACTTCCAGAGGACCAGCCAGATACACATGAAAAGCCAACCTACAGCTGCTTCTCTCCTTTGTCAACATTTCAGACAGGGTATGGACCAGCAACGCTCTTAGGGGCTCTTCATTCCCTCCCAGATCAGCATCCACAGTAGTATACTCTCTGATTGGCAAACTCAGAGAGTGTACAATTGGCAAAATCCTTCTTCCGCATTGTGAACAGAGGCATTGGGGTGATCTGGGTTTATCTTTTAGAGACATCAGGCTTTAAAGGATCAGCCCTGGGTCCCTTCTCTTTACTAGACCTCCATACTAACAGCAGCTATGAAAAGGACTGCTGCTGGCTAGTTTCACAGCTGCTAATGCAGTGGAGATCCCTGACCCCTAGGGACCCCATGCAGCTGCACTATTCATGCTGACCTAATGCTACTTCTTGGCTTTGGGTTTGGAGATTTCCTACAGCGTGGCTGTGATGATTTGGAAAGGACATCTGTTGGGGAGGGTCTTCCAGAGAACACACTAGATAGCTGCAGCACTGTGGAACAGGAGGACGGATTAGCAGGAGGGGAAGCAGGGAGGAGAAGGGGCCAGTACAGCTTTGAAATCCTTTCCCCTACCAGAAGCTGCCTGTGAGATTGGCACCAGACCTCCTTCCCTGCCCTCCATGGAAGCTCCATGAAATGACACTGCTAGCCAGAGGCAGACATCTTTGGATGACAGCCTGACTCTCACTCACAGATCCTCCCAGGGCTACCATCATGGGATCTATTGGGGCTGAGGTCAGGATTGAGTCAGGGGAGGGAGGAGGCAGACCTGGATCTGCAGCCCCTCTACCATGATGCTGTGAGAAATCCCCACGCAGCCTTAGCACCTCCCTCTCTCAGCAGCTGGTGTTTTGTCAGCTCCCCTCATCCTTCTCATCACTGAGTCCTCACTGGGTGGAGGGGAAGTGCTGCAGGGTGACAACTCTGGATGATGTTGTTCTGACAAGCTGAGAACTTCAGAGGAAAACTTGCATCAGACAGCTTTCTAACTGGGATGGGGTGAGGGTTGGGGACTGGAAACTAAGGGCACTTGGAACTAAAGCTCATTCAATGAGCTCATTCAATGAGCTTTAGTTCCAAGTGTCCCACTGCCATTTTTTGGAGCGGGGAATGCTAATACACACGACACCAGAGTCTGCTGAAGTGCATTTATTTCCGTGCTCCCGCAGACTCGGTTAATGGAGTCTGCTCTGACACGTTGGATTTCCAGTGAATTGGAGCCAGCTCCCTGCACGTAATAGGAGCCCTAGCTTCATCTCAAGGAAGGTGTTTGGAGGTAGCCTATGTACCTAATCTTGCTCACAATGGAATCAAAGACAAAATATCCGTGGCTTTCAAAAGGAGCAGGCAGAGGTGTAAGCCCTTGGTAGGTCATGCCCATACACTGTTAACAGCTCTAGCTATCAGATGGTGTGCATGAAACGAATTAAGGGTCTCATGTCTACTTCCCAGTGGATTAGTGACTACACCTCCAAAAACACACAGCAGCCAACTTCCAACCAGAGAAGCCAAGGATTACACAGGCCATAGAGACTGAAATCCCTTCCTTCCTATGGGGGCTATGGGGTAGGACAAATTACAGTGTGGGGGAACAGCATGTGGGTGTGTATGTAAAGTTTGCTCTGTCATTCCAGTCTCACGGGTAAATGTGTACTTCAGTGCTCACAGCTTCCAATCCATACAATGGAGTTAGCCATTATGGAAAACAGAAATTAATAAAACTGATTTAAAAAAATAATAATGGCAACAGGAGTTATTAAAATCCTTGCTCAGCAGGGTGTGGGGCTTATTGAGTATTTTCCTGCCTCCTCATCAGGCTGTGGGATTGCCCCAGACACGGGGGCAGAGTGTATGACAAGGAGCGACACCAATCAATTTTTAATATTGCATATTTAAGCAGGCCCGGGCTCCAATCCATCATATCCTCTGGCTTTTCCTAAAATTAATCTTCAATAGCTTACCGAGAACTTCAGAAAATTAATATCCTAGCATTTCACCTTAGGGGGACAGGCGTTTTTTCCTGTCAAATATGCAAGTGAAGTAGAGAGAGAAAGAAAGAAAAACAGCTGAAACATCTCCCTGCAAAACTTCAGGGTCTGAAGATGATCTGAAAAATTGTAGGAATCAAACTGCATCTGCTCTGCAGGCACTTCTCACACCACTTCCAGAGTGCCAGGTAAGAAATAGAAAAGGGAAAGGGACTTTTGGAGCAGCTCGGAGCCCTCGTGGGACCTGCTGCTGACTCCTCTGGTGTCCTCTATCTCACCAAAACCAATGATGCTAATGAAGACAGGATATAAACAAAAGCACTTTAGGAAATGTGATGCACACAAGGTACTACCGTGTTTCACTTGTGCTTCCCACATGGGGCTGAAAATGATTTAATCCATGTATCTATTCTAGTTTCAGCTAACACATCCTTGGTGTGTGTGTGTGGAGGGGGGTTGGGGGAAGGGAGAAAGCAGATTTTCTTCCCGTGGACAGTCAGAATTGTGAGCGATGCACAAGGGAACCTGGTCTCATTGCTCTCTGGTGTCAGTCACCTAGGGAGCAAAGGGCTCTTGTTGAGAAGGTGCTGACATCTTCTGTTTGCAAAGAATTAGCAAAAGATAGTCCCAGGAGAGCTCAGCTTTCCCTGTAGTGGGTGCTGCAGATAGATGGTCCATATAGGACTGGCATCTCAGAAGGGTAGCTGAATGCAAACTACATGGAGCTTTGTAGATTAAATTCAGGACCCCAAATTACCACAATAAACAAATAGAGGATTGCTGCTGGCTAGCAAAAATAGGTTGTAATATGCTATGTATGACTCACTCCACTAAACAACCATGCTGCTGCACTGAACACTTAATAAGAACACCTCACTCATAAATTAATGGATTTTAAGAGCCCGAGGGACTATTACGATTATCTGTAGGATGGTAGCAATGCATGACACAAGCCATAGAACTTCATTGTGCATTGAGCCCAGAACTTCTGGTTATGCAAATCTTTAGACAAAAATGTCTATCTTTTGTTTAAAAACTTCAGGTGTTGGCAGATTCACTGCATCCCCAGATAGGTAGTTCCAGTGGTTAATGAGTCATGACCCTTGCTGTTCTAAATTTACTCATTATTTCTGGTCTGAATTTTTTAAACTTATCTTCAGCTGTTGGACTGGCTAAACTAGACACACCTTCACTGTCAGAAATCTTTGCCCTGTATGAGAACTTTTCAAGTGACCTACGAATTTGGCCAGCTATGAACTATGGCCAAGCCAAACATGAACCTTCTCCTTAATAAGCCAAATTGTCTGAGCCTTTTTTGTGTCTCACTGTCAAGCAGATTCTCTGGACCTCAGGTCATTCTTGTAAGTCTTTTCTGAACCCTTTCCAGGTGGTCAACTCCATGTTCAAGTGTAGATGGCTGAAACAGATGCAGTCTTCATGAATGGTCTCATCAGTGCCCCACAGTAGTAATGACACTTCTCTATTTCTATTTAACATAGTCCTGCTTACATATCTCCAAGGATCTCTTTAGCTTTCAGCCACCACATCATGTCAGGACCTCATGTTCACTCAGCACTGCTCCATGACTGCTAACTCTCTGAGTCACTACTTTCCAAAATACAGTCACCTATCCTGTGACAATGGCCCATACTCTTCATTTCCAGGTATATGACCTTGAATTTGACTGATGGCTGAATGTTGTGGACCCAGATCCATCTTTACCATCTCCTCATAGTTTCTACACTGCTGAAAGTTAACATATACTAAGGGCAAGCCGGATAACATCATGGAGGACTACAAGGCCTTGGGACACCAACTGAAGAAGACAGGAGCCCAGGTGGTATTTTCCTCCATTCTCCCGGTAAGTGGACGGGGTAGGTGTCATGAGGCCTGCATTGACGTGGTTAACCTGCAGCTTCGGAGCTGGTGCCACGAGGCAGGCGTCCGTTTTTTTGGCAATGACCCATGTTTTTGTAAGGAGGGCATGCTGGGGTGGGATGGGCTTCACCTCTCCCCTAAGGGCATCTTTTCCTATCTTTTCCTCTAGGTTGGCTGATCTCATACGGCGGGCTTTAAACTAGCTTCACCGGGGGAAGGGGCCACTTCGAGTGGAGAGGATGCTTCACCAGCATGCAGGGTGACAAGAGCAAGGGAAGCCTGGGTAAGCATCAATGTCTTGGGAGTAGGCGGCCACAACTGTCCTGGGAGTGGGAGGGAGGCACGTGCACCCTCAGGAGTCCTGGGAGTAGGGGGCCACAACTGTCCTGGCAGTGGGAGGGAGGCACGTGCACCCTCAGGAGGCCTCAGGTGCCTCTACACTAATGCTCGTAGTATGGAGAGTAAGCAGGAGGAACTGTGCCTCCTGATTGTGAGTAAGAACTCAGACTTAGTAGGGCTCACAAAAACCTGGTGGGACCCTACCTACGACTGGGCGGCAGGCATTCGGGGATACACCTTATATACAAGAGACAGGACAGAGAGGAAAGGTGCGGGGGTTGCGCTCTATATCAAAGAGCACCTCACATCATCAAGGATTAGCTTAGGGTTAGAGGACGGTCAGGCAGAGACACTAGGGGTCAAAGTACAAGGCAGGGCATGGCAAAAGGGACCTTACGGTGTGTGTCTACTACAGACCACCCAACCAGGGGGAAGAGCTGGACCAGGACTTCTCCAGTCAGCTTATGGAGGTGGTTAGATCAAGGGATGTTATTGTCATGGGTGACCTAAACTACCCAGACATTTGCTGGGAGGAGCAGACAGCCAGGTCTGACCACTCGCGTAGGTTCCTGGCTGTATTACAGGACCTTCACCTTATCCAGGAGGTGCACAGCCCCACTAGGGGTAACACCTTGCTGGACCTGGTCCTGGCCACGGGGGATGCCCTGGTGAGGGGACTGCAGGTCCTTGACCACCTGGGCAATAGCGACCATCACCTGCTGGATTTCACTATCCAACGCAGGGCGTCTAGGGCTTACACTAAGGCTAAAGCCCTTGACTTCAGAAAGGCCAACTTCAATGAGTTTAGGAGACTAGTGGGGAAGGCACTGAGGGCCCAGAAGTTAGAGGAGATGGGAGTCCACGAGGGATGGTTGTACCTTAAGGGGGGGATCCTCCAAGCCCAAAGGGTAACAGTCCCTGAGAGAAGCAAGGTGGGTAAGAGTGCT
>NW_005842214.1:1553790-1588481 GCF_000455745.1 Alligator sinensis
GGGGGTCAGGCTAAATGATCTGTTCAGGTCCCTCCTGACCCTAGCTACTGTGAAACTATGAAACTACTGTGCAAGTCATGAAGCTGACCCACAGCAGAGTCCATTGCTGTAGTAGCAGGGATCCTCAGGACTGCACACTTTACCCAGCAGAGTAGATAGAGGTAGAGGCTTAGGCTTCTATCTGGATGTTGCTGATATTCACTGGTACTTGCCTTTTTCCTATAAGAAACTGGACTGCTCATCCCCCCCACTCCCATCTCCTCTTCTTCCCCTCCATCCCCTGCTGTTTCCATCCCTGTCTCTCTCCATGACAGGCTCTGCTCATGAGAGCATGAGGCACGTGCTCTCTATTAGATTTTAACACATTTACAACAAGCTCCGGGTATGTTAGCTGCTCCAGTTTATTTTCAAGGCAGCTTGTCTCTGAGGCACACAAGAGATGACAGCACGTGTGGTGGGAGCAGCGCAGCCTGTCGGGTTGTGTGCTGAGGCAGAGCCTCATGTCTCTTCCAATCTGACTGTGGGGCTTGGTAAGCTGCAGAAATGAGGAGAGATGCCACAAGATCTCTGTGGCGAAGCTCTGGGCTCCCCGGTGCAGCATCCCGCACCTGCCTTGCCCAGCTACCTGCTAAAGGACCAGCTGGACAGTAGTGGCTGTCACTCATGCCCTGAAACACAGGCCTGCATTCAGAAAGGTGAGCTCAGGGGTGGACAAGGAGTAGCCAAAGATTCTTGTTGAAGAGAAGTACCCCTGCCAGCCGAGCTAAGAGTGCCACCCACATTCCTGGGGTCCTTAGAGGGAGGAGAGTCTGGGATTGTGAGGGCAGCCCAGATTCTCACATTCACTGCTGCAGGGCATACACGGGTTCCTTCCAGGATGTAGAGAGACCCCCATTCCATGTGGGTGATAACACCTGGCATATGCTTGCGTGCAGAGCTCTTCTCATCTGCTTATGTCATCTCGGGGTAAGATAGCACAACAGACTCCTAGAAGAACTCAGGTCAGGGGCTGTGCCTTTAGCTATTCTATCAATTTAGCTCCTTTGGGTTGCTAAAGTTGTCATGGCTCTGACTGTCCATAGATCACCAGATTTCTTCTAGAGCAGAGGTTCTCAAACTGGTCTGCGGACCACCACTGGTCCGCGAGCTCCATTCAGCTGGCCTGCAGAAAGGTTGTGGAACAACTGAGAATATCTGTACTTGGTCCTGCACTTGATTTATTTTTTCTGATGACAGAGATTAAGTGGTCCGCCGAGACCCTCAGCAATTTTCAAGCGGTCCGTGAAAAAAAAAGGTTGAGAACCACTGTTCTAGAGGATTGCACCTGGCATAGCAGCCTCTGACAGAGGTGACCAAATGGATCAGTTATCAAGAAACAAAGCAAATAGTTAAGTATATTGTAACCAGTTGTTTTGGTTTCAGGACAAGCTGCTGTTTTGCTGGATCCACCAAAAGGAGGAGGGATCCTTTAAAATTACTGTGTAGCACCAGAAGGAAGGTAAGAATCTGAGAACAGAAATAGATCTCATGGGCATGGAGGTGGATCTCAGGACAGGTCAGCATAGAGACAGGGATGGGAAAGGCTGGAAATAACAGACCCAACAGTTGACAGTGAGATGGGCAATCCCAAGCAGCTTCACAAGATCCATCCCTGGCTTCTTCATTAAATAGACTCCACAGCAAATAAGATCATGGGGCCAGGGAGCATGGAGCTGTGGCTGAGATTGGTTTACTTGGAGCAGAATTAAGCAGAGATAATCTCCAGTCTAGCATTTGTCAGTCAGGGTTGGGTCATGGTGCTCATTAAATCCACCTGGATTTGGAGAGCTTTAGTAATCCAGCATCTCCTCCTGGCAACACTGGTGGCAGGGGGTTGAGGAGTGGGGGTGGCAGTGGTAGAGAAAGAGAGAGAGCAAAGGCACTATTTCCTGCTCTCACCCCATCACCAAAGCTAGACTTGAGGCTTCCTTCAAGCTCAGGCTATGCAGATGGTCTCTCTTTCACTGATGGCCAGTACTGAGCGTATCAGTAAAAGAGAGCAAGTTGCAGCAAAAACTGACCCAAATGTATTGAAGCCATTAAATATCTGGCCAGCTCCCACTGTAGTCACTACGTTATACATGCAGAAGTTACTCATTAGGGGGTGAAGTGATTTGCTTAATCATATACAGTTTAAACCAGGGCTCAGCAACCTATGGCGCATGGAGCCATGGGATCCAGCCCACAGAGTGGGGGACTTTGGCAGCATTTGGTGGCCTTGGTGGCATTTGGTGGCCTTGGTGGCACTGGGTAGCAGGGGGACTTCACCTGTGCTGTACCACACTGCAGTGAGATAACAGGGAGAAATGGAGGTGGTGGCAGCAGCTGGGTCCTAGCACCACCACCTGCCTTGGACCTCAGCTGAGTCATTCCAGCCCACTGCCAGAAAACGTTCCCAACTGCTGGTTTAGACCATGGGGAAAATTAGGTGTCTCCTGCAAGAATCTTTGTTCTTGTTTTGCGAATGGGGAAAAATATAATGGGGAAAAGAGACTTGCCTAAGGTCACCTAAGTTAGTAGGAGAAACAGGAGAAAACCTTGGATCCCAAGTCCTAATCCAATGCTCAGTCCGGGGACAGTGTTGATCCTGGACAGTTTTGCTTCTCAGGTCCAACCAAGCAGTTTTCTCAATGCCAAATGCACTACATGCCACCTTTGCACAACCTCAGTCCTGCACCTTTTGGGGATCATGGCATAACTGAGATCACTTTGCTGTTCTAGGAGCCCACGTGGGGCCTTTACCTGGGCCAGTGTTTCCACATACCCAGTTAGTCCAGCTTTATGGCCCGTTTGCTTCATGAGAGGACCTGCCTCTGTGGCTAGAATATAAAAGGAGGCAATCAATTATGAGAACAATGTGGATCCCAAGTCCTACCAAATTCCTGGAAAGACCAGGAGATTTAGATGACAAATGTCCTCAGAGGCCTTTGAGTTTTAGGGCAGACCTGTAACTTGTTCATCAGCCCACGTCTGAGAGCTACAGTACATCAAAGGGAAACTGAAGATGCTAAAAGGAGAGAGGGAGGCAGAGCCACAGTGGGGTGGGAGGGGAGCACAGCTGAGAGTATGAGACAGGCTGAAGGGTGACGGCAGAGGTCACACATTGGCAGCTCAAGCTGTGACACCGTGCAGAGCAAACCAATGGCAGAGGGCACCCACATCTACCTGGGGGGGGAAAGAGAAAGGCCTTTCTCCTGGAACATCATCACCCAGTATCAGAGGGAGACAAAATCAATTCTAGATAGAGAGGAAGAGGAAATATGAAGAAGGACAATGAAAACAATCCTCAGCTGGGAGGATGAAACAAGGAGAGAACAAGGGAGCTAAATTTATATCATCTGCAAAAGCGGGGACAAGAGCATGGAATATAAATACCTTCAGGGGAACAGTCTCGGCAAAGGAAGGGGAATCAGTCACAGGCTCAGATGGCAGCTGGAGTGAAGGAGACTGGAGTTCCCTCTTGCTGTCAAGAGAAAGCCCTAAAGAGTGAGAGCAAAGTCCCTAGTTAACTCCTTCACAGTGTTAGGAGGGGCATGGGAGAAGTGTCCCTATGTGACTTGTGACTCGGGGACTGCTCTATCACTGGAGAGATGCAGGAGCAGGTCAAATAGGTTGCTAGAGGGAGAGGGGGCCAGTCTGGAGAACTATGTACCCCCCACTCTTACGTGTGGGGAGAGCAGGACGGAGCATGGATCCACAGGCTGCAGAGGCTGCCTGCTTCCTGGACCGCAGCTATGCCATCTGAGAGAGCACTCAGGTGGTGGAACAGGATATTTCACCACATGTTGCCTTCTCTAGTTCTGTTGCATTTCTTTGCTTTTGTTCCCTTATTTCCTGAGAGGAAATTATGCCTCCTTCATCGTCTGTAGCTGACTGCTCCCCCCACCCTCAGCCTCCTCCTCTTTCAGTGAAAGGGACAGATTGCAGCTGGCTGGGTCTTGGCAGGCAAGCAAGGAGGGAAGGCTACAGGAATCTTTGCCCTGAGGCCCTCACAAGCCAGTCACCCTCAGGATGTGGGAGGGCACATGCACGGTGCTTGGCTAAGTCTGCTGACAGTCAGGACTGTCCAAAGATGCATGCCTAAGGGGTGCATGCAAGAGGATGGCGCGGCTCTGCCTTTGCAGCTACTGTTGGCAGAGCACTGTTAAGTCAGCCAGCGCCGCCTTGGTTGTATAGCCCCTCTGTGCCATCCTGTATTCAGTCAAGTGCTCTATAGCCACAACCTAGCCCAAGACATGTAGGGGATGGGACAGGCAGTTGCTTGCTCTGCTGTATATCTGCCTAGCAATGTGGATTTGTTGGGTGTAATCTGGCACTTGGTTAGTGAGCAGATATCCAGCACCCTACAGGGTTTTCATGGACCAAATGAAGCTTTATGATCCTGCAGTTGGCACTATGTCCTGATCCTCGAAGCCACTGTAAAGGCACTGACTGTCCTCCCTTGTCTCCTTCAAGCTAACCCCTTTGTCTTATTTGCTGCACGTGTGCTAAAAGAGCCGGGAGCATCCAAGCCTCACCCCTTCCCCAAGCAGCACTTTGTGGTAGCTGGTTACTGAGTGCAGGGGGATGGTGCTAGTCCTGGCCAAATATTCTTCCAGGCCTGTTCCAAGGACTAAAGTCAAAGGGAACTCATTGACTTGGATGGGTTTGGGGTCTGTCCCATAGCACTCCAACTAGCCTGGCTCATCTCTGTCCCAGGCATGCTTGTAACTCAGAAAGTTTAGTTTAGTGCCCATTGTCCATTCAGTCCTCATCCTCTCTCAGACTGCTGGTCTAGTTGGTGACAGTCACATGGGGCATAGTGGTACCATCTGGACTAAGACTCACCAACTCATTCCATACAGGATCCGGTGAAGAGCCACCAGATGAGAATCGCCAGCCAGAGCTGGACAGGGGCTGCTGACAGAAATGAAAGTCTCGGTAGCCAGCTAGCTAATCTCCTGAGTCAGCCAGCCAGTTCCCCGTCAGCTAATGTCTGAGAATCTGTGTTCCATTTGTAAACAGCTGTTCTGCTCCATGCTGCTGGCTTCTTTTTTTATTTCCAGCTGCAGATGTGCTCAGTGGTGCCAACACAGGAAGTATTTTTGCCTTGCTGAGCTCACAATCTCCCCACTCACTTGCTGGCATTGGAAAGGAGGTTCTTGAAGCAGTTATTATCCTCCAGAAAAAGCTATTATGTATCTCCATAAAGACAGCACTTACATGAAATGTACCTCTTCTCCACCACCTCCTGTACAATGTCCTGAATAAACTGTACAAACACCAGTGACTTTGTAACCTCCCCAGGAGGTGCATCAGGATCATTATCCCCTTGCTAAATAAAGGGGAAATTGAAGCACCAATTAGTAAAACAGATTCACTAACTGAGTAGCTTAGTGTCAGAACTGAAGTGGACCCCCACATTCAGGATACCTGGCCTCTGCTTTTGCAATCATTTTAAGCCACACAGAAATATTTTGAAATTTGGAAATCAGACCATAGTGAAGCTGATAAGCAGAAGATATAGTATAGCAGACTGAGGGAAATGGATTTTGAAGGCTAGATACCCAAGATGCAAAAACAAGCAAGAGATTCTTTTAAGTATATAAGTATATCTGGTAGCTAATGTACACGTAGTGACAAGTAACTCCCTGGGGGTAGACTAATAAGCCTTACATCTCTACCTGTCAGATGATTGAAATGATAATTGAAAACAGAAAATCACAGAGAGGGTCCAACCCATATGTATTCTATGGAGGAAAATCACTTCTTGCTAATCTCTCATACTTCTTCCAACATGTTGATAAAGAGATGAGTAAAGGAGAATTAGTTGATATAATATATTTAGACTTTTTTGCCAATGTGTTGTGCAAGAGGCTACTAAAGAAACAAAATAATCACAGGGTATGAGGTGCTATTGCCATGGATCAGAAACTGGCAAGGAGATGGAAAGCAAAGCAGGAATAAATTGTCAATTTGCGTTATGGCAAAAGGTTAACTGTGGGTTCCCTCAAGGCTCAATGCCAAGTCGTGCATTGTTTAATACTTTTATTAATGGCATAAAAAGGGGAATGAGCAAGAAGATAGAAGATTGTGCAGATAACACAAAGTTATTTAGGTCAGTCAGGACCAGAGAGATTGTGAGGAACTTTAGAAAGGACCTGAACAAGCTACGTGAATGGACACTATGATGGCAAATTAAATTCAATGTCAATAAATGCAAAGTAATGCACATTAGAGTGGAAAATTTAAAAAACTTGTGAATCTTACAGGGTTCTAAATCAACAGTATCAATTCAAAGAGGGACCTTCACATCATTGTAAGGCAGCTCAATAAAAACGTATGCTTTTTTTTTTTTTGGATCACAGCAGCACATTGAGCAAACACAGTGTTAGGTTGCAGAAGGAATAAAGATGAATAACATGGGGAATACTATAATACCCTAATATAACTCTATGGCATGGCCTTATCTATAATACTGTGTTTATAAGACCATTCTATCTCAAAAAGGTAGAAGTAGCAGGAGTTCAGAGAAGGGCTATGAGAATGATCAAGGGCTTGAAAAATCCCAAGGGGAAGAGAGATTGAAAGGATTGGGTTTGTTTACCTTAGGAAAGACACAGACAAGAAGAGACATGGTAGAAGGCTACGAAATGACAGGCCAAGAGAAGGTAAATGGGAAACTTCTGCTCTTCCTGTCTCATAACGCAAAAACAAAGGGGCCTATCAATGCAATTCAGAAACTTAGAAAACGAAATACTGTTTTACACCATGTGAGTTTGAACTGTGGGGTTAGTTTCCCAGAAGTTATTGTTGTGGCCGAAAACTGAAGGAGTTTAAAAAATGGATTGGACGTTTATATGGATCTCAACAATATTTGGGAATATCATAATTAATAAGGACATTTTGCAGATGGGATGTTAAATTTTATGTTCATGGTTTTGGGTTGTCTCTACCGGGCACCAGAATCTGTCTTACTATGGGAGCAGATTATCTTGCATCATTCATACACCTTCCTTTGAACCATCCAGTAGTAAGCACTGTTGGAGACAGGCCTATTTGCTACATAAGGCACCAAGAAACGCTGGGTCTACTGGGGACGTTCTCTCTCACTGAGGCTGTCCTGCCACTCTCTGGACATGAGGACAGAATGGCACAGTATGTGGAGCAAGAGTGTGTAGAGTTGGCAGTGTTGGTCTGTTCAGAAGTGGACCGGCTTGGTATCCCCCAGTATGGTGATAGAGAGTATTGTGGGGCATGCTGAGGAAGGGGCCCCATGACAAGCTCCAGAAGGCTGGGGGATACAGTTGTTGGGGACTGCCCTTGCACAGGACCTTTTGAAGGTCTGGCAGGGTGGTCCTGACCTCCTTGTTTATGGGGAGGTTCGAGATACCTGCAGAGACCCAGTGCCATCTTGGCTAAAAGAACTCCAGTGCCCCTCTCTGGAGGCTGGCCAGGAGATTCAGGGGCATGGGCAGGGTATTAAACTGGAACCAGAGCATAGACAGGATTAGCTGGTTGATGGCTAGCACCCTCCCATGGAGGGAAAGGCACTGAAGGAGTCCCCTCCGTGCCGGTAAGTGCTCAAATGCCCTGACTTCCAGCTGATCCCAGTTCTCCAGTGGGGAAGGGTAGCTGGGGGATAGAGATCTCAGACAGAGCAGCCAGCATCCACTCTATCAGGTGTCTTGAAGCATGGGTGGGAGTGAACTCACTTGCCACCCATCACCCACCGTCAGGCCACAGCTCTTGATCCAATGACCCAGGCAGGGGAGGCTGTCTGAACAGATCAACTGGCAGGCCTCCACTTGCTCCAGGTCATCCAACTTCTGGACGGTGAGGAGCATGTCACTGGTAGACACCAAAAGTACCACTCTCATGGTTGGCTCCTGGAGTGCCAGGCCTACCATCCACTTGTGCAGGAGGCAGAGGAAGGACTCAAGAGTGATGGTGTAGAGCTGGTGCAACAGTGGAAAGCCTTGATGCACTCCCTGCCCAAAGGGGATGGGCTCTGTCAGCGTCCAGTTGAGCTTGACCAGGCACTCTGCAAGAGAAACCATACAAAGTTTGGACTGTTGGAAATAGGATCCTGGATTGGACCTGAGGTCGATCTGATTTAGAATGGCCATCCCTGCTGTATCTACATAGTTCTTCATAGGAGATTACATCTACACAAGACGCTTACTGTACAGTAGACCAAATTACTGCACAGTAAGTGTCACCATCTACATGTGCAGATGCTTACAGAGCAGTAATTTGGCCTAATCATGAGTTAATTTGGTCCCTGTAAGTACAAGTAGCAAATTAACTCCTGATTAGTTACTGTGCAGTAACGCACATGTAGATACTGACGGAGAAAATTTGCTCCCAGTCAGCCCCACCACCAGGAGGCCAACTGCAGCTTAGCCCCAGGGCCCCGGGGCTGGGAGCTTCTCCAGCCACAGGGCTGGGGCAGCTCTTTGCCTGGTGTGGAGGATGGAGGGGAAAAGACTCTGTGAATAAAGTGCTTTTATGAGAACTGTCTGCAGTGAGTGTGGTGCTGGGGGCGCATAGTGGGGTTGGGGTCCATGGGCAGTTGTCCAGGTGGGCTACAGCAGGGAGTGCAGGAGGAGGTGGTCGGCCAGTGCCTCTTGCACCCGGTGCCCTGGCCCCCATTGGTGGGTGAATGGCTCGCCCAGGACCTCAGTGGGAAGGGAGGAGGGTGGGGGGCTGCCACGATCATTGACACCACAGTTGACGCTCCCAGTGCTAAGTGGGGTTGGGGTCCATGGGCAGTTGTCCAGGTGGGCTACAGCAGGGAGTGCAGGAGGAGGTGGTCGGCCAGTGCCTCTTGCACCCGGTGCCCTGGCCCCCATTGGTGGGTGAATGGCTCGCCCAGGACCTCAGTGGGAAGGGAGGAGGGTGGGGGGCTGCCACGATCATTGACACCACAGTTGACGCTCCCAGTGCTAGGAGTCCTTTGCCCACTGTGCCTCCTCTGCCCAGGCTTCGCAAAGTAGCTCCACCTGGGCCTCGCAGATGTTTTGCAGCATGCGGGCTACAACAATGACCTTGGGCATGTTGGCCTTGGCAACCTCGAAGTGGGTAGTGAGGATGTACCAGTGTCCCTTCAGGCAGCTGAAGGTGCAGTCCACCAGTGCACAGGTGCCAGTTGAAGTGTGCTTGGTGGGGGTCCAGCTGGCCAGTGTAGGGCTGTATGGGTTAGGGGAGGAGCAGGTAGGCAGTGTCCCTGATGAGGAGGACAGGACTACCACTGCTCCCAGCTGGAGGTCTGGCATCCCTGGCAGGGAGCTCCCACTCTCCACCAGGGCTGGCAGGACAGAATTGCGGAACACATGGGGCGTTGTGGGCACTGCTGGCCCAGCTGGCACTCACATTGGTAAAGATGCCACGGTGGCCAACGATGGCCTGGAGCATGATGGAGTGAAAGCCCCACCAGCTGTAGTAGTGGTAGTCACCACAGGGTGGGCAGGTGACAGGGATGTGGTCCCATCTAGGGCCCCGATATACTGGGGGAAGCCCAGTGCACAGAACCCTGCCACCACCTCCCAGGAGTTGGGCACCTGGAGCACGGTGTGCCCCAGCACATCCTGGAGGGCACCGTACAGCTCCAGGATGGCCTCCCCAGCAGTCACTTTGCCCATGCCAAAGAGGTGGCTGATGTAGCAGGGGCTGGTGGGCGTGGCCATCTTGAGCAGGACAGGGCAGTTGGGTGTCCATGGGGAGGGGTGGCTGCTTAGCAGTGGCCTGCCTCTCCAGGTGTGGGCGGAGCTGGTCAAGTAGCTCCTGGAAGGTGGCCCAGGTGATCTAAAAGGACTGCAGCCACTGCTCATCATCCCAGGTGGTCTGGACGACAGGCAGCCACCAGTCCTAGCTGGCCTGGCTGGCCCACAGGCAGTGAGGCTAAAGGCCCAGAAGCGTGTGGATGGCCCCAGTGGTTGTGTCCAGGAGTGTGTCGTTGGTGTCCCTGCTGGGGTCTGGGTGGCAACACAGGGTCAGGACAGCAGCAGCATGGGGGCAGAGGGCCTGGAACAGTGCAATGAGCCAGGCCAGGCAGCTGTGTTGTGTGGTGGGGCCTGCCAGGGTTGAAATTGTCTTCAGCCAGGCAGTGGTCTCTGAGGTAGTTCAGCACAGCAAGTAGGGTGCCAGCAGGAGCCCAGGGTGGTGGTGGACATTGCTGTTGGGGCTTGGGCATAGAGCAGCCATGGCACAGTGGGTGGAGGCTCTGGCAACAAAGCCACAGCATGCTGCCACCACACTCTGCATGCTGTTCCAGGCCAGGAAAGCAGGTGGTCAGGGAGTGGGGCTGCCTTTTAAACATAGCTACCGGCCGCAGGCAGCTGTGGCCATAGCCTCCAGTTCCCCCTGGCTGGTGCAGGGGGCTGGTGCAGGGCAGGAGGGGGTGGGAGTAGACTGCTACCATGAGCAGCAAATCTTCTCCCAAAGTGTAGATGCCTGCTCAGGGTGGGTTTACTCCAGAGTAAATTATCCTGGAGCAAACCCACCCAGGAGCATTTACACATGTAGACGCACCCAAAGTTTGGTGCTGATAATTTGTAAGACTAGTTTTACTTAATTAAACCAGATGATGAATATTTCAAGGGGAGCAAACAAGGACAAAAATATTGTCTATCTGAAAGGACCTTTTTTTTAAATAGGGAGGCACAAGGAGGCAGAAGGAAGCCTGATGCTTGGACATTGGACAGTTTAATGAAAAAGCCAATGAATTACCCATTTAGTTTTGCTAGATTATGCTAAAACTTAAAAATATAGGTTTTTACCGGGGGGGGGATGGCCCCTATAAAAATAGAAACTCTTGAAAATCTCCCACTCCTGTGGTAACCACAGGAACACCTGATTTACCTGCAGAGCTACACATGGATTGATCTCTGCTCCCAAGTATAGACTCAATCATGTACCGGTGTGCAAGGCAAATAAACACTTACAGAAACACTCAGAGCATTTGTCAAGAGCGTCAGACTTGCTGAGCCCAGAGGGAATTTCACACAATGAGAATATTTTCCCTATCCGTGTCACCAAAAAAATCTCCCCCAGTGTGAGAAGCTGGAGACTGGCTTCTCATCTGACAATACTGAAGGGAGGACAGCTGCCGGGGATGGCACACCCTTGAAGTACGGAGGTGAAGTGGGAGGTTCAGAGTTCTGTGAAAACACGACCTGCAACCTTTCAGCTATTCCAGTCCCAAGCTCCTCACGCACAGCCCTGCTGAAGTATCTCTGCCTTGACCCGTAGCCTGCCTCTTTTGAGAAGTGGCTGCCAATCATGCCACAAGATTTGTGATAGTGGCAAACAGAGGCAACTGTAAAATGAGAGAGACCTAAAGCCGTTTTCATTTATGATGAAATTCAGGTTTGAAGCCAGGTCTGCCGGGGTGAAAGGCAAGTGCATTAACACCTTGCACCTCCCCCACTGCACCCTCCCCAGGGGAAAGAGAGATTGAAAGGCATCTGCCATTTCTCTTTGGCTCCTATCAGATACAAAATTATTTCTCATTATAGCAAGCAGATTCCACTTTCCTCTTTCACATAAACCTGGTGACTCTGGACTTGACCTAATCCCATGGTTCATCTTGCTAAACACAAGATAAGACTCAGGTTATTACACTGGGAATATTATACTCTTCCTTGGTTGCAAAGCTCCCCCTGAGAACTAATATCTTCCCATTATCCATCTCCTTTTTAATGTATAAATTTAACCGAGGAACAAAGAACTGTGTGCGAGGTGAGAGCCAGATGGGTTGTGCCAGACGTGGCTCTGAGTCCTGCTTGCAAAGCAGCACATAGTGGGGGCTTTGGAAACGATACACTTAGGCTGGCTGTGTGTTGTGGGCAGAGGAGCAGGAGGGCAGGGCGAAGGGATGAGAAATGTCTTGAAGTGATACAAGATTGATAACCCAGACCAAGTCACCTGGGACCAGAGTATCGCTCTCATGGTAGGTCTACACTGTGACAGTAGCATGTCCTAGCAGGGATGTTCCTGAGCATGTCTTGCTGGACTGATCCTGCTTGTTCACTCCAAACCCAGAAGTGTAGCCATGAAGCTGAGCTGGCAAAATGTCTCTTTCTGTCTGCTCTTGGTGAAGTCCCACAGGGACACCTCACTAACATGTTCCATCTCTCCCAACCATACTTGCCTAGCTCCCTCCAGCCAATTCTCTTTCTCTTCTCCACTCCCAGAGCAGGGCTTGAATGTGACAAGAGTTTTCATTCCCTACCAGCAACCTTTCCCTAACCCCAAGGTTTTTACAGATCATCCATGAACTGGGAGAATCCCTGGGAACAGTGGTGACATGCTTTCTTTTGGGGCTAATCTTGGTCTCTCATGAATGTAGACACCTCTCAGGCATATGGCTGATTCCTTTCCATCTCTGTACTGATAGTGAACTCCTTGCATTTGTTTTTAATCAAGAGAAGGAAGATCCTGTTAACACTCTGCCTATGTGATACCTGGAAATCTGTCTCTCTTTTTAAAAGGAGGCACCCTCTCCCCTCCAATTTCTCTATGCCAGATCTATCGTCATTAGTGCCTATAAACATCGGAGCTGGAACCATTAGGCTGCTGTTCCTATATAAATAATGCTTTTCATATTTAATTTACAAGTGGATGCAGAGCCTCTTTGGGTTGTGCGGGGTTAATTAAGAGCTGAATTAGATGGAGATGCTTCTCCCTGAGGAGACTCAATTAAACTGTTCTGGCAAAAAATAAGAAGTGTCATAATTTCTTCCTAAACAATATTGTTGTGCAGGCTGATGTGACCAGCTTGGTTTATAGTGACAGGCTTCCCATCTCTGGTCTTGTTGTATGGGCTTGTGATCCCCAAAATTCTGGGGTGTGCCTGCTTCAGCTTGCTTAACTAGTCACATCTGGCTGGCTAAGTGAGACTCCCATTACATGGAAGGCAAGAGAGAAAGATGGAAGAGAAAGGAGGTATAAGGTAGGTGGGAAAATGACGGAGGGTGGGAGTAGTAGTAGGAACCATAGCTGCCTATACACATGCTCGGGGGAGAGTGTTCTAATTAGAGCAGTTCCCAGAAAGCTGTTCTAATCAAAACGCCTCACGTGTATTAAGCCCCTGCACATTTAAAAATGGCTGCAGGATGCTTTATTTAAACCTCATTCAATGAGGTTTACCTAAAGCACCCTTGCCATCATTTAAAAACACATGGGGGCTTAATACACAGGACAATGATGCAATGCTGGAGCATCCAAATTAGAATGTGGAGCAGACTTGATTAATTGAGTCAGCTCCAATGCAATCTAATGAGAACATGAATGAACACATGTATAGGCAGCCCATATGTTCACATGTTAAGAACAGCTCAGGACACGGCTAGAGAGATGGTGACCTCACCTGTCCTCTTGGGGTGGAAACACCTCCTAAAATGAAGATAAAGAAAGCCTGGTGTTCTGATGGTAAATCTCAGCACGTGTTGTCAAGTGATGATGCTGATTAATGCTTCCTAGTGTACTGGAATGGCTAAGCAGTACCCAGAAAAGCAATTTCCAAAGGAGGTGGCGTAACAGGGCTTGCTTATCCATGATGTGAAGCTTCTTGGACAAACATTACCCTGTTCCAGGCTTCTGTTCAGCACCAGTGCATGCTGGGGATTATAGATTATGGGGAACAGATGGGAATTGAAGGCTATCACAGCAGGCCTCTGGGATTAGGTCAGGTATATAAATAGCTCCCTTCCTGACTAACAAAGAGCCCCAGGTGCAGCAGGACTAGCTGGCAGACTTTCTAATAAAGAAGTCTAGCAAGATCTGGATGGCTGGAGAAAAAACGAGAGAGAGGAGAAGTAAGACTGTTTGGGAGAAAGGGGTTTTTTTATTTAGACTTTGCCATAGCTGGCTTGTGGGGAGGTTGTGAGCCCATGGAGACCCAGAAGAAGGAGCCTGGGTAGGCTGGGTTGGTTCAATTGAAGGGGCAGACAGTTCTAAAGAAGGTCCCTGTATCAAAGGGCACATAAAGGCTGACCTATCCAAACAAATGTCTAATGTCCGGATACACACACATTTCATTTCAGCTTAACAGTGTGTTTTTGTAATGTACCCCAGCTAGTAGTCCTGAACTGCTCTTCCACCTCAAACAGATTTGGCGTATCACATTTCTGTTGAATGTGAGCCATCAACGTGCACTAATGAATTTGTTGAATTTCTGTTTCCCATCAATAGCCATCTGAGCTGACGTGTTCCATGGTGCAAATGACCTTTTCTCCACTTTCATCCACTTTGGATAGTGTCAGATGTCAACCAAAGGTGGGGCTCAACACATTTCATAAGCATTCCCAACAGCTATTTATGTGCAGCTATCACGCTGGCAATAATCCCTATAAAAGCAAAGGCAATGCAGAAGAAAACTGGTTCTCTCTCCTGTGGCACCCAAAACAGTCCAAGCTGTGTCTCTCTCTCCTGCCTGGCCAGACCATTTAGAGGAAGAAGTGGTGTAAGACCTGAGTTCTTGGCAAGACTGGCCTGACTAATCTGCAAACTGATGAGAGCTCCCACAGTATAAAATCCCATGGTATGGAGATAAACTATTCTCAGTGCTGAGAGTTGACAGAACAAGGAGCAATGGTCTTGAGTTGCAGCAAGGGAGGTTTAGGTTGGATATTAGGAAAAACTCTCTCACTAGGAGGGTGGTGAAACACTGGAATGGGTTACTGCGATGTTGTGGAACCTCCATCCTAGGAGGTTTTTAAGATACAGGTAGACAAAGCCTTGGCTGGGATGATCTAGTTGGGGCTGGTCCTGCTTTGAGCAGGGGGTTAGACTAGATGACCTCCTGAGGTCCCTTCCAACCCTACTTTTCTATAATTCTATGGCTCCCAATTAAGCCACCATCACCTGGCTCCATCTAACAAATCACTACCACTCCTGGAGTTAAAAGCCCAAGAAACAAAATAGAAGGCAGAACTGTTCATTATTACCTTTGTTTTAATTAAGGGACACCGTCATCCCTTATTTTTCATTAGCATGTGTACATGCAACTATGCATTTGTGCAAACAGCATCGTTAGTAATTGCCTAAAAGTAATCATCAAACTGTCATTGAATTAGGCAATAGATACGACTGGGTTAAGCATGGGTATTATACAAAAGCTGCTGTTGTGTTTGATTTAGCTGTCACCACTGTGTTAAGTCTGTGGAAAAGATTTGCTGTTATTGTGTGAAGAGATGGAAAGATTCTGTCTTATTGTGTGAAGTACAATAATGTATAATGAGTGGGATTTAAGGAGGAAGTATAAAAATGGAGTCGCCTAGGGTAGGTGGGGCCAACCTTTTTGCCAGGCATGCCAAAAATTAGCCCCACACCATTCCCAAATATTACTCCAATCCCTTTCTCTTGCCTAATCTGCTGCTCAGCTTTCTGCTCCTTACTGTGTGCTCCCTGACCAAGTTGCTACTCTTCTTTCTGCTTCCCGACCTGAGCTTCCTGCCTGATCTGATGCTCTGCTTTCTGCTCCCTGCCCTATCTGCCACTGTGCTGCCTGTTCCCTTCCTGATGCCATACGTAGAGACTGCCCATGCCACTTGTACCACCTATGCCACAGGTTAGCCATCCCTGACCGAGAATATTTGTAAGACAAACCAATGGACTTAACTTGCCTTAGGAAACTTCCCTTGGCAAAGGTCTGAGGCCAGAAGGGATTTTGGGTGCTATGGACATTCGCACTCTGCAGTTTTTTTCTGACCTTCCCTACATTAACCCACAGTATTGACTAGAGCCCAGGCAGGAGCCTTAGCTTGGAAAGGCTCTGTCTCTTCCTTAAATTCTCCCAAGAGAAGACAGACACAGTATAACTCCTCATATCAACCTCATAATTTGGTTTGATTACCTGTTATATTAATTTGGTGATTTGATAAATTGAACCTATTGATTTAATCTTAATTATGATCTTAATTTGATTATTGTATTGTTCCATCTTTAATTAGCTTAGTGAAATTGTAGTAAATTAGCTCAGTAATGTACTTGCTTAGGGAGTGCATTTGCTTGGTTGGCCTTTTAATAAATTCATAAAAAATACCCAGAACTGATTTATCCTGTCAACTTGCAACATGAGTCATGAACTCCAAGGGCCCAGGTAACTTCAGGCAATAAATTTGCAACCCACTTGGCTTTGCTTCTAGATTAATATTTCAGGCCCTCTCAGCGGACATAAAGCTGACATATCTGCACACAGAATCTGGCCTCTGGTTCCTTTAACTCTGCAGTTAGATGGAAATGGGAAGGCCAGTACAGCAGATTTCTGTCCTTTAGCCTGAGAGCTTTTATTGGCTCTTAAACGAGGGCAGCAAAGCCCTGCCCCTGCAACAGAACAAAACTAGTAAGCATGCTTCAAAGGTGGCTGCATCCTAAAGAAACTGTTCTGAATATGGCTAGTCAGTGAGCACAAAACCCAGTTGCTACCCACCTTTTTGCCAAATCACATCTCTTAGTTTTTCAGCTGCTCTGCTGAGTGCTGGCTATAGTGATTTGTGGGGCACATCTGCTTGAGACCATGACTGGGAAGGATGAATCAGGCTCTAAAAGGCCTGACCCTCCTGCATCTTTTGATCTTGTTGAAGTCATCTTGTCTTGCTGAGACCATCTGTGGGAAGTTTCCCAGGCTGCATTTGAAAGGAAGCGGTAGCAATACAAAAGAAACAGCTTGTGTCATGGACTTCCTCTCAATTCCAACCACCAAGGAGATGGTAAGCAAAGAGGAGCCTAAGCCCTTAGCTTAGATGCAGAGGAAAAAAAGCCCTATACCTGCAAAAATGAAGTCTTTGATTTCTCCCTAGTAAGCCTAACAACCTCACTGTGTCCAGAGAAGTCTCCCCTACAGCCTCCTACCCCCTCACTCAGTCTGCTTATCCCATGTGCAAGAGTTTCTTATTGACTCAGGGTGAGGTTGCATCAATATTTCCACAAGGCATTTGATCAGGAGTCCCACCTGGAGCACATATCAAAGATGCTGACCCCCCCATACAAGGGCTATTGTCCTCTTATCACTCCCATGTGGTTGCACCACCTTCTTATCTCCAAGTCTGGAATTCCACAACACGCTTTGCTCTCTACTTCTGTAGGCACTGCTCCCTTGACAAAGTGACTGATTTTTTGATATGCACATGCATTGTTCTTGGCCATAGGTGTTAGATTACGTGCCCATGCTGTGTACCATATATCATTTCTATGTCAGCAGACCATACAGTATCCTGACTTTATCAATTTCCTTTGCTGCAAGATATACATTATCACCAGATGCCTAGAACCTGTTCACAGCTGTGTACCATGATGATTTCCATAGCAGGGCCACGTTTGTGCTTTAATCCTCTTTTCTGGTCCACCTCATACTCTACTGAGGATGGAGCCTAATTAGCCATTGAATTTACCACCTAGGCCTGGAGGCCTCAGACCAGAGCAGGTTCAGTTAGCTACTTGGCTGAATCTCAAGTAGCCCATTTAGCTCATTTGCCCTACTTTCTACACTGAGAGGGAGATCACCCCTTTGCCAGGGTGCTCTTCCATTGCAACAGGCCTCTCCTTCTGCTAGAAGGCAGGCAAACTATGAAAATAAAGTCCCCTCCTCAATTCTGCCCTGGATGGAACAGGAAGACTGAGGTTGGGAGGTAATTAACATGAGAGAACAGGTCATTGTTGGAGTAAAGGCAATGAAATCAACAGGAACTATCCAAGCATTACACCTTGGAAATGGAGAGGAGCTCAGATCTGCCTGGCTGCTTATAGCTAAGGGCATGGCATCTTTGGGCACAGGTAAGGGACCTGGCTGCCCTGTGCATGAATGGTGTGACCTTCTGTGGACACAGCCTATGGACAGCTTTCCACTTTTCTTGCTGATCCTTGTGCTCTGGGCTATGCAGCACGGGACACAAAATGCTGCTCTGCTCCTTTCCCTGAGAGGAGAGCAAAAGGATGCTACAAGGAGAAGGGGAAACATCAGGGGAGAATATCCCTACACTTCAGACCTCCCATGGGGAATAGAGCAGTTGGGCCATAGGTGAATCCTGGTCAGTTGGCCAGGCTGCCTTCAGCCTTTGGGCTGAGGTTGGATCCTAATGTGGGGAGCTACACTGGTTGGTATTAAATTCCCAGCCCATAGCCAGGGTACTGTGATTCTGCCAGATTCACTGGGAAAGGCCCAGGACATCCTGGCAGGTATCCTGGGAAATTCTACTCCTCCCAACGAAGTAAGTTTCATACTTAGTTACAGAGAGGTCAAAATTAAGATCAGTGGGTAGGATAAACTGCCAGCCGGGTGCCTAAGTCCCTCCTTCCAGGAGACAGAACCAAAAGAACCTTTATCCTCCAGCAGTGTGCCCAGCCAAACTAAAGATCTGCAGGGGCCTCCCTGTGCACATGTTTTACAATAAACAGTATCAGGAGCAGCCTAAGTATCAGCTGAACAATCAGCTACTTTACTGTGAGCCCTCAAGGGTGACAGATGTCAGAAAGCAGGTTAGTCACCCATGGGGGAGAGTTCAGAAGAGAGGCTACTCTAAGGTGCTGCCAGATTAGGGTCACTTAAACCAAATCCTTGGAGAACTTCTCCTTTTGCTTTCCCATCCAAGGGAGGCTTACTCTTACAAATCCACAGATGGTATGTTTCTGTTTGCCGCTGTCCACAGCGAGAGGGAAAGTTGCAGTGCAGCAGCCACCAGTCCCTGTCCATGTCTCCCCACACCTGTCCGCATCCAGACAGGCACTCATTTGCCGCAGCAGTGGAAGAGCAGCCTACAGGCAAAATGGCTGTCAGGAGGAAGGGAGGGAACAGGCTCATTCAAGACTAAACCTATAGCACAGTGAGCTCTGCTGCCAACGCTGCCAGGGCAGGGTACCTGAATGCCCCAGAGTTGAGACTCCTAGCTCCAAGGTGCTATTGATGGAGATTTAGTCTTAGTAACAGTCACATTGCTGGGGTAAAAACAAGTGTCTCAGTCAGATTTATATATAGTGTGCTGTTTGCACACAGGCAGTCACAGCATGCCAATACATGTTTAACATCCACACTGCATACACCTTGCTCACAAATGCACACACACTATTCACAGCCCCTGTGCTCCCAAATACACTCTTGTTGCCTCCAACACACCCATCCACATACTTGCACTGGCTACAAATATGCATGTGCTCACAGGCTGCATACATGTACACCAGCACAGCAGATCTTATCCCATCCCTTTCCCACATACACAGACCATGGCAAGCATACAGTGTCGGGACTTTTCATATGAGCCGTGGGTGTTTTGCTTGCGACCCTCCTGCATTCTGAGAGCTGTTGCAAGTGCAGGGATATTAATGATGCTGCCTTTTGATATGCAAACGGAGTGCTCATTACGCCTCTCGCCCCACATCCTCTGAGCTGTTAATTAAAGAGTGTGCAGCAGGCGGAAAATTATCATCGTCGCCTGCAAAATAAACCAACAATGTCTGTGCGCCTGACCCTCCTCCTCCTTGCATGGAGAAAAGGCCCAAACTCTGCCAATCTGGCCAGATTGACAGGCTCAAGCTAGTCTGGAAATGCCCACAGCACTGCAACAGCGGGCAGGCCATTCATGTGGATCCAACACGGGTGTGATCTGCATCACTGGGCAGTAAAACTGCCATGTGTTATCACAGGATGCTATGAAGGTAGCCTACTGGGGCGTTCAGTAGCGACGTGTAGGGGGTGCATAGGGGTGTACGTGCATCCCCTGAGAGCACTGGTGCGCCCCCTGACAGCCAGTGTTCCTGGGCAGGGGGGGCAGGTGAGAGCGCTTGTGCCCCCACTGAGAATGCTGGCTGGGGAGTGGGGCCGCCAGAAGAAGTGATCCCCGTGGTCCCTCTGCAGTTGATCATGCTCACCTGGAAGCATCAGTGGTGCACCCAGAAGTGCCAGCGGTGCGCCACTGCCACTTGCAGGTTGGTGGGACCGGCTGCGGGCAGCCCCCCCCCAGTCGCTGACTGGCCGCTGGGGGAGCCAGTACCCCTCCTGACTCAGGAGGCACCAGTCGCCCATGGGGGTGCCCTTGCAGCCTACTGGGGCCACTGGTGGGGCAGTGAGCCTCTGCTCACAGCCCCTCAGTTTGCAAAGGAGTCAGTGATGAATCGCTTGCCTTTGCCCCCAGTCTTATCCTCTGACACCTGGCCCCTGGGCTGCTCGGTAGTATCCTGCTTTGCTCAACTGGTTTTCCGTGCCTTGCCAGACATTAGTGCCCATGCACACAGAAGCAAGCCTGTTCTGGGCAGTTCAGAGGTAGGGAGCTCCCCCTCCCTTGCCTGGCTCCTCACTGCCATAAGCAGAGACATGACTAAACGGTTCATTTCAAAGCTGACCTTCACGGCGTCTTCTGCTCCTCCTGGGCAGAAGGAAGTCTGGATCCTCTTCATGCTTTTGCAGGGAAAGCAGCTGAGGCCGGGGTGCCCTTGACTATGAGCCCTGGAGAGTTCCTGCTTCAGAGCTTGCCTGCAGCCCTGAGGCAAGGTTAATTGGGCTGACATGGCAGAAACAGACGGATGTTTCAGCCTTGACAAGCCTGTTGGGGAAGGTGGGGGGCAAGCGGAGCTGGGGATCCAGGGCACATGTACGTGAAAATACTTTGATTTTTTACAACAGCAACTACGGTCTTCCATTCCCTAGGCCTACATGCTCCTCCCCTCCTCAGCTGGCTACATCTCACTGCAGACTGCAGAAAACTTGATTCCTCGACCCCTCTTATGGCTGCATTCTGCTTTACCATTTTGCTCACAGTACCCGCCCATGTGTATGCCCAGTGCCCTTTCTCTTCCTGTAGATCTCCTGCTAAATCCCAGTATCTGGCTGGACCAGACCCTGTGGGCTCCCTCTGCTGCACAGGATACTTAGGAAGACTGGGTCCAAACTGCAAACCACATAGTTGGGTCAACCCAGTGCCTCTAGGCTCCCACCAGTACAAATACAATCAAGTGCATGAAGGGGTAAACCTCTATGTGTATAAGCTGGCTCCCCCAGTATAGGGAGCAGAGGGAGCCAGGTCTCTGGCATTGTTCAGCAAAGACAGAACCCTGGTGGTCACTGCAAGAACAGGGCATTTCTAGCGAAAAAATGCTAAATCTGGCCTGGAACTGAATCTCCTCAACTCATGCCCTCCTGGGACTCTGAGGAGACATTTGAACCCATGGGATGCCATCTTTCCCGTCACTCTGCTTTTGCCCTTCTCAACTCCATGGGGAACAGCAAGTGCTCTGTAGCTTCTGCTTTCTTATTACCTTTGGGTTCAGCTTGCAATCTCCTCTGCTGAACATCAAAGAGTGTCCCAAAAACAACATGCTAAGGCTGCCCTGAGGATGGTGTTTCCTTCCCTACATGGGCCTTGTTCTTCAAGTCCTCTCGTTTCTCTCTGACAGAATTACCTGATTCATTCCATTCTCCCTGAGAAACAGCTGAAATGCTCCTAGCTGAATAAAACATTTCTTACAGCAGTTGCCTTTTATTTGTGTGAGTCTTTCCTAGGCTTTCCCCCAGTCCCCTCATTCTCCCATTTGCAATTTTACTCTAATAAGATACATGGCAGCTTTCTATAGTTAGTTATTGACTCACCCAGTAACAGGTGCCTACAGCAATTGCTGCAGATCAAAGGGAAGGGTAAGAGCTGGGGCCTGCAATTTCATTTTGATCAAATGCAATGTAGGAACAAATTAACCAGTTAGTGAACTGAGTTGAAGCCTCTTTGACCCACTTTAGCTTTTATGTTTGTTTTAGTTTAAGCCGAGATATTAAATTTCATGTCGAGCAGCTTCCATTGCCTGTTTGCTCCCAGTTGTGACATTTCTCTGCAAAAATGTTCTACAATGAATCTTTAATAGAGGTGAGGCCCCCTGAAACTGTTGGTCCCAGCATGCATTGCTCCATCTACAAACAGACAGGAAACCTCCATCCTTATGGAAACTGAGGGTGAAAGTTGAAGTCTGGTCCCCCTTATGCCAATTATGTGTGCCTCTTGGGCAGGGTGCCAGTGCAGCCTTGGGCAGGGCATATATTGGGGTTCCTGTGCCACACTAGAGCTATGTCACTGCATTGCAGGGAGCCCATCTTGAGATGGTGGCAAGATGAAGGCGGCAGGGGACTGTTTGTTTATCCTCCATGCAGCTTTGAATACTGTCGCGGCTGTTGGAAAACATGGATTAGTGCAAGAACAAGAACCGCCCACTCGCTCCTAGTGCGGAGCTAGTTAGAAATGATAAAAACAGCAGGCGTCCTGTAGACAGTAGCAGGCAGAATGGTCTTTCTCTCTCTCTCCCGCTCTCTATCCCCCTGGAAGGCAGCAAAAGGAAGGTCTGCTTTATCATCTTCAGCAGCCTTAGAGGAGATAGGAGAGTTTGCAAGCAGGGGAGTGACTCCGAGGCCAGAAGTGCCATCCAGAGAGCAGCTCTTTTTTTCCAATATAGTGCATGATCATTATCATTCTAAATTCAAGTGAAACCTTAAAAGGTGGCATTTACTGTGGGCCCTCTTTATAAACAAAAGCGTGCGGATGGGTAATGATAGCAAATGAAGCTCCCCCTTGGCCTTATTTATGTAGCTGACCTGTTAAATGTGCTGTGTGCGCTCAAATTATACAGTGACTGGGGAACGAGATGCGGTCCTTCATCCTCCCCACTCTGACTAGGCTAAGGTTGCTAATATCTATGAGGAGAGCTGGAGAGACTTGTTCACAGCTCTTGCCTGCACAGCTTGTAGCTTAGCAGGATAGAGGAGCCCTTGGTAGCAGGGCCAGCTCATAACAATCCCCCTTGATGAGCTGCGCGTGAGCAGAGCATGTGGTTGCAGAGAGCTGGCTCCCCTTGAACCAAGCTCCAGTCTGCCTCTCTGCCTCCGAGGAGGCTCAGGCCCTACACAGTGGGAGGTTAGCAGCTATCACAGGCCAGACCCTTGAAAATCAGTTTGCCAGTGAGATTACCCCTTCCCAAATCCTGATGGGTCACATAAAGCTGACATTCCCCTTCTCCAAAGTTCAGGATATCCAAATTCTCTGACTGTGCAGAGCCTGGTCTAGTGGGAACCGCAAGGGCCTGGGCTCTCCACCCACACTTTGTCAGTTTAGAGGGCATATAATGTTTCTCATTGTATGTCTGTACAGTGCCTGGCACAACTGGTCCCTAATCTGAGCTGCGGCTCCAAAGTGGTCCTGTAATACAAACCATAAATGGCAGCAAGCCTTGGCTCCTCCTCTGATAGGAACATGCTGATAATAGAGTCCAGAGGGACTCAGGCAAGTAAGGGGTTTCGTGCAACAAGTGGAGGTGTTGACGTGCTGTGTGAGTCACGCTCTGGTGAGTCACCCATGTTGCGTTGTGGTGGTTTGTATGTTGTGTGGCACCGTGCGCTCTCTCTGCTTTTACACAAAGCCTGTTACCATGGTATCCAGAAGCCTAGAACATTTGCATTTGGACATTTAAAAGAGCCAGGCCAAGAAGCTTCGCCCAAATACGAAGCAAATGGGATCACAAAATCCCATAGTTAACATTGCAGAGAGGTCTCATCACAGGGACTGTCCTTCACACTGGTAGGGGAGGGGTGGCTGTGGTGTAGAAGGGTCCTGTGACCGAGGCAGACCTGCATGTACAAGCTTGTGACTCTAGCATGGGTCAGAGGTGGCAAGGATTCATTAAAAGAGGATCAGGTTGGCAGCCGAGGAATGTGCAGGAGACCCCGATTACATTACTGCACGGTGGGATTGAAGCAAAACAGACAGCACCGATCCACACTACAGGAAGCTATTTGATACGGTCCCATGATGTAGACTGACTTACAGGGTCAGGAGAAGCAGAGCAGGGGGAGACCAGTACGGATGGTGACTGATAATCCTCTGCTGTTTGCCTCCCCTCCAAGGGCCTCCAAAAATTTGCCCAGAGCCATGAAATAACCCCTCACAGAGCCTCACAAGTAGATCTGGAGCCATTATCCAAGGCCCTGAGGGAGAGACTGGGGGAGAGACTGGGGGAGTGGGGAGAGGACCGAACTGCCTCGGGGAGAAGGATTCCACAGCGGGAGTCGGCAACACAACTGGGAGTAAAGTCCGATGACTCCTGATTTCCAGGCCTGGGGTGTACTCCTGTGGTCTGGCCATGGGTAGCAAGGAGCAGGGTGGAAGCAAGCAGCAAAGCTCCTGTGCTAGGTGATGGCTTAGGTATCTCACTTGGGAGGGAGACCTCTGCAGAAGGGGCTCTGTCTCTGGATGAGGGAATGAGACTGCAGACATGATAAAAGGAGGCAGGAAGCAGGTGGAAAGGATGGAAAGTGATTCCAGAACTGACCTCAGACCTCAGGGGAAAGGGATTCACCAACCTAGCCAGAAGGGAGGATGGTTGTCCTCAAATTCTGCCACTATCTATAGGCACAGCTCATTCATTTTAGTAAGACCCATGGGACCCTGTGAGAATTCCTACGGGTTACATCAACAGTTCCCTTGGGTGCTCCAAAGACCCTGTAGCCTTAATGATGTCTTGCTCACTGCCTCCCTAAGCCGGGGGGTGAGTCTGAAGTTTGACCGCCTCATTTCAGCTGATTGCGAGTGCTGTCCCAGCCAGAAGCAGCAGCTCATGCTCCTCCAAGGGCAGGTGGGATCTTCAGAGCTGTATCAGGGGACAGAAGATCAGTTCAAACCAGGAGGGTCTTGGTTTCCGTGAAACAGCAAGTGACTGCCTGAGGACCTGCAGCTTTTCACCCTGCTCATCAAGCAGACACAACTCCTTGCTGGGGCTGGAGAAGGTGGTGGGCCGGGGCAGTGGGGGAGTGGAGGGAGAATGCCAAGGAAAGGGGAGCATGGTTACAGCTCTTCATCCAGTGAACAGCTCTTCTCCCTCAGGCTAGCAGGCATCTCCTGCAATGGAGTCCAGTCCAGCTCGCTCCACGGCTAACACCCAGCTAGCAGTAGCATGCGGCCATTTATCCATAGTGCAGAAAGGGTTCCTGTGCCCACAGATTTGTTTTTTAAAATCATCCTGTTACCTGGTAGTCTAAGCCAACATTTCTCAACCTGTGGGTCGTGACCCAAAAGTGGGTTGTAAGAATATATGAAAGGTGCCGCGAACAAACTTCAAAAAAGGGGTCCACAAACTTTGTGGATTCTTCTTTAAAGGAGGGAAACGGGAAATTGTGGGGTTTCCCTTGCGGGCTAACAGAGTTCCAGCTTTCAAGTGGGGTCTGGCGGCAAGGGGGCAGCAGGTTGGGACTGGCCATTGATGTTTACAAATGGGTCCTGGTACAAAAAAGGTTGAGAACCACTGGTCTAAGCCACTCATCACTGGGGATGCTGAATGAGCACACTGCTATCTTTGGCTCATCCTGAGACTGGGGCACCAGCGGCCACGTTCACTGTTGTGCTCATGTTCTAAGCCAATCCTGCTCTGCTTGAGTTGTCTTCAAGGATGAAAGGAAGTTTTATTTATCATCCTGATCATGCAAGGTACAGGGCACTCCCAACCTCCCACTGCCGCAGCTGGGAGCTCCGATTCTTCTGCATTCTATATCCAACTATATATCCCCACTCAAAGATCAACTGGGCTATAGCAGGGCTCAGCCACATTTTGCAGTAGGGGACCAGGGGGCTTTCATACAGCATAGCTTCAAGAGTGGGCTGCTTCCGATCTTGCCCATGCCACCACCTTAGTTGCAATCATTGCTCTCCCCCCTGCTCAGGGCCACCAGCACCATGGCTCCTCCCTGCTTTCCAGCCACTGTGTGAGTGAATTTTCCAATACCAAAATGTAGTCTGAGTCTGAAACCTGACACAGAAAAATTCTGCCCGAATGGTCACAGTTTAGCAGAATTACAAACACTTCAGAACAGGGATTTATAATGGAATCTGTTGGGCAACTCTCATAATAAACAGTGCCATTCACTGTGCCTTTAATGCAGTAGATCTGTGATCTGAAAACTACCTGGGGCTCCCAAGGCTATGTAGCACTTCACAGGTGTTATCAGGGAGAGTGGGGGAGAATCAGCTCCTTCTGCTCTAAAAGCTGAGTCCCTTATCACATGAGTTTAAGGAGAAGGTCTATTACCTGTTAGCAGTATATGGCCCAAGACAAAACCATGCAACTCTGAGTCTACACAGCCCCCCTCTGACTTGAACGGTTTTGTGTTAGGAATATAGCCCCTTTGGGGGGAAAGCAGATAAGAACATGGCATCCTGCCACAGAAGTACAATAAAGAAATAATTAGAGCAGTGTTTGCTCTGATCTGTTCAGCATAAAAAAATCCAGCAGGGAGAACCTGTGATGAAAACCGATAGTCACACCTCATGGTTTGCCATGATAACAGAATCTATAATAGTGTTGTGGCAGCAATGCTGCTGTGGAGGGTTGTATAACCTTGCATCCTGCAGTGGCATCCATCCTTCCTCTTTTAAGTGAAAGGCAGCAAAGAGGCCAGGAGTAACATCCCCTCAAGCACAAAGGACCACATCTTCATGTGTTCAATGATGGTATCCAGTTCATATTGGCCAAGGATTTGGCCCATAATGTGGATGCCAACACTCACCATCATGCAGTCCCCCTTAGCATCCTTTAACCAGAGACCAGTCGTTTATAAGAATAATAAAAACAAAGAATTTATATTTCCAAAACCTATACATGAAATCCCCGTGTGCCTATGTAAATGGTTCACATACTACTGGCCCATAGGAAACAGATCTATTTAAATAAATCACACATGTAATACTAACATACATAACCTATACTGTTATGAAAGTACCTTTAAAATACTCATGTTTATTGTGTGTGTATTTATTTATTTAACATATATCCATATATCCAATAAAAGTGGTTCCCAAACTTCTTGAACCAATGAACCACAGTTAGTGCTCAACATTCCTCATAGACCCTTCTTATTTCCCTTAATGAGTTTAAAAAACATTAGCCCTCATGGGCTACTAGGGATCCATAAACTACTGTTTGAGAATCTTAGTTTTATACCATGAATGTTAATATCTTTTAGGTATATGTGCAATATTCATTTAAATCCCAAATGTGCATATTTCAATATGCATATAACTTGATATCTTTCATATATATCAATGTCTACCTCAATGTATACCTAAATGATGAAAATTATCGCTGAACTTTCATAGGTGACATTGATTTGCCCCATGCTGTAGACATCCTTCCAGCTCCCCTGCCAAATAAATCAAGCAGAAGAAAACAAGGAAAGACAGAGGACATTCAGGCCTGCAAGTCTCCTACTCAAGTAGCTCATTATTTCAGGGAACAAGAAACAGCAAAAGAATCATGGCTTTTATTTGAATGAAACTGTCTCACCCTTTGCTGTTGGAGGAGCCTCGAAAGTATAATATGGAAGGATGTCATCTACTTGACAGGGTTGAAGAAAACAACCAACAGGCCTCCAGGCCAGCCTTAGAACAGGACAGTGGAGAGAGGACAATACTTTGATAAGATAGCTAAGAACTTCACCATGCCCTCCATGGACTGGCTGGCCCTCAACCACCAGACAGGCATACCTTGGATTCACCCTGACTTCTGAATAACTCAGGAGTGATTGTAGCAGGAAATGCCCCCTTAAATCCTCAAACCACCAGCTCATTTCATCTGTTTCCGGTGGACTAGGATTAACAGTTTGTCATTCAAGACTGAATAGCCGTATATCTTTCTTTGATGGAAAAGATAGCTATAGCCTGGATAACACAGGGTAACCTGTCTCCTCAGAGAGGTTAACCACCAAAATGTCCTTGTAACAGCACTTCAGACCTTCCACTGGCTTCCTGTTTGCTTCTGGGTGAAACTTTTGAGCTACAGTTATATCCATGGATCCCGGTTTTCTATTCACTATGGAAAACATGGTAAAAAGCAGATGTTCTCATTTTAGAGAGGAAAAAACAGATTTTTTTTTTTAAAGGAGGAAAGGGTAGGGAGTGAGGGGCACAAGTGGGGTGGGGGGTGGTATGGACTCTGGGTGGGGAGTGCAGGGCGCCAGCAGGGGTGGGGGGATGAGTGGGGAGTAAGGGGCACTAGCAGGGCCTGTGGGTGGGGAGTGAGGGGCAATGGCATGTGCAAGGCACCAGCATATCAGGGCTGCTACACCACAAAGCAGTGTGGGGAGGGAGGGGGGATAGCTGCAACTGGATCTGCATCCTGGTGAGTGAAGGGGGCAGGGGGAGCTCTGATTTTCTGTGATAAAAACTAGGGCTGTGCAAAATTTCACCGGGTGTTTCGTTTCGACACTGTTTCACCTCCTTTCAAGCTCAAAACAGTGAAATTGAAATGAAACGAAAGGCTTCAAAACAGCCTCGAAACGAAACAAGGGCAGTCCAAACGTTTCAAAAGTTTTGAAACATTTCGAGTTTCGAAGCTGGGCCTGCTTGCAGGGAAACAGAAACTAAGGAGAGGGAGCGGGAAGGACTGCTCTGATATTGACTGTGTAGCTAGCCAGTGACTGTCATCCTTCCCTGAGGTCCCTTCCAATCCCAGTGCTCTGGGGGAGGGACGGAAAAACAGCTGTGCCTTAACACATACACAGTCACACATGTCACGAGTTTTGCTCTGAACAGCTTCAGGTGCAGTTTCCCAGAAACCCCTGCACTTATCTCCTTGATAGCTGGCAGGCTTCATGGCCTCAGCAGGGGCTAACATGCCTGCAGTTTTCACACCTTAACACACACACGTGACACGAGTTTTACTTGTCAGCATCTTGAGGTGCAGTTTTCCAGAACCCCCTGCACCTATCTCCTTGAAACTTGGCCGTCTTTCTGACCTCAGAAGGGGCTACTATCCCTGCTGTTTTCATCCAAATCTACCAAGAAATGACAAAGTTATAAGCAGTTTTGTGCTTCTCCATTATAGCCTATGCATTGAAACAGTGAAACAGTTTCGACAAAATGAAATGGAACAGCACTTTTGAAACAAAATGAAACTCGAAATGAAACACTGTCTCATCGAAACGTTGAAACGGAAGTCAAAACAAAACAGTGCCATGTCACACGGCCCTAATAAAAACCCAAAATCAAATGCCAAAATTTATTGGTATTTAGAATTTGTTTTATTATAGTGGTTGAGGCACAGGTAGGCTTCCAAATTGCTTTAAAATTATAAATATATCAATAAAATACTGTGTTCAACTGATACATATGTACATATATATATATATACACATACACACACATACATACATACATATATATATATATATAGAGAGAGAGAGAGTGGTATTTCATTTTAATCACAGAAAAAATGCGGATATTGGGGTGTTTAATCATAGAATTTGTGATTTTTAAACAGAGAAAACCAGGATCCCTGGTTATATCTTACCTCCCTGCTTTCAATAGTTTGGACATAGTTTACCTTAGAGACTGTTTTACTCAGATTGTTGTGCCCCCCAGAGAGAAATACAGATATCCAAAGCCTCTAGGGAACTGGCCATCTTGGACACTATATCCTTCAGTCAGGGAAACCCTCTCAGAGCAGGGCAGCAGAATGTGCTTTGTGGCTTGTCCACACAGCCCACTTGCTCTCATGACACCCACCAGGAACATCTACATGTGCTATTAAACTAGCTGAATAAACTGCAAAGCTTATTGCTCCAGAATTTATTGCTCCCAGGTGCACCATTTGAGCATGTGCCCAGGAGCAATTAACTTCGGAGCAATAAGCTCTGCAGTTTATTCAGACACTGTACATGGAGCCAGGTCAGAGCAGCCCCAGCTGGCAGGACACCCCAGGGATCAGCTTGTCAGTCTGGGTTTGCTCCCAGCTGGGGCACGAGGGAACTTCAGTGCGGGGCTAGCTGTCAGGCAGCCCCTGCACTACAACACCCTCCTGCCCCAGCCAGCCCCTTCAGTATCTACATATGTGCTGCTGCGGAGTTTTTTACTTTGCAGCTGGATAAGACTTGTAAATACTATCTCGCTGCAGAGTAAATTAGTTTACTCCAGCCTAGTAGAGGCACACATGTAGACACCAAGATGTTCCCTGTGCAGCTAATTAATCAACCACACAGTAAACTTCTTATGTAGATGTGCCCACCAAAACCTAGAAATTGAAGCAATGTAGCTGCCTTTAGAGAGGCCCTAAGAGCACATCCAGGAGCATGCTGAAACCAGAGAGCCCGTGGTCACTTTCAGGTGGCGATAATGCCTCATTTCTGGGTTCTGGTGTGCACCAAGCAGGAGTGACTGGATGGGGTGTGCTTTCCGGTGGTGTTGCTGGGATTGGTATGAGGGTGGTGTTACTCTGACTGCCCTGGGGCAAGGTTTTAGCAGTCCCCAATAATACAGAGGAGGGGAGAAGGGAAAACAGAAAGATAAAATTCCAGTTGCAACAGTCAAACCCTAAAACGGCAAGGACGAGTTTAGTGCAATAATTCTTATGCCTTTCCTGAGACTGTATTTCATGTCTAGATACTCTGGTGATTGACTCCCTGTAAATACGTCAGATGATAGGTAGTTAGATAGATGGAGGGCTAGAGAGATGGATAATAATAACCACATTGTTAAAACCCCATTACCATTTTGAAACTCGCCCTATAGATAGCTGATATATTAACTTTGGCAACTCTCCTGCCATGACATACCAATAAAGCTATTGAAATTGACGCACAGATGGAAGGAGAGACAGATGGAGACATTTTTCAAACAATTGTTTGTGAACTTCAAACCCCAGCCCTTGCCCTGAGCAAATCTGCCTAGGGTTCTTGCTGCTCATCTGGATTTGATTAGTACTCAGAGAAGTCAGCGATGGAAGAGCTCTATTCTGTTCCTTCCAGCCTGTTCCCCCAGAGTGAAGCAGGACTATTCCCTACGGTATATTTTCTCTTACTTTGTCCAGTCTAATATTAAAACATGCCACCCTCACTCAGGAAACTATTCTCACTCTCAGACAGAACTATGAACAAGCTTTTCCTGAGATTCAGCCTGTATTTTCCTCCCTTGATTTAAATCCTTTCTCTAATTTGATCCCATGGAATCACCCTGGATCAGTGATTCTCAACCAAAGTACCCTGGTACCCTGAGGTGCTATGAGATCCTTTTAAGGGTGCCATGTAATACTAGCACTGTGAGGTGTTCACACACCTGCACACAATTCACAAGGTAAACCCAGAGATTTTGAATAGGAATCCACAATGTCAAAAACATTCTGACCTGTTGTGGTCTCTCTCAGTTCTTTGCAACAGAAGAGGAGCTCTATTATTCAAGAAATGAGTAAAAGCTAAGAGCTGGTATTTTCTGAGGGGTGCCCTAAGTCTAATGAGGGGTCTCTTGAGTCTAAAAAGGTTGAGAACTATTGCCTTAGATGAATCCTCTAACCCTGTGAATGGAGTTCACCTGCTTCCAAAATCTGCAGTCTGCTATCACATCTCTGCCTAGCCAGGACAGACATATTTAGCTTGTTTGATCTCCTCTAGTAAGGAAACCCTTCCAGTCCCATAATGGTTTCTCGTTCTCTTCTATTAACTCCCTCCAGTCTGTCACTCTATCAGCCTGATGAAGAGGTGCCCAAAGCAGATTGCACATAGCATGAACACTTATTGAGATATTGCTATCCAGATGTGCAAATCCCCTGTCTCCACCAGGCCAGGAATGTGTCAGAACACAAATTCTGCCCTTGCTTTCAACCCTAAACCTTACAGACCTTAGATACTCAAGGCATGGGTGTAACTCAAAGGAAACACAAGTATTTGGCCATGCAAGGAACACGTCTTTCTAGTCAGAGTCCCACAATCCATCATCCCGTGTCCTTCTTCCCCCAAGAAGCTGAATGGGGACACTCATTTACTCTCGGCCCACCCAAGACCCATAATTAGTCCCCTATGCAAATCTTTGCAGCAGAGCACTAGCAAATCTTTCTCTGAGTTGGAAAATGTTTAACAGCTTTTCTGCTCAAACTCACAGCTGCCATTCAGCTTCCTTCCCCCAAATAAGACCTGAAGTGCTGCCAGGGCACCACAAGCCAAACTGCTCTGGGCATGCCCAACCCCTTCCTCATCACAGTAAGAGGCACCAGGCTGCCCTTGGAAAGTTGTTCCGGTTGCACTTGGCCCTTCATAGCAGCAGGAGACATCAGGTCTCCTGCTGCAACTCTCCTGGTCACCTCCAGCCCATTTGGCAGTGGGGAGCACCTGGTCTCCCATAAAGAGCCTATTCTTCCTGAAGGTTTGCGGACCTGGATGTGGTGTCTGGTTACACAGCCACACTTAGGTCTCCTATCTCCAAAATAAGCCCTGACCTTTCTGCAGGCTACTCGTGGCCCTAACTCTGCTCTGGTTTTCCCCACTGGCAGCATCTCTATGGAAGCTCCCATCACATCCTCTGAATCGGAGCCAGAAACAGCTGCAGCAGCTGCTTGCATGACCCTCCTCCGTGCTTTCTTCCCACGCACTGTAAGGGGGGCTCCCTCCCTTTCACAGCTTCCCCTTCAGTTCCCTTTTTGCAGTTTCCCTGTGGGAGCAACTCCTTCGCATGCCCAGTCTCAGCTCCATCTCTGTACTGTATTCCTATCACCATGCCAACGAGTCAGATCTCATTACACCAGGATGGGAGGCCCTTGTCCTCCGCCTAGTGAATGGAATAAAATGGGCAGAAAATGCACTAAAGCCTTTGCCACTTGTTTACGGCTGACAAATTAGTTTTGCATTAAGTTTTTAATGTGCCTGGCTTGTTCGCTCTTCTCAGAGAATCACTCAAGCAGGCAGCAGTGCTGGGGGAGAGGGAGAAAGGAAAAGAGACATGGGGAGGAAAGGAGGGAGCGGGGAGGCACAGACAAGCTGTATCTCGCTGGAGCAGATGGCATGTGTGTTTGGATACATCCCCACTGTTCAGGCAGACTGAGCTCCTCCAGCTAAGGTGACAAAGCGATTAGGCCTCCTCTTCGCGCACGTCCAAAGGTTCTGGAGGGCTTCAGTGTACGGGGAAAGGATTGTGCTTCAGGAAGGAAGAAGGAGTGATCAGGTTGGTTATGCCAGTGGGCAGATTTACAGTCATCAACATGATCCACACATTTGCCAACCACACTGGGAACCTGAGCTCTACTCAACAATCCAGTTCATTGGCTTTCACCTGGGAACTGCAGCCAGAATTCATTCCAGGGAGCACCAGGTATCCAGTGCCCTCTCCTCCTTTCCCAGGAGCTGTGTCCAGAGCTTATTCCAGATGGCAACAGTAATGCAAGCCTGGTTCCTTTTCACCTCTCTGAATGGTGGTGCACCAAGTCCTACAGTGAAACCTTGACATGAGTGTAATCAGATAATGGGTGATGGCCCCAGCCCCTATGATTCTTTGAGTTGGGAGGCAGGGGTCATATATGAACTGCAAAGAGCTGAGAGAATTGCTCTGACTCATGGGCAGTGTATGGTGCCCTCCTCTCCTCATGGTGCCTGAGACATGGAGAATGATGGTTGTGGCCTCCTGTCCCCTCCCCGCAACCCTCTACTCAACATCAGCACCACTTCATTGGATGGGATCCCTGGTCCCACAGACTGCAAGCTCCCTCTGCCCCATGGGCTGTGCTCACCTGCCTTGCCCACAGGGGTGGGAGAAAGCAGCAGAAGTTGGAGAAGGGAGGGGGAGGCTGAGGCAGCAGCAACAGAAGAGCAATGGGGGGATCAGTGCCCAGACTGGGAGCCCAAGGGTTGCAGGTTCAGTCTTTGGGGTTGTAGGGCTGGATGTGGCCTGCTGGCTGCTGGTTGGACAACCCTGTCCTAAACCATGCCTGTCCAGTGTTTATCCAGCTTCCTCTTAAAAACCCTCCGCAAAGGACATTCTATTAAATTCTAGTAGAAAAACAGTCACATTGAATTAGTTCACCTTCCTCACTGAGTTTCAACGAAGTCCAAACATTGGATTTCAGAAACTTAAGAATGTTTTGCCTCGTCTATCCTTTTATTTTCACTTTTAGATTATACCAGACATTTAAATAGAATATACATACTGCAAAAGAGCTAATAATCTAGGAAGGACTGGATGCGTTTAAGTCGGCAGGCCCGGATGAGCTCCATCCGAGGGTACTGAAGGCACTGGCTGATGTCACTGCACAGCCACTGGCAAGAATATCTGAGCACTTGTGGCGCACGGGCCAGGTCCTGGAGGACTGGAAAAGGGCCAGTGCTGTCCCTATGTTTAAGAAGGGAAGGAAGGAGGATCCAATCAACTACAGGCCAGTCAGTCTCACCTCCATCCTTGGCAAAGTTTTTGAAAAGATTATTAAGGCTCATATATATGAGAGCCCAGCAGGAAAAATTGTGCTGAGGGGAAAACAGCACGGGTTCATAGTAGGTAGATCATGCCTGAATAATCTAGTCTCTTTTTATGACCAGGTTACAAAACACCTGGATGCAGGAGTAGGGGTTGACATAGTTTACTTAGACTTCAGGAAGGCCTTCGATACAGTATCCCACCCCATACTGGTGAACAAGTTAAGAGGCTGTGACTTGGATGACTACACAGTCCGGTGGGTGGCAAATTGGCTAGAGGGTCAAACCCAGAGAGTGGTAGTGGATGGGTCGGTATCGACCTGGAAGGGTGTGGGCAGTGGGGTCCGGAAGGGCTCGGTCCTTGGACTGATACTCTTCAATGTCTTCATCAGTGACTTGGATGAGGGAGTGAAGTGTACTCTGTCCAAGTTTGTGGATGATACAAAACTGTGGGGAGAAGTGGACACACCGGAGGGCAGGGAACAACTACAGG
>NW_005842214.1:1589107-1594444 GCF_000455745.1 Alligator sinensis
ATGAAGGGGGTCGGACTCGATGATCTATTGAGGTCTCTTCTGACCCTAACATCTATGAATCTATGAATCTATACGTAATATTAAATTAATATTTTAATAAGACTAGATTAAATGAATCAAAGCATAATTTTAACCTTACTGAAACCGTAAAAAGATTTTTATTGAAGCAGGATAACTTGGCATTATTGAAACAAAAAATGTTGATGGTCTGGAAACAATGATTTTTTCATAATTTTCATGTCATTGGAAACGTCAATATTTCAACTTTCATTGTAATTTGGGACAAAGTTTTTTTTTAATCAGAATTTCCTGTGGAATGTCAGTTCTTGATTCATCTCATCTATAAGGCTTCAGCAGAAGAAGCATAGCTAGTCAAGTAAACTAGGTATAAGCTAACACCAACCCAGAAGTGCTCCAATATTTATCTTGGGGGGCTGTTTCAAAAGGGGGAAAATGATACTTTTGCTCCTTCCCTCCGGGTTCTTCTTTCTAAGTTATCC
Organism: Alligator sinensis; assembly: GCF_000455745.1. NCBI lineage: Eukaryota > Metazoa > Chordata > Crocodylia > Alligatoridae > Alligator > Alligator sinensis. Next base: position 1,589,608 of record NW_005842214.1, read on the forward strand.
CTACAGAAGACCTCCTCCATCTTCATTTCGTATTGTCCCATGGCTGGAGTGGGGCCCATGGACTCTCTCCATCCCAGATCACTTTGTCTTGTGATGACTACCCAGCTATCAGTGGGTATTAGGCAGAATGGGGAACCAAAATAAGGTGCAAGAGAAGCAAGATAAGCTGCTGGAAGTGAGTGTCATGTCTCCCCCCCACATCTCTCAGAAGATGGCCAAAATGTGGAGAGCCAAGCCAAACAGATAAAAATAGCTCCCTATTCTAGTGATCCTGGTGTCCTCCAGGAGATGGGAGGCACTGGTCTCAGAGGAGCCAAGATTCATCCCTGATAGCAGAGCCAACAACCTGGGGTGACTGAGAGAGGTAATATCCAGGAGAAGCCCTGATAAGGCTGAGCTGGGTGTTACTACTTGTAATTCTGAGCTCGCTAGAGGGCAGGCCAATGAATGCACACTCGGCTCATGTCTCCTGGAAACAGAAGGGAGCAGAAAGGGAAAGTACATTATCCCCTGGGCTGCTGGGACCCCCATCATATCACAGACACAACACATGTCCCAGATTGTATAATTTCTCGGAGAGAATTCTTGCCATGACATTGATGTTCTGTCTCTGCCCCCTCAGCTCTCCAGATGAGCGAAACAGCTTTTTATTAAAGGGGCCTTTTGCTGTGGTTTCTCTATCTTTCTGTTTCTTTCAGTCTTCCAGTCAGAAGCTTTTCATCCACCCACCTGAATAGATTCCTCTACCACTAATCGTCATCACCCACTTGCCATAGTCATCAATCACTCTAGGGATCCCTTAATTTTAGGGTCAATTTAGCTCTCATGAAAGTGAGCAACTGCTTAAAACTGAGGACGACTCTGGGCAGTGATGCATGATTCTATCATCATCTCCCTGTTACTCTAGTCTTGAAATGGAAACACCTCTGCTAAGGTACTAATGTACCTTAGGCCTGACTAGCAGCACAGCCTGCTATTTCACTCCTGGGCTCTGCATATAAACCCTGACCTCTGGCACCTCTTGCTGCTGCAGTCTTGGGCCTATCACAAAGCTTTGCTGATGCCCCTCACTCCTGATCATCAGTGCCTTGCATGTTGTCCCAGTCAAGGAGATACCTCCCAGCTTTGTCAAATCCTTGTGCTCCTGTCAAATCTTCACTCTGCCACTAATTGGAGCCCTTTGGCTCTCAGATCCTTTTGCAGGGGCAGCATGAAATTGGTAGGAGCACTGCAAAGCATCTGGCTGTGGAGAGGGTGACCCAGGGATCAAGTGACTTTGGGGCTGGAAGCGATAGGACCACATGGATAGGGAGGACTGCCAAGGCCTGCAATATTGGTGCTTCATTATTCATCTCAAATGGCTGTTTCCCGTTCAGTTCCACTCTTGTTTTTCCCTGGAAGGCATTTCCAAGCACAAAACCCATCCATTCAAGCTGCAAAGTCGTTGCTTCACCTAAGAGCTTGTGACTATTAGTGTAGTGAGCATCTTCAAGGAAAAATAAGTGATGGGAGAGATGACGGATGTATTGTAGCAAGCAGCAGCATTTGTAAAAGTCAAGTAAGGAGAGACATCAAATTAGGGGCTAAAGCAGACACAACAAAGGAACTAGAAAGAAGCAATCTTTTCACCAAAACCTGTGTGAACATGGGCAAACAAGGAATTGACAGCTAATCAGGATGGCAAAGGAAAGCCAATGGATTGGATAAGGGCTTATGCATTTCCCATGAAACCACGGCATGGGGTATGCAAGGAAAGTATGTGCAGTCTCAAGCATCTTGTAAGCATCACAGGTCTCCACAGAGACTTACTGCATACCCCAGCATCAAAATTTCCCCCTTTTACATTGTCTCGCCTCATGCTGGTGCTCACAGAGCCAGAAGTTGGCTCTTGGAGGCAGCTACCAGGACTTTTAGCTTCTTGCCTTGTCAGTCTCCCAGTTTTCCTCCATTGGGATCCCCTGCTACTGTATCCCCACGTAGCCAGCCCCTATTGGTTATGGGAGTGGAGCGAATGTGTTGCGTGTGGATTCCCTAGTAATTGAATGCAAACAGTTTTGTGTAGACTCTTAAAGTAGCCTATTTACTTCGGAGATCAGGAGGAAGGATATGAGATGAAAGAGACAGCCAAGGAACAGGAGTGGATCTGCAAGTACCCGCTATGAGTCTCATTGTTTCATTAAGCTGAAAATCAATCAGGCAGCTATGGGTGCTCTTACCCCAAACTGGTGCACAATACTCAGCTGCTGAATAAACGAGGGCCAGCACCGATGTACGAAGAACTTCAGCATTGTTTCCCCAGCTCATACCAGCCAGTTTTGAGATAATGTTACTGTGTGACAAGTTTGTTCTTAGTTAATTGTAGATGATGCCTATAGGTGAGACTGTGGTCAAGGTGGACTCCTAAATATTTTGGGATTGGGTTCAGCGTTGACTGGTTTTCCACAAAAGTTGATTCTTAGCTGGGCGCTCACCTGGGCATTAATGAGATGAGAAAAGGTATAAACTGTTTTGTCAGGGTTGGGCTTCAAATACCATCCATTAAAATAATCTTTTAATTTTGCTAAATCATTACTGAGTATAGCTTTAATAAAGCTAGAACTGGAGTCCTGTGCTAGGATGACAATATTGTCAGAGTAAATACATTTTCTTGATTTTGCATGGGGAATATCATGGGTGTACCAGTTGAAAAGGATGGGTGCCAGAACAGAGCCCTGTGGTAAACAATTGTTGATGAATCTGGGTCTGATATTTTTACCATCAAGGCAAACTCTGAGCTTGTGGTTGAACAAGATATTAAACAGTACTGTAATAAACATTTTGCACCTGATAGCTTAGGCCAAGGCATAAGTCAAGGCTATTTTGGACTGTGGGAAAAGAGCTTGAGTGATGATAACTGTGATATCAAGGAACAATGGAACACAACTGACACCATTAACAAACTTCTTATTACAGACCACACATCTAAACCTCCTGGCTTTGCTTTATGTAGGCGGAGCTGGACAACGTTGAACATGGTTCATACTGGACATGGTAGGTGTAATTACCTACTACATAAATGGAATTTTATTAAAAACCCCAAGTGTAGGTGTGGTGAAATCCAACTATAGCACACATCATGGAGGAATGTCCTATTTATCACTTTAATGGTTACATTGAAGACCTGCACCAGGCTCCTGACAATGCCTTGCAATGGATATCAAATCTAAAACTGCCACTCTAGCATTATCCTTCTAGAGTTATCCTATTGTTTATAAGATGTTTATAGGATGTTCTGTCATTTGGTTGCTGTATTCCATACAAATAAATAGAGTATCTGAGTGTGACAGGCTTTCTGGGCAGTTAGTGATAGGCTGCCTGGAGGGACTGAGCCCCTTGATCCCAGCGCTGACCTCCAGAAAATGCCTAGCTCAGGGGTCAGTACTGGTCTTATTTACTTAAAAAATAGACATGCTTATTGAAAACATAATCAAGCAACTGGCTCAGTTTTACACTGGAAGGCTCAGTGCTGCATGGAGTTTTCTCTAGGGTTAAACAACCATATGGTAACCAAGAGCAGAGCAAAGGGCATGCTGCCTAAGGCACAGGGTTAGGGATCAGGACTCCTGGTTTCTCTTCCTATCTGCCACAGATGCACCATGGAGTCTGGGAAAGTCCTTTCCCTCTCTGCCTGCTTTTTCCTCCCCAGAACAAGAGAATTAATCACAGGATTAATTCCCTGATGCTCTGTGCCACAGAACAGTAGCACACTCCTACAAGGCTCTGTCCTTGGCCTTTCCCTTTTCCCTTTCCTCATCCTCTCAAAGTAAGCCTATCTCAGGGCTCCAGCTACAAAGGCCACATGGAAGACTCGCACAGAAATCTCTCTGCACTGACTCCAATTCTGCAACTTGGCCTTTTGCTTCAACTGCCCCTCTCCACTCCCCACCATCTCATCATCAGCTCAAACTGAACATGGACAGAAGAAGAACTCCTGCTCTTCCTTCCCCATGCCATGTCACTGCCAACTATCCTCCTTGTTACTTTGGGCTCTGATTTGACTCCTCCGCCTGCCTCCATTGCTCCACACATCCAAATCCTGGCTCATCCTTCTCCATTATCACTCTAACGCCTGCCCCTTGCAACAGCAAAACCTTGGACCTCCATCCAGAGGTTCCCTGGGGCAAGGCAGTGACACCAGCTCTCTGACTAGTTCTCTTGCCACTGCTGAGCAGCCTGTGGAAGCTACATGTAGGCAGGCCCACACTTTCTGCCCGCTGCTACGGTCCTCTCAGCAGCTGGTACCTTCCCAAGATGCACTTTGCTCCTGCTCTGCTAGAGTAGCTCAGCCTAGTGGCTGGAGCCGTGTACAGTACATGAGTAGCCATAAGCCAGGCAGATGTCAGATTAGTAACAAGGGTGCCAAGCTTGGGGGCTGAAGCAAGATGCAGGTCTGAAGTACCGGATCAAGACCAGGTGCCAAAGGTCTATAGTCCGAACATAAATTCAAGGTTCTACAGCCGGAGTCTGGAAACCCGGAGACAAGCTGAGGTCCAGAGCCAGAGTCATAGAGCTGAGAGAGACACTATGGTCAGGAGGTGGGGTCAGGAAATGAAGAGACAAGGTCGGGTTAGGAGTCACAGACCAGGAGTCAGGGCAGGGAATGAGACAATGCTAGGAGATACAAGTCAGCTGAAACCTGCTCGCAGGTTGAAAACGCCCCAGTGTGTTGTACAGCAAAAGTCAAGTGCAAGGGAAACCCTTGCCTGAGGAAGTGGAGCCTTTCTTACTGCTCACCTGTGCCCTATCCACCTCCCCTATTTCAGATCCATGCAAAATGTTGCTTCCAAGATCCTGCTCT
>NW_005842214.1:1594524-1597585 GCF_000455745.1 Alligator sinensis
TCTTTCCCTGCAATTCTGTCATCAGGCAGTCCCTGTCCTTTCTGCTCTGCCAGTGAGCCCAGCTGCAACTTTCCATTGATCTACTTCTCCCTCAATCCTCCCTGCTCCTTCATCCACAGGGAAGACACTCCCTTAGCTGGTCTGTAAGGCCTCTGCTTACATGTACCTCCCAATAACCCCTTCTCTACCATGATGCCTTCAAGGAGTCTCTTACTGGTTCATATCACATGTGTACACAGCATCCTGCTCCATTGAAAATTACTGAATTAGGGCATCATTTATCATAGGAACATGGACATAAACACTTGCAGTCAGAAGTGGCCTCCTGGGCCATTGAATCCAGTCCTCTGTGATCTTAGGCAATCATTAGCACAAGGATTACCCCCAAATCATGACTTCAAACCCTCCTACACAACTATAAGTTAGAGCACTTCAAACAGCAAGAACATCCTATAACAAGGCATGACTAAAAGTAGGGGAGATGAGGGCACTACCAGTGTCCTGCTACTGTAATGACAGCCAGGGAAGTAGGCAGGGAATGTATGCTCATATCCTAGGAAAATAACTATGCTTCATGCTACACAGGAAGGGGTAAAACCCCCTCACAGTCTGTGCCAATCTGACCTAATGGAAAAATTCCTTGCTGACCTCAAATTTGGTGATTGGTAGGACTGAGTGGAAGAGCAAGACTTCCCAGTCAGGACCCTCAAGGTTTTCCAAGTACTGGCAGGAGCATTAACATAACTCATCAAGAACACCCAGACTTAGCTATGGCCAACATCCCAGGTAATCCCTGTCCTTTCTCTGTCACTGCCCTTTGTTTCCCCCAATGCTGTGTCAAGTCTGATCCTGCCCTTAGGCTTTTCAGGTAGGGGTTGTGCCTTTTATCTCTGCTGAGCTTTGGCCAGTGCATGCCCTTGTACATTGTTAGAAGAATAAATCAATGCAAACCTGTGGAAACTGGCCCCAACTAGAGTTGGGAAATATTGACGAGTGGTCCCAGCTGTGAGATGAGCCAAGAAAGTGTCTGCATGGAGCTTGGGAGTCCAAACTCTGGACTCCTCTGCTGGGGACTCTGCCTGGCCTTGGGAGGACCCACAGCCATTTGTTCTTCCTCTTCTGAGAGACTGGTCAGACCTGCTTCAACACTGACTTGGCATACACAAGAGGAGCTCATCTGCCATTCCCTGAACAAATCCAGTTCCTGGAGATGCCAACTAAGTAAAGAAGTGGCATCAGAAAGAATCAGTATTGCAGGCTAGGAGACCTAGACCAGAGGGACAGGGAGGACACAGGAGGATGGGAGTAGGAAATGACCAGAAAGAGGGTTGGGACTTTGCTGACTCCATGTTTAAAAGGTGTATCTTAAATTTTTCCATATCTTGGAGGTAATTCAGGGGTTAAAGTCTCAGAAAAATAAGGTACTGAGAGTATTGACACAGAGCAGCTGGGTACTACATGAATGCCTCCAAAGCAGTCAGCTGATGCACCTCAAAACTGAACCTCCGGCACCTGAAGATGGTCCAGTACCAGACTCCACATATGCAGCTTTACTAAAGCCCCTAATGCCAGGCTCACAGGGCCCCTGATAGCCCTCCTCCCCTACACGTGCTTCCTCACCAGCAACACATAGCTGCTAAAACCTGTTTGGCCTTTTTGCTCCCATCTTTACTTACGGGCAGATCCTGCAACCGCTGAGTGCTCCTCATCTCCTATTGCACTCAGAAAGTTGGGACTGCTCATCTCCTTGCTGGATGAGGCCTTTGCTGCAGGGGAGCCTGGCCAGCTTTTATCCCATGGGAGCAGTGTGGCCAGGGTATGATGTTTCCCCTGGGTTGTGACCCCATCAGGGAATTTGCTTTTATTCCTGATTATATCGATCCCACCCGTCCTCTGTTTTGCACTGGCCTCTGCCACTCTTAGGGCCTGTTTACTTCAGGCTGCCTGTTCTCACACACATGGCCACTGACAGGCTGGGCAGACAGACCAAGAGTGTCATTGTGTTGGCTCCAGCGCTCCCTGAATAAGCTCATTGTTTGCTGGAGAGAGTGAGTGAGGAGGGTTCGACACAGGGCAGCATTGACACCAGGCTCTGCAGCCTGCTCCTTGTGGTTAGGTAGAGGGCCAGGCTGTACAGCTCACACTCCACATGCTCTGGGCAGACAGCGAGGAACCCGTCTGCCTGGTGCTGGGGTGTTGGCAGCTGTGGTCTCTGAGGTCTCTTTCTAAACTAGCCTTTCTCTTATGAAAAGGCTAGTTTATAACCCTGTCTGTGGCAGGGCCAGGAGGAAGACTCCTTTGGATCTGAATTGATCTAATGCATGCCCAAAATTGACCTGCTGTGCCCAGCACCAGGAGACTGGGAGGGGTGAAACCTCCACACCTATTCTACCGTTTTTCCATCCCCCATCTCTCTCTCTTTCTCCCACCCCATGTGCTTCCCCTACCCAGCACATTCAAGGCAGTCATTAACACAGATCCTCCAGATCGATTTTATCCAGGTACCTAAGCCTCTGCCCCTCTACGGTAATCCAGAAAGCAGTCACCCCTGAGAGCTCTCCCTCCATCGTGAATCACAGCCATTTGATGCTCTGGTTTGCTTTATGCTTTCCCGTCTCAATTTATTCAGTGCAGGGGATAAAAAAGGTTAAGCAGGAGTCTTATAACAGACTCTCTAGAGGGAAGCAAAAAACTCCTGGTACCCCCTCTCCTACCACCACCTCACCCTGCAATTCAATCTCAGGCTCCATTCATCTTTAATGGTCTGAGGAAACAATTTTTGTAGAGGAAGGGAAAGCCCTGGAAGAAGCGCTCAGGCAGGGAACAGGCTAGGTACATTATTTCTTGGCTCTCCCAAGGATACTGATTGCTCTGTTTCCGGTGGTCTTTCTTCTGGCTTGATCCCTCACAGCCCCTCCTTTCTGTTAGGTCTCAGGGCTGCTGTGATGGGATAAGCACCTAGACCTTCAAATGGGGCAAGAAAGTGTGGGCCTTGCTCTGTTCTCTTTTGTTTCCGCTTGGTTAGAGGAGTGGTCATCCCCAAGAACCCTAAGAAAGCAGG
>NW_005842214.1:1597616-1602739 GCF_000455745.1 Alligator sinensis
ACGAGGAATGGGAATGTCCAAGGAAAAATCACCAAGGTGTCAGGAGGGCCTGGACAAAGGCCACTGAGGATGACTCCAGAGGGGGCATTATTGCCCCAGAGTCATTATACCAGTGGGGAAAACAGGCGGGTCTATTTAAGAGGGTCAATAATTGGCACTTGTGCTGATTTAGACAATCCCCAACAGAGTTAAAAAATAGCCCTAATACAGGACACTATTGGGATTCCCCCCCACCTGCCAGGAAAGGTCTCCTTCCTGAGAAGAGGCCTCAGCCCCGTTGGGTTACACGGAAGCTAGCCGTGGATTTAGTGTCGCACCAGTTTGTAAAGGTTTGCACTCGAAGCTGGGGGACGGCTCTGAGACTCCGGTTCTATTCTGCCCACGTGGCGGTCAGCTGTAGCATGCTGCTGTGGTTTTGCAGGCTTGTCCGAGTCTGTGTATTCCCAGAAACAGTGGCACACACTGACACAAAACAGACTCCTTCGCTGGAGTGCCCAGAAATAAAACACCTCAGACACCATGACTATAAACTATCACAACCAGAGCTCAAGCCAGCTCTTGCCATCCCAGCTCCTAGGAGCAGTTCAGTGGCTGGCATATAACATAAGGTTGTTATTGCCCCCCTTTCATAGCCACCTCTTCCTGCAGGCTCCCAACCTTTATTCTACTTGCTGAGGTTACTGCAGTCCCTTGTGAGCCACAGCTTGTGCCTTTGGCCAGCACAGAGGCTGTTGCTTTGGGTCGCTGCAGCCTCCATCTCTCTCCAGGCCTGGCCCCTCTGACCTAAGGTTGTATCCAGAGCCGACCCTAGGGGGTGCAGGGCCCAGGGCAAATCAGCCTGCGTGGGGCCCCCTTACCACTGCATGGGGCCATGGTACCCCCGCAAAGGGGTGGGGTGGGGAGGGTCTCTGTGCTTCTGGCCATTCTGCCCAGCTCCGCAGGGTGCCCTCAAAGCGCAGGACCTGGGGTGGTTGCCCCGATTTGCTGTACCCTAGGGACGGCTCTGGTTGTACCTCTCTTGCTGGAAGTCTGGGAATTAGGAGGTCTTTTTCTGGCTGGATCTTGAAGTGGGGATCCATTCAATACCCAATAAGGAGTCAGGGGTTGGTCAACTCATTTAAAAATTCCAGCATAACACATGCTGCCAGTGAGCAAGAGAGAATTGGACTTTACAGCTGTAACCAGTCGTGAATAAAATGAACACCAAGCTGCAGAGACTGCTCTATGCCAGATGCCAGGCCCCAGAGGCACAGGAGAGACAGGCACAGAAGAGGGCCTATGGTGACTGGAAACTGCAGGACTTTCAGGAGAGGGGTTAGACCAATGAGGAGCTGGTGACCACTCACAGACCCTTCTAAGAGTAAGGGACAGTGGCTGGAAAAAGTTCAGAACTGGGGAAAAAGAAATGGAGCAGGCAAAAGAGAAATCTGTCCATATCTTTGGAAGAGGATACCAGGAAGGTAAAGGCATAGGTGAGGGGGAACAGCCCTGGAGGGAATAAAGGCACTGGCATTGCAGAACCAGCTCGGTCTTATTTCCTGCCAGGGCTGTGAATTCACAGTTGCCATCTAGGCCTTTGTCCTTGGCCTATCACCCAACTGCTCTGCAGTTTGCAAAGACCATGTGCCCATCTGGTGGCTGCCTGTCTTCTCTCTCAGGTCCTGGCACTCAGAACTTTAAAGCTTTGTCATCATCAGTGTTTCCTTGTTCCTCAGATGCACTGAATGGGGTTCCTCAGACACACTGAGCCATGGTAGGTGTTTGGGAGATCGGGCAAGGATGAAGCTGAAGGAAGGACTGGGGAAGGCCAAGGCAAATTGTGGGGTCAGGGAGGAAACTGTGGATGCTCAAAGCAGGCTGGAGCTTAAAACGGCATGTGGAGGCTATGAATCTAAGACTACAACATGTTTGTTACAATCATATGGTTACTTGTTGGCAAAACAGCAGGAAGGAAAGTGTATTAGAAGGCTTTACTGCACGAGGATCTTGACCTGCAAAACTACAGTAATGTGGCTATAACAAGTCCTGTAATAACTCCTTGTGTGGACACTCTGTTCCTGAATGTGAGTTATTCCGTTGCTCTGTTTTCCTATGGAAACAAGCAATGATGCTCTAAACCCTTCCCCAGCCTTTGCTGCCATGCCCAGACAGAGGTGCTAGAGTATGTATGACTGAGAGACAGAGACTCAGAATCACTTCCTCTGGACTTCCATTCCCTTCTTGCCCTGCTTATGTAAAAAACAGCTATGGTGCTTTCAGCCTGGGAAGCCAGCTGCCTTTTGTTGAGCTCATTCCTGACAGTGCCATTCAGCCTGTTCTTGGATTTTCCCAAGGCACGCTGGCTGTGACTCCCTGCTGCCTGGTTTTAAGAGGCCTCAGATTCCTGGCAGGATTACCCCATAAAGAGCTCTTTTCTCTTCCTGCTACACAGTAAAACTGAGCCTGTTTTCACTCGGTGACTCCTTTGAGGGGCTCCAAGACTACAAGAGTATATCTGAAACTCCATTTGTAATGGCATGTTATTGTGAATTGCAAGACTGTCAGAGAACTGAATTTGCAAGGAGAGCCCTGGCTTTCTACAACAGCTGTCATTTTCCTTCTTGGTAAATATTCTCTCTTAGGGTATCTACCGGTTAGAGCAGGGGATGGAGAGCCAAGATTCCTATTTTTCACTTTTGACTCTGCCTATTGCATTAATCCATTGACTTTATATGCCTGGCCATCCTGAATCTAGAAGTATGTCTATTGAGAACATTGGTCTGTCTATAGCAGTGCTCAGTGGAGAAGGCACGTGGGCTTCTGTAGCCAATGGCACACAATCACATCATATCTGATTGATTCAGCTGGCCCAGGTGATCAAATTAGTCATTTATAGCTAGGAGGACCAGGGGCAGCCTTTGACATGCTTCTGGAATTATGGTGAGATATCTTGCCCACTGTGCCCCTTTACATTAGTGAGTGGAACATTTGGCTAGTAGCATTTTGCAATCACTTTGCACAGGTGCACATGGCAACACAAGAGAGTCAGTCTAAGCATAGCAGGGTTCAGACCCATATTTGATTAAAACGCACACAAGGCACATGCAGGACTCTCTCGGGCTGAGGCTGGAGAGGGAACAGGACTGATTGGTAAAGCTTGTTTCAGCACCCCGCCTCAGCTGGCAGTGACAAGAAGCTTCCCCTTCATGATCCATCCAGCCACTCTTCTCTTGCTTTTGATTGTTGCACCATTAAACCATTGAGAAACCCCATTAAAGAGAAATCGAATTAGAAATCAGAGACAGATCAGGGATTAGGAACTGGTGTAATTGGTTCTTACAGTGTATGCTTGCTCCTTGCTGTTCTCCCACCCTCCTTTGCATCACCACTCATCAGTTCTATACTTGGAGGATCCAGCTTACCTATACCGTGGAGAAAGGGTGTGGTATAAACACTCAGCCCAGTGAATTAGATACGGTTGGCACATTTCTATTGCCAAGCCTACCTATTGTAATCTTGCATGGACTAGTGAGCAGTACATACATGCACACAGAGCCTGATCTGGATCAATTCCACCATTTCTATTTCTGATTAAACAAAATGTCTACTTATTGCTACTGCCTTATTAACCAAAGCAATCTGCACCCCCCAATCCTTCCTTGAACCCCATCCTAGGACCCAACATTACTACAAAGTATTACACTGGATATATATATATATCTTTCAAGACCTGAGCTGCCAAGTCTGATTCCTCTCTTTATTTAAAGCCTTGATGGTTTCTTTTTCCTTCTGGCCACTTACTCAGGAGAAGCATAAAGCAACTACCTTGTCCCTTGCTTTGTGCACTAGTGTTTTTGAAAGAGAATTTGTGGAGGTTTTGAACTTCAGCCTACCTAAGATGAAGAGAAAGACTCTACAAATACATCCCCTTCTTCCTAAGTGAATTCATGATACCTAACTCTGTGTTCTGCAGAAGCGGTAACACCCACATTATGAGGAGAGAGGTGCATGGTGAGAGAGGTGTGACACATGCTGCTGGTGTAGATCTTTGCTCACAAACCAGAAAGGCAGATTTAGAGCAAAACAAAACACAGTGTCCTGAGCACACTTTCACTGACACAACACTTTCTTTCTGTAGATTCAGCTTGCTGCTCAGGAACCGTGAGCATATACCACATTCAGTTTCTTCCTACATTTTCATAGCCCAAATGATTGAACCTTCCCTATGTTAATGTTGAATACTCCTATGGAGCCTAGGTGATTGTCTTGAGGACTCTACCATGAAGCTAATGCAGAGGAAGAACATTATAAATGTGCCCTTTGGTACACAAAGTTCTGCATGTATCACAGCAAAGTGTGGGCTGTAGATTTCAAACCCACCAAATTGCTCTACTGGCTGCAAATGCTATTCCTTGGAGTCTCAGACCAGCAGAGACTCCCTATGCCTGATGAAGGGTGACTGCACCTGAAAGCTTACTAAGAACGTTTTTTCCAACTACGCAGTTGGTCTAATAAAAGATATCACATCTACCCAAAGAACCCTGCCTGCCTATGTCCATAGACCAACACGGCAACAACCAAAAATCTATTCCAACTATCAGTAGTAGTAGGTACCTGCCTCGCTGTAACAGGGAGCCATAGTTAGGAAACAGGATCAGACACATTGTAAGGGCTGCAGAAGGAGCAGGTGAGATAAGAGCCAGCTCCCCATTAGTCCTTAATTGGAAAGACTATCACCTGGGGCAGGGGAGCATTTTTCTGAAGGTGATAGGCACACAGCCCTGGGAGGAAGCCCTGCAGAGGAATGGAGTCCTCCCATGAGGAGGGGGGAAAAGATAGATAGTGCAGAGGAACACTGGTAGGGTATTGGACAGGAGCTGGGCAGAAGGATGCCCAGGGGTGAGTTGCCCAAGTGGATTTCATTTGCCCAAATAGACCAGCCAGTTCTACTGCTGGCTGGGGATTGCCTAGGGTGACTGATCACCCATCCCTAATTGGGCAGGACAGTCCTGAAATGGGAACCTCAAGTCCCGGTCCTGGGCTGCGTGACTCTGGGACAGCATTTGTCCTGGATTTGCAGCATTGTGCAGGGATCTGTGGGAAACAGCAGGTTTCCCCTTGCAGGCTGGCAGCACTCCCGGCCG
>NW_005842214.1:1602749-1606431 GCF_000455745.1 Alligator sinensis
GAAGGAGGGGGGGGCCGCGAGTAGCTTGGCCCCCCCCGCCAGCACACATGCATGTGGCTGGCAAAGAGCTGGGCAGTATAGAGAGCAGCTCCCTGCAGGTAAATCTATGTGGGGAGGGGGCATAAAGGGGATGGGGGTGTGGATTGAGCCCCCCGTGGTGAGGGAAGGAGTCGGGCTCTAGGTGCTGCCCAGCTAGGGCAGCGTGTGGGGCTGGGGCAGGGAGCAGGATGGAGCCACAGATGTCTCGTCCAGGGGGCAGAAGGGTATGGGAGTCACATGCCCCCTCCCCCCCGATTTGTGCACCAGGTGGGGGCAGATGTGGGCTGCCCACTCCAGGCTTGGGGCTCCCCGCCTTGCTGCCCTGCCCTCAGGGGCCACACACTGGGCACACTGCCATGGCAATGTGCTCCCTGCCCACCCAGCAACAGTGCAGGTGGTAGCAGTGCAGAGCTGTGGCTCCCACTGCTCCAGCCTGGGGGCGGGGAAGACGGGCATGTATCCTGCCTTTCCCTTTTGAAAAGGTGGTCACCCTAGGATTGTCCAACTTGGGACTGGCTGAGTTAGAAAGACAGCATATGTCTGTCGCCCCAAGATGGGGATGCATTTGTTAAGGAAGGAGCCGGATCTTCAGTGTGTTTTCTAACTGGTGGTTTGGGTTTGAGGCTATCAGGGGTTGGTGGAGGTCCCAATAGTGCCTAAAGGAGTGCTTAAAGGACTGAAACAGCAGAGACTTCCCATGCCTGAAGAAGGATGATTATGCCCGAAACCTTGCCCAAATTTTTTTTCCAGCTACTCAGTTGGTCTAATAAAAGATATCACATCTGCTCAAAGAACCTTGCCTGCCTAAAGGACTGAATGAACCAGAATGAAAGCACACCAGAAATCTATCAAAGACAAGAATACCCAGTTACTGTTGGGGACACATTTCTCACAAGAAAACCACTCTCTCTCCAATCTCTCATTTCTAATCCTCAAAGGGAATTTACAAAACACTTCTCAGAGACGAGCCTATGAACTTCACTTCATCAAACTCCTGGATAAAAAAATCATGGACTAAATTATAGATATTGGATTTATGACACATTATAACCTGCCTGACATAACCTCCCCAGGTACCTCTCCACTATTTACTTGCTACATTCACTCCCCTCCCTCCCCACCATCCTGTCTCTCACCCACTGACTCCTCAATTTACATCTTCACTGACTGGCTTTCTTGCATACAGACCAGCCTCTGGCTTCTTTACTATTCGTTCCACCCAGGAAGAGCACACACCAACTGAAGATGCTTCCTCAGCCGGACAAAACTTGCTAAGAAGAATTTTCCCAACTATCTGAGTTGGTCTAATAAAAGATATCAGATTTACCCAAAGAACCATGTCTGCCTAAAGGACTGAAGGCACAAGAGAAACAGGGTGATCACCACGGGGCATCATGGCCCCTCATGGGGTCTTTCACATTACACTTGTGACACAATAGAATTACACCAGGTGAGACATCAGCTCACTGAACGTAATCCTCACTTGAAAGATAAAGCAAAGCTGGAGTGACCTCTCTAGGGCACAAAAGCCTGGGCAGCATATATGGAAACACTGACCTGCCCACACACCAGTGTCCCCCTCTCAGCCTTGTTGGTTTAATTCATAGGAAAGGCAGGTGCTAGTGTGTTTGGAACCAGCTTGGATGCAGGACCTGCCAGAGGAAAGGAGATCACCTGTTTGTCTGTCTATAGGGGCTTCAATCCTGGACTGACTACTGACCAGGGTTAAAGAGCCCAGTCTACCCTATCCTGGAGTGGAGATTACAGAAACTGCTAAAATGGGACAAGCAATATTAATGGGAGACTTCAACTATTCATACATAGACTATATCCAGGGAAGAACCACCATTTGCCCCCATACATGAAAAACGGATCAGTCTGACTGGAAGGAATGGGGGTGGGAGTCTTTTCCAGTCTTATGGAACTGCAGAGGCTTTGATCTTCTTTACATGGGCCACAGTTCCTAGCAAGTGGTAGATGAGCTTCTTTGAGGAAAGCTATCCAGTCTGTGCCCGTATTCAAGGGAAGCCAAGCAAAGGCATGTGACCCTGCTCAGACTTGGGAAGAACCAGAACCCCAAGAGACTGCCCCTTATAGAACCAGGCTTTGATGCCAGTCGGTGAGCACAACTGCCACAGATACTTCAAAGGGCACTAGCCAGTCACCAAGTCAAGCAAACACAATAGCAGGGTCATACTGAAAACATCCTCTGTAACCCTCTTACATGTGATTCCTCCATTGTGCCTCTCACTAGCCACATGGGATCTTCAGGCTAAGGGGGGAACAAACAACTTTCAATTTCTCTCGCCCCCGCCCCTTACAGTCCAAGTGATTCCAATAGAAACTCTGGACTTTTTCATTAGAAAGGAGAGATTCCTATCTTCCTAAACATGAGACACATTACATTCACTTCTAGTTATGGAATATCCTCAGGAATAGAGCCAAGAAAAAAAACTCCTTTAGGTCATTTGTAGAAGTTTTTGAAGTGTTAATAATATTAGCATATGTATTTTGAACATATTGCACCTCCACCCAGTAAACCTTAAGCATAGAACCTGTTCCACCCTCCCACACAGAGGTCAATTTTGTCTCAAATGCACATCATTATACAGCAGGACTTTTAATCTCAAGATATTTTTGTCACTTGTACAAATCCCGTTTTCCACTCTAGTAAACCATTGAACAGCTCAGTAAATAAACACCTTTTCAACATGCAATTCTTGTAGAGTTTGCATTAAAATACCAAAACTGACATTAGAATTTCTACTATATCTTGAACCCTCAAAAGAGCTGGGGAAATATAAAAGGTAAAGGCCAGATAAAAAGGTTGTCTTGGCTATAAGCATTCATCCTGTATGATTTATGGATCACATTTAATAGCATTAAATGCCTCCTTTCAGATATCACAGTTTCAGATGAAAACAAGAATAAAAATACTGTGTGCGCGCAAAAGCTGAATGACTGCATAACAGGCTGGTAATCTCTGCCTGCAATACCCAGCTCTGTGACTCGGTAATTTCCCTGCCATGACCATATGAAGTGGGCGTTGCTAACTAACCCCTGTGTTATTCCATCTGTAATACCACAGAAGGGAGGTGTAGATGTCCCTTGGAGGAGAGAGGATTTAAGGTGTGGGCTGAGCAGTTTTCAGAGAGGGACTCTGGGGACTACTAAATTGGAGAAGTTCTGATCTGGATTTTGTGTTGATTCATTCAGAATTCCTATTATAACTAAAACAGATCCCAGGATGCTTGTAAGTGTTGCTCTACTACAATTTACGTAGACAATACTTGGCATAGGGTGAGGAAGCCACTGACTACAAATGAGGGTCATGGTAGATAACCAAATGAATGTGCGCTCACAGTGTGATGAAGCATTTAAGAGAAAATGGTGGTCCCTGTGTGTATAAATAAGTAGGGAATTCTCAAACGTGGCAATAGTAAAATCATTACTGAATGCTGTGTCCAGCTGCAGTGTTCACACTTCAAAAAAGAATGCTGACAAACAGGAAAGAGCTACAAGAATAACACAAAGTCTAGAGAATCTCCCTTAAAAGACTAATGAAGCTCAGTCCTTTTTGGTTACCAAAGAAAAGGCCCAGAGAGGTTTCTTATTCATGATCTATAAATGACTACATGGGAAA
>NW_005842214.1:1606441-1621181 GCF_000455745.1 Alligator sinensis
TAGAAGGTGTTTTAATCCACTTCTTAGCATCACAGCCTTGACATGGTGGAGAGGCCTTTGTGCTACCAATGACATTGAGAGAATGCTGTCTGGAGTTTTATATTCCTGGTAGGGTCACCCATGATGGCAATGTCAAGAGCAAGGTTTACAGGCTAATAGCAATCCAAAAATAAAAAACATAAGTCCTCAACAGCAAAGTAGGTGGATGAAGAAAGAATATTTTACAAAGGCTGCAAAGGTTGAGGAAGACTGAAGTGGAATAGAAACCTCTGGTCATCTAGGTTTTCCTTGCCATTGGATTAAGTTTTCCTTTCTATGAAGTACTGAGTGGCAATGGCATCCCCACATTAAAAAGGAACACATACAGACATCTTCCTTTAATAGTAAGTCCTATGGCAATGAGTGATTACCAAAAGCTCCTAATCACCTACATGAAGGTGATGATTATGATGGCCATTTTGTACTGGGAACTGAGACAGGTGTGCAATTTAGCAACTACCGTTGTGATGGAGCAGGCCTATTTATGATCCACTCCGTCCATCCCATATGGGAATGGGAATAGAAAAGATGCCCTAAATGTAGTCTGTCTCATTTCACCTGACTGGAAAACTGCATCCAATGGGGCCTCTCTATCTGCAGTCCAAATCAAGTAATGAAGTTTGCAACTTGGAATGTCTGCACCCTGCTGGATAACCCTCATGGTGACTGACTGGAGTGAAGGACAGCACTCATAGCCAGAGAACTTGAATGATTTGATGTTGACATCGCTGCACTTAGTAAGACTAGGGGCAACTCACAGACCATGGTGGCTACACCTTTTTTGGAAAGGAAAAGCTGAAAAAGACAAAGACATTTGTGGTGTTGGCTTTGTTATTAAGACCAAGATTGTCATTCAGATGCCAGAATGTCTAGTTGGCATCAACAAGCATCCCTCATGACCCTTCATCATCAGCTGAACAAAAGACAACATGTAGAAGTCATCAGTGCATATACACTGACCCTTGAAGCAGATGATGAAACAAAAGAAGAATTATATTCTAAACTCAACCAAGTCCCAGGATCTGTCCCAAAAGAAGATAATATAATTCTTCTTCATGATTTCAGTGTAAGAGTGGGCAGGGACTCTGAGCGATGGAAAAGAATACTTGGAAAGGAAGGGATGGGGGAAGTCAATTCAAATGGAAATATTCTCCTGAGCAAGCAGGAGATATTATCATGTGATATTATCATCATAATCTCCTTATTCCACCAAAGCAACACATAGAAGACATCAAGGATTCATCCCTGGCATCTGGTTAACTACAGCATAGTTTGTGCCCAGAACCATCACAATATCCATATAATCAGAGCTATGATAAATACACAGATGATTGATGGAAAGATCTCTTTAACATCAACTGGTTATGTTTCAAAGCCAAGAAAATCAACACCTCCATTACTGATTTTCAATACACTGATAACTGTGTGGTGTGAAGAGCTCCAAGTCACTCTTGATTGCTTTTGTGAAGTATATGAAATGCTTGGGCTCACTGTCAACTTCACAAAAAACAAGATGCTTTACCAACAGATCCCACGCACCAGTACAGGCTGGGGGCTGACTGCCTGGGTAGCAGCTTTGCAGAAAAGGACCTGGGGGTTACAGTGGACAATAAGCTGAACACAAGCCAGCAGTGTGCCCTTGTTGCCAAGAAAGCTAATGGCATACTGGGCTGCATTGGTCAAGGGAAGTGATTATTCCCCTCTATTCAGCACTGGTGAGGCTACATCTGGAGTGCTGTGTTCAGGTTTGGGCCTCCCACTACAGAAAGGATGTGGACAAATTGGAGAGAGTCCAGCGCAGAGCAATAAAAATGGTGAGGGGGCTGGGGGATATGACTTATGAGGAAAGACTAAGGGAACTGGGCTTATTTAGTCTAGAGAAAAGCAGACTGAGGGGAGATTTAATAGCAGCTTTCAAGTACGTGAAGGGGAGTTCAAAAGAGGATGGAGCTAGGCTGTTCTCAGCGGTGGCAGATGACAGAACAAGGAGCAACAGTCTCAAGTTGCAGCAAGGGAAGTTCAGGTTAGATATTAGGAAGAATTTTTTCACTAGGAGGGTAGTAAAACACTGAAACAGGTTACCCAGAGAGGTGGTAGAAGCTCTATCCTTGGAGGTTTTCAAATCTCACTAGACAAATCTTTGGCTGGGATGATCTAGTTGGGGATGGTCCTACCTTGAGCAGGAGGTTGGACTAGATGACCTCCTGAGGTCCCTTCCAACCCTAACTTTCTGTGATTCTTTGATTCAACCTACTCAAGACCAACCAGCTACTCCTCCACATATAACAATTAGAGAGCAATCCTTGGAGAATGTTGAGCATTTTGCCTACCTGGGTATCCCGGTTTCCCAAAAAAATAAACATAAACAATGATATTCAACACCAGATAAAATCTATCATTGCTGCCTTTGGATGACTCTGAAATCATGTCTTCAGTGATCATGATATCAGGCCCCACACCAACTTTTCATTTACCAGGCTGTTGTAATCCCTATCTTGTTGTATGGGTGTGAAATTTGAATGACATATGTATTGGAAATGCCTGCAAGCCTTGGAATGTTACCATCAGTGATGTGCTTGGAAAAGTCTCCATATCAACTGGATGGACAATGCCAGCATTCTGGCTCAAGCAACCACCACCAGCATTGAAGCCATGTTTATGTGGCACCAGCTCTGATGGACAAGAGGTATCATAAGGATACCTGCTAACCAGCTCCCCTACAGGTCCTATACTCCCAACTCAATGATGGTCACTGCTTGGGACATGGGCAAAAGAAGAGATTCAAAGACACCTTGAAGGACAATCTGAAGAAATGCAACATTAACATCAATACCTATGAGACTCAAGCACTGAATCATTACCATGATAGCACCATGATATACAACAAGGCATCAATCATTTTGAGTAAATTTGCCTCACTGAGGAGGCAGATGAAAGAGAGAGACAAAGGAAAAGAGCTGTGACCCAACATCACCAGGGTCAACTCCTTCCTTCTGGAACCATTTGCTACATCTGCAGTTGAATGTGCAGATCTTGGATTGGCCTCCTCAGTCATCTATGGATTTAATGATGGCTTTCCTATTCATTGGAAGACTGTCATCCTCGTACTGAGGGACTGCAACCATTAGCTTTCATCCAACAGGCAAAGTCATAATGGGTTTCAGTGGTCAGAAATAAAAGCTAGACAAATTCAGACTAAAAACAAGGAATACATTTTAAATAGTAAGGATCATTAACTATTGGAACAGTTCACCTATGGGATTGGTAAATTCTCACCCCAGACTTACAGCAAGATCTTGTTCAGCCACAAGTTATGGGTTTGATGAGGGAAATTACATGGCCTATGATAGACAGGAGATCAGATTAAATGATTATGATGGTCCCTTTTGGCCTTAAAAATCTGTGATAGCTCTTCTTTGTACTGCTTTTCCAAAAAGGTAAAAATCTTTAACTGATTTAGAGCCATGAAGTTACACACATGCCAATGTAATAACATAATATTAATATTATTACCCTCGTCCTCCACTTATTTCCTTCTGTTGTTACACTGATTTGTCATGTGTCATCTTTAATTAGACTGACCCCTAATTAGAATGACACCCAATAGGCTGATTGCAAGACCTTCCACACTAAAAGTATGAGTTTCCTTCTCTTGAGCTAAAGGAATTAATTCTCCAGCTGGCAGATGTAGTAGGCTCTTTATCCTCTTGTGTGGACAACTTATTAGAGGAGAACAAAGACACATTGACCTCACGCAGGCTAGATGAGATTTTAGAGGTGAATACTATGTCTTCCTAAACATTTATACAATATTTAGCAAAGCAAACTCCAATACCAACTGGGATATTATTATACAGATTAATTACCAGTACTACTAAGAGAGTGGCTGAGTTAGTTATTTTTTTTAGATCTCTGATTTTTTGCAGTGTTTAAAACAGCAAACCTAATACTATATCTACACAAGTTTTTTAATTTTAATTTCTTTGAGTTATTTACAAAAGAAAAAAGGAAATGAAAAAGCAGTAAAAGCCTCTCCCCCATCCTCCCAAAGTATTTAACATCCTTCAGCTACATTAAAAGACCTGTTGTTGAAAAGTTTATATGATCCTTAAAAGAAGGGATGATAACATGAGCTGCTTATTAACACCACAGAAAATGCTTCTCAAGTGCCTAAGGACTTCAAGGCAAAAGTCTTTGGTTAAGATGTGGACATGAGGGCCAAATAAAGGCTGCTTAGGACTTTCTGAAAAATCAGATTCCTTGAAGATGTCTCAGGCTGGGCTGACAAAGTGAGTCATTCAAAACCCTTTGTCACTTTAAACAATCATTGCTGACATTCGTAAGTGCTTAACATATCCTTTCTGTACAGGGCCCTACAAACTGTAAATTACTGCCCCCCTCTTGCTGGGTTTAAAATGTCTCTATGCCAGTTCCATACTGCACCTTGCAGCACAGAACACACGGATGGTGGGGCAAATATGGCGCTTCTGATTCAGAGCTGATTCAAGGCCTCATGCTCGTCTAACCATACAGCCAACCCACACCCCTATGCTGTTTGTAGCGTGTCCCAGCAGCCCAAGACCTCTCAAATGCAGGACATGCAGCAGCACAGACTCTCTATAGCACAGGGTGCTGCAGAGAATGCTGTACTAGTTAGCTGTGGGGCTTTCATGGCCCTTAGGTGCTGCTGGAAAGGCATACTGGGGCTGTGGACTGTAGGCCACTTCTCTTTAAAAGTGAAGATATTCATGTTGGTTTACAACTGTCACAGGGCAGAATCTAACAATGGAATTTCTGAAGCCCCCCCAAAACAGGGGGAGGCATTGAAGTCCACAGGCAGTATTTTCTATTTAAAACAGTGTGTTTTAATACATTGCTTCTTACATTAACTGTACACACAGAGAATGCAACGTGGCCAAAATGCTAGGAGAATCTTAACTTTGTTATCTCTTCAATTTTGAGCATTTAGGACAGTAACCTTCACATCATGCCAATATCACAGTTTCTATTTCACTATATATATTTCCAAGCAAAAATCTTTGGAAGATAGGAACATAAGGCTAGGAGGTACCTCCCAGGCTCTGAGTAGCATCCTCCACACATGCAGGCAACCACATATCCAAAGAGTCCTAAGGGTTGTCCATTCCAACACTTCACACACCATCCTTACACAATGCCTGATGAAAACAACATCAAAAACATCCTACCGTGTATCACACTAAAAAGCAGGGAGACAAGGATACTACCAGTGCCTTCCCATTGCAATTATTAGACCCTTAATTCTACTAGCTGCTTAAGGGGAAAAACAAACTTAATGTTATCTAACAATTGTGAATTTGAAATTGCAGAATTCACTTATCTCACAGAATCTCCACAGAGATTCTCTCAAACCAAATCATGGTCCAGTTTGTAACGTTTTGTAAAAATTAGCTTTCTTAAATCTTAAAATCAATAGAAATCTTTCCATATGACTGTTTAAAAAAAAAAGCCTGAAAGCAACTGCCTTAACACAAATAATCATTGTCCTGCTGAGTTTGAAGCCCAGACACTGCAGCACCTAAGTATCTGAAAGGCAAGCTGACTACAAACAGGAAGCTTGGATTTGCTGGTTCTCAATGAACAAGCTAAGAAAAATGCACAAGGTAAACAAAGAGCATCTGTAAGGACAAGTCTACAGACTTATTAATATCTGCAGTAAAGACATTTACAATATATGGTTTTCAAACTGATAGTCTTTAGGTTTGCACTTAACATAAGGAGCAGGAGAACACCTGACCACACTCAGGCAATGCACTCTAACATACCAAACCACTCCCTACCCTGTATTAGATGCAACTTCTCACCTGGAATTGTTCTCTCTACATGGCTCTCCCCAGGGGATACAGCCTATATACACTACAGTGTTACCTTGTTTTTGATGAGTTCAACATTGTCACCTTGACTGTAGCAAAGAGGAGTCAGTGTGCTCATACATGGCAGTCAGTGTGTTTAGAGAGTGGGCTGTTGTGTCTTGTAGCCACACTTCATTCCAGTGTGCTAACAACAATATCCTGTAGCCGTGCATCCCAGAGAGTGGTGCTCTGTGGATTATTGCCCACAGACCTCTGGAAGAAAAGGTTAAACTCTTAAAACTCCCATAATCCTCACCTAGAGAATCCTAAAATTCCTTTGGCCATTCCTTTTCTACAGATTTCTTCAGGGTCCTAGAAGCTACCTAGCAATGCTTTTATATTTGTGAGCAGCTTCCATGGAAGCCATCTCTTTCGGCTAATTGTTTCCTGATCTCTTTTTCTATCATGGACTCCTGCCAGAGTGTAACTGGTCCCATCAAGAACTGCCTTTCCTTGGCTCCATGAGAATATGCCATGCACCAGGAATCCAGGTTCTGCCATTACCAGTATAGAGCCTGCAAATGGAAAGCATAGCAGAAAAAGAGAACCTACCAGCAATACAGTGAGTGCTTCATGATCTTCAGGTAGATGAAGTTTGTGCTATTGAACACATTGCACTTAATTCCCTGTATTCTAAACCAACAAAACTTTCTGGGCTTTTGTGATATAACAGTGCAGTGGACCAACGTTAAGTCTTACACGAAAGGAGTAAAACCTGTGAATAAAAAATAGAATGCTCCAACTTTGTATGTGTAAAGTGTGCTTTTATTCTCAAAGCATAAGCAGGAAAGTCGGAGTCCTGGGATACTGTGAAGGACCCCAGAGATAGTAGACCTGCAGCTTGGTTCTCTTCCACACTTCTTTGAACTGAGGAATGCAAGAGGAAAGATTAGGGCAAGTTGCTATTGCTGATGTGCCTGCCCTAAAAACCCTGGTTCCCTGGTAAACTGGAGCACATCATAATGTGGAAGGGAGACAGCAGGTGCAGACAGAGCATGCAAAGCAAAGGGAACAACATTAGATGATTTTGGAGTTTGGGCATTTACTAGTATGTCTGGAATTTCTTGTTCTCCTTTTGCATGTCTCGTACAGAATGTTAACAACCATGGCCCGCTTGTCCCTCTATTACAGGGGTGGGCAAAACGTGGCCCGTGGGCCAGATGCAACCTGCCAGGTCATTCTATATGGCCTGCAGGGCCCCTAAAAATTTTAGAATATTAATATTTATCTGCCTCTGGCTGCTTATCCTGTGGTCCTTGATGGCTTGCCAAAACTCAGTAAACAGCCCTCTGCCCAAAATAATTGCCCGCCCCTGCTCTATTAGGATGCCACATGTAGTTTTGTTGTTTGAGCTCCAGCTCACAGTAGTGGATATATTTCTGGCCAATGCCACTTTGAAGTTCTGGAACACATTATCCTTTGTTGGTCTTTTCCCAGTCTGTAGGTTGACAAATCTGCCCAGAAGTTGTATATGGCTCTTGACAGCGAAGTCTGGACTCAGGATGTGATGTAGAAGGTTCTGTAGATAGGCAAATAAAATTGTCCTATTAGTGTCCATGGCAACATACTATATTTTTTTCTGCAAAGAGCAGGGAAGAATGGACACATCTGTCTCCACCTTTATGTTCTGAGTTGAACTCCACACCACTTCATGAAAAAAGCAGGCAGCTTCATGGCGAGGTTATCTGAGCCTCTTATTTTTCCTTCAGTAGGTGCTAAAGAGAGTTATTCTGTGTTCAGGATCTCAGAGGGCTTAGACTTGATACAAGATATCTGGAACTCCTCAGGCTTGGAACCCATACTCTGGCACTCACTAATCTCAGAGAGGCTTTCCTGAATACTTACCAGCTGTGAAGGGCATTGGTGGTGTCCATTAAGTGCTTTGGACTCATACGGAAGCAATGGATAATCTGTACTTCTTCATAAATGGCTAATATAGGAATATTCTTGAAGACCTTTCTTGTTGCCATTGGCCATCTTCAGTCCCTTAATTTTCTCCCACAGACCAACATACATATCTGCACAGAACCAGCAATCACCCTAAACACACCAAAAAAGCTGTGATATACAGCCAAGCCCTCAGATACCACCGCATCTGTACTGAAGAGAACACCTGGGATCGCCACCTCACCAATCTTAAAAAGGCTTTCACCCAGCAAGGACACTCCTCCAGAGAGGTAGATCGCATGTTTGAAAGAGCCACCCGGATACCACGTGAAGAACTGCTACAGTACAGAAGAAAACCCCCCACAAATCGCACACCGCTGGTTATGACATATCACCCCTCCCTCGAACCCGTACGAAAAATCCTCAAACAACTGCAACCCATACTAGAAAGAGACCCTATTCTTAAAAAGATCTTCCCAGAGCCACCCATCCTAGCCTTCAAACAAGCACCGAACCTCACCAGCCTCATCACCAGAAGCAAACTTCCTCAAGCCCAGAACACACCAAAAGGATCCAGACCGTGCCAGGACAAGAAATGCAAAACCTGCCAACACATCTTCACCACCCCCACTATTACTACACCCCACAACAGAGCCATCAGCATCCCAGCATCTTACAGCGGCACCTCCAGAAATGTAATATACCTCATCCAGTGCACCAAATGCCCTGATGGAAGATATGTAGGAGAGACCAAACAACAACTGCGCACCAGAATGAATGCACACCAGAAATCCATCAAAGACAGAAATACCCAATTACCAGTGGGGGCACATTTCTCACAGGAGGGCCACTCACTCTCCAATCTCTCAGTCCTGATCCTCAAGGGAAACTTACACAACACTTCCCAGAGACGAGCCTATGAGCTCCATTTCATCAACCTAAACATAGACATTGGATTTTTGATACATTACAATCTGCCTGGCAACTGACTCCCCAGCCCAGCCCAGCCCCTGGCTTGTTTACTTTTCATTCAATTCAGGAAGAGCACACACCAACTGCTGAAACTTCGTTAGCCTGACAAAGGGTTTTTGAACCCAAAAGCTTGCTTACTAACTATTCTCCAACTATTTGGGTTGGTCTAATAAAAGATATCAAATTCACCCAAGGAACCTTGTCTGCCTATGTCCTTAGACCAACACGGCTAAAACCTACACCCCTGCGTTAATTTTCTCCTGACACTTGTTCCTGGTCTGGTTTATGCCCAGCAAGGCACCTTGAAATCCTACCACCTTGAAATCTTTTTGGTTCCTGCACTTTTCATGCCTTGGTCCAAAATGCAAGCGGAGCTATGACATGGCCACAGGCCAGCTGGAAGCCAGCTCCTAGTTACTCTTCACCAGTCATTGTACATCAAGAATACGTATTACTATATAGTGAGAGGATGTCACTGATACATAGATCTCTTGTAGGTCTGTGAAATACAGATGAAATACAAATAAATAGGACTATGCAATATGGATTTATCCCAGACCCACTCTAGGTTTGCATGATTCAGCTATGCTATGTAGATAGACGTGATATTGTCATGGATTGATCAGGAACCAGAGATGGTCCTACACAAATTATGGAATCTCCTTTTGTTGGAGAAGAGTCTGCATGGTTGTCTGTCTGGGTGAGATGGTTTTTGGAACAGCACATCCTGTATTTGTTTAAGATGTTGGAGGAAATGATTCCAAGGTCCCTATCAGTTCTCTGATTCTAATGATTCGGGGAACTAATTTACTTTAGGTCTGTGCGAAGCGGCTAGTATTCACTTCAGATTTGGCCAATTCGGGGGACAGTGATTCGATTTGGTGATTCGAATCACTGTCCCAAATCGATTCGGCCAAATCTCCAAATCAGCCCCATCCCTCGCCCGCTCTCCCAGCCCCGCAATGGCTGCCCTGCCTGCGCCAGCTCACGGCACTTTGGGAAAAAAAAGCACTGACTCAGCAGGTGCTGCTGGGTGGGAGGCAATCCCCACTGCCCCCCACTGCCCCATGCAGCGTGGGGGGCTCTGCACAAGCACCCTGACCCCGTCCTGCTCCCCCAGGCCCACATGGATGCTCCGCCCGCTGTGGCTCTGGCCTTTTAAGAAAAAAAACCCGAGAAAACCCCTCAACTCACTGTTCCTGCTGGGGGGAGGTGATCCCCACTGCCCCCCACTGCCCTGCACCACATGGGGGCCTGTGCACAAGCCCCCAAAGCCCCGAGGCCGCTGCAGGAGCAGTGAGTCCCAGGGCTTTTCTCCATTTTTGTTTTTAAAGGACTGGAGCCGCGGCGGGTGGGGCAGCCATGAGGGGGGCTGGGGGAGCAGGGAGGGGATGGGAGCTGGCAGGGGTCCCCCCATGGTCCCTTCCCCCGCTACTTACCAGGTCGAAGTCCAGCTCCTTGCTGCAGCCACCGGGTACTGCCCGAATCATCAAAGCTCTCCAAATCTTTTCCGAAGATTTGGAGAGATTTGAATAGATTCGAACCTTTTAATTGGTCCCCTGATTTGATTCGGGTTTAGAGATTCAGCCACTGAATTGGGCCAAATCTCCTCCAAATTGAATCAGCACCCAAAGTTTTGCACAGCCTTAGTTTACTTCTCACTCATCAAAGGAGATGCTTGCTGTGAACACAGCTTGACACATGGGCCCATTGTGGCTGTGTTGGGAACACATACAGATGTTTGGCTGTGTTGACCCCTGAACGGAAGAGGTGAGTGAGATGCACAGAGAGGTCTACTTGCCATATGCTATATATCGAGATAACCTGGGAAGGTATTGCCTTGTTTTTGCAATCTCCATCCACAGTCCTTAATGTGACTGATTTGGCATAACTGAACCTCATCTTCCAGTACGTGGCATGACTTGCTATGTGACCTAGGCATAACTGAAGGGCTATTGTGTTCCTACAGAGCGTACGTTAACGTCATGCTAGAGCGAGTAGTGGGAATGTCAAGGAAAACATCCTTAATAACATTTTCCCACAAAACTTTTCCAAATAAGTGGAAAGTATCAGTCCTGGCTGAGACTAATTACTAACCAAATTGGGAGTTACTAGGACAAAATGACATACAATACACTAAAAAGTAGAAAATAGGTTGAAGAAATAAGACTGAGGTTTTAAAAATGAGACATTCTTTCAAATACCTTCTCTGTTTTGCTTCAGACTTTCAGAAAATAAGTTGTACCTTAGCATAAGGCTGTCCCTGTGTAATGTCAGGTGGCTTGTTTTCATTTCAGTTTAGAAGGGGTGGAAGATCAAAACTGAGCTTAGAGAAGATTTGTTGCAACTTTATGGAGAGACAAACTGAAGATGTGAGACACCTGCTGTATGACCATCCCTCAGCACACAAACATCTGAAGTCACGCAGGAGCTTCCCTCACCAGCACCCAGCTTCTCGATGCCACACCCAAGGAGACACGACTGCTAGTGTGTGAAGTGGCCAGTATTTGCTTTGGATTCGGTTGATTCAGGGGACAGTGATTTGATTTGGTGATTTGAATCACTGCCCCAAATCGATTCAGCTGAATCTGATGCAGAGATTCGGCTGCAGCTGAATTGGATGAATCTCCAAATTGGCCCAATCCCCCTCATGCGCTCAGTGGCTGCTCTGTCTGCTCTCCCAGCTCCCGGTTCTTTAAAAAAAAAGGGAAAAAAAAGACCTGACTCACCGGCTGCTGCCAGGCAAGGGGCAATCCCCGATGCCCCCCACTGCCCTGTGCTGCATGGGGGGCTCTGTGTCCTTGCTCTCCTAGCCCCCCATGGCTGCCCTGCCCACCCCAGCTCCCAGATCTTTTTTTTTTAAAAAAAAGCCCTGCACTCACTGGCTCCTGCCAGGCAGGAGGGTGATCCCTGCTGCCCTGCCCCACGCTGTGTGGGGGGACTCTGTCACAAGCCCCCAGAAGCCCTGAGGCTGCTGCAGCAGCTGGTGAGTTGGGGCTTTTCTTTTTAAAGGTCTGGGAGCTGGGGCAGGTGGGGCAGCCACAGCAGGGCCAGGAGAGCAGGAAGGGGTTGGGGGCGCTCAGGGAAGCTAGGGCAGCAGACAGGGGATGGGGCCTGGCAGGGGTCCCCCCATGGTCTCTTCCCCCCTCCTCTAGCCCCCCCTCCTCTGCCTCCTACTTACCAGCAGGGAGTCCGGGTCCAGCTCCCTGCGGCAGCAAGCAAGACTGCCTGAATCGCCAACGCTCTCCAAATCGTTTCTGAATTGATTTGGAGAGCTTTGAATCGATTCGGACCTTTTAATTGGTCTGATTTGATTCAGATTCGGAAATTCAGCCACCAAATTGGGCCAAATCTCCTCCAAACTGAATCAGCACCCGAAGCTTCACACAGCCCTAATGACTACAGATGTGGAACCAGAGGCTGACGAAAATATTTGGCAGTGAAAAAATACACCTTCCAGCTGCTGAATCCTTACCACCAGGGGCTGACGAGCCATGGCAACGGTGGTGAGGTGTGAACCGCCTGTGTACTCGAGTTGGGCGCTCCAAGGAACTAATGAAGAAGTGGGGCTATCCCATTGGTTCAACCACCTGTGACTGAGGCACAGGACCTCAGACCATGCAACACCTGCTGCACTGCCCACTGCTCGAAGGCACGTGTACAATGAAAGATCTTGCAAAATACAATAAACAAGCACAAGCACAATACAATAAACAAGCACACAAGCGTGTGTAAAAAATGGTCAAATATGATATAGAGATGTGAGAAGAAGATGGAGAGACTGGGATCTCTAATGAAACACTGTGGAAAGATAGTTTCTCTCCATTGCACGGTGTATATTAACTAGCTGTGTTGGCTCCTTAGGTCTCCTAGGAAAGGCTGGCATCTTCTCTTTCTCAGGTATCTGCATAGTGCAAAAGGTTACTGGGATCTGAGTCAGCACTGACACAGTCCAGAAATCCGGAGAGGGGAGTGGGGTGTGGGTTGCAGAGTTCCACCTAGTACTGCACCTTCCTCTGACCCCAGACAGAGTATTTTTATCTGACAAAATAGAGTGCCAAGCGGTTTCTCTCTATGTTATGTTCCTGTTTCCAGAAGTAACCAGAATGCTGGTGCTCCCAGGTGCCAGGGTGAAGTTCATGGAAGATGGTTTTGGAATCCTAACCCTCCTGGGGTTATCTCCTAAATGTCCCCTATAAGAGACAATGGGGAGAGGAGTAGAGTGAGAGGTGGGCACATCTTAAATCAAACAAGGATCTATCAGTCCAGCTGCAGATGGTGTAATACATGATAAATGAGTGGCATTAGCAGCTGCTGCTATGCAAAGAAGAGTGATGTTAAAATGTAGCAATCACACCATGCCTAAGGAAATAAACAATAAAATCCCACAAAGTGGGCAATGGGAACCCAGGCACTGCAGGAGTGAGGACACAGTCCTCTTCCAAAATGTTCTGACATTAAATTACACCGAGTAGTATTTTGTGTTCCAAAACTGGAAACCAAAGATGCGAGAAGTTCTGAGCACAGAGGTAAGACCCAGCTATTCCTGAAATTGGAGCCTAGATCCTCAAATATCAAAGATTAAGGTGAAAGCTCTGATATTCCCAAATTCTGCTCTGTAGGACTTGAATTAAGAGTCTGGGAGTCTCGAATTCCTCGTTGTAGTCCTAGAGCATCTCAGAGCACAGTTGGGGTGCCAACATTTTCAGGAGGCTGATTTGGGGTGGGAGAGGGGTGGGTGCAGGGAGATATAATTCCTGAGGATGGACTTGGCCTCTTCTGTTTCTCATACTCGGGTTACCATGTTGCTAACCTTCCTGAGCTTCCTGTTAACCTTCCCATACCATGAACCTTTTGTTACATTTTGGGACATTTTGACCTGAAGATTTGGAAATCCCTGAGCTGGAAAAACAGCTCCTGGCAAATCTCAGCTTGCTTACAAGTTGAGTATTTTGACAATTACCATTAAAGGCACTTCTTTGGATTCTTATGTAATGACCTGGATGACTCTACTAAACGTATACTAAATAAGGCGGGATACATAAACTAGGGATGCCCATTGTACTGCCTCCAGAACCACAAGCGGTGTTTCATTGGAAGCCGCTGTTTCACAGGAGGCCTGGTCTGACAATGTAGGTTTAGGCACAAAGGAAAAAAAAAAAGCAGCTCCTCATTTGAATACATGACAAAAAGGAAAACACTCAGCCTGGCTGGAAGAAAACCACTCATCTATTTTAGGAAGTTTCGTTGGGACACTTTGAAATGAACCATCAGCTACTTGATGCAGGGAGTTGGACTCGATGACCTCCTGAGGTCCCTTCCAACCCTAACTTTCTATGATTCAACTGTAAAAACTATCATAAGGTTTATAGTAGCTTTCAGAAGTTCCCTACCTTCGCCTGCATTCCCTTCCCAGACTCTCACTCTAGTTCCCCAGGCTGTCATGATGGCATCCTCCCGGCTGCTATTTTATTTAAAAATATTTACACTTTAAGTCGGAGGGTAAGGAGCAGCTACGAACACAGGAATCACCCAACTGGCCTTGAAGGCCGACCCATGGAAATGTCCATCCTCATGTCCCTCATCAACAGAAGGTAAAACCACCCTCTTGCCACCCACACACCCTTAAACTAGGCTGGACCAGGTAGGCAGAAGGCAGAAACGCAGCAGGAGGGAGGTCAGTGGAGTGGAGGAATAATTTCACCCCCGGGGCCGGGAGCTGGGACTGGAATTTGTCCAGCAGTCAGTTCAGCCTGGCGTTTCTCTCCTGAGCCTGCAAGAGAGGTCTGTTTGCATCCTGAAGTCGCTGCCCAGACTGGCTTGGCTCACAACCTCTGCTAGCAGCAGGGCAAAGCCGACTCCCCTTCCCCACACCCACCCTCTGAGGAGGGGCTTTCACGATTTTAATTCCCTGCTGGGGGGGGGGGGGGGAGAATCAAATAAAAAGTATA
>NW_005842214.1:1621212-1621435 GCF_000455745.1 Alligator sinensis
TATTCCCCGCGGGGGGGGGGGGGGGGGGAAGCAAATGAAAGAGCTGTGTATAAAGGGAGCCCTTCAGCGCTGTTAGGGCCCTTTAAGATGAAGGCAAGACTGTCATCTGGAAGCGGAAAAGTTGTGCGCGGCTCGGGCAGAGCGCAGGGGACAATGCCCAGGTCCAAGGCGGCTGAATCCCCCCCGGGGGCGGAAGGCTCCGGCTCCGGCTCCGGCTCCGGCT
>NW_005842214.1:1621995-1647098 GCF_000455745.1 Alligator sinensis
GGGCTGGGCTGCCCCTGGGGGATCGTGCCCGCCTGGCAGCCCGTCCCCCCACGGGGCCGTGCCCCTGCAGCAGGCTGGGCTGTGGCCAGGCAGGGCCGAGGGGAAGGGGCTCCCCGCCTCCCCTGCCAGCTCTTCTGCCCCCACGGCCTGCCCTTGGGCCCTCTTTCCAGCCCCTTCGGCACCAAGGCTGGACCGTTCCCAGTGCCCAGCCCTCTGGGCACAGGGCAGCCACTCTTGGGCTTCGGCCTCAGGAGCCGCCCGGGAGTGGCACGGCCTTGGCATGTCCACCCCCAGTCCTGACGGCGGGGAGGCCGTGGCACGCGGGCTTTGCGTCCCCCTTGTCCAAGCCATGCGCTAGGCACAAGAACGGGCGAAAACTTGCTTTGTTTCGCGAGCATCGCCTGGAACCACCGAAGCATTCCCCGCACGCTGGCGGGAGCCCGCAAGGAGCCCTCTGGGTCTGGTCCACTTGTGGAGTTGGGCTGGGCGTTGATCGGCGTCATTCTGGGCTGAGAGACCTGAGGTAGCTGGGTGCCAGTGGGCACCTTGGTAGAGGGGTGGAGAGGAGCTCTTGCCAGCATCCACCTGAATGTAAACGGAAGCACATTTCAGCATGGAGAGTCCCCCCCAGGAACGCTGCGTGCTTCAAGGTTTGGGTGGTTGAAGTAGCCAACTACACAGTGCACTGCCAAGAGGGGTTTGGTTGAGGAAGGTGACAGTGAGCTTTCAGAGGGACAAAAGCCTCCTAGCCCGTTATTTTTAGGGGAGCTGGTTGCTGAGGGGATGCGAAGCGGTATGAGGGGCTGCAGGACAGTTTGGAGGAAGATGGAGGCTGGGAGAAACTGTACCAGGCATAGCCAGGTTGCTCCGTATTTGAAGGCAGCTGCTGCTGCACAGAGGAAGAGGGGTAAACAGGCCCAGGTTGATGGGTGGGACAGTAAAACGTTTGGGCTGGGGTTAGTTGCCAGTGATTCATTAGCTCAGAAAGCTGGTGCCAAGCTCCCAAAATGAAATGTGGCTTTAAAAGCTCATGATGGGAAACCACCCAGTGCCCTAGAAGGATGAGCAAGCAGAGGAGCACATAGTCCTGCTGGCTGGTCTGACAGCACCTTTCACCGCAAAGGCTCCTACCACCCCACTGAAATGGAGCCATCTCTAGGGGAGAAGGGGCAGGGAGGTGGGTGGGGGATATGCTACATAGAAGTAGGAGCATTCGGGGCAAGGACACAGCTGCAGAGCCTCTGATCTGTACCTTGGGCACTTTCCTGCAGGACAGGCTGGAGCTTCGTTTTTCAGATCCCACCTGAAGGGCCCAAACCAAGGGAACGGTATGGTGCTTGCTTTACTCTTTCAGGAAGGTAAAGAGTATGCTCATACTGCTGGGACTTTTGAACCCATGATTGTTTAGTCATGTAGGGATATGGCTGCTCCAGACGAGGGAATGATATTGCAGGGCGAAGTAGGAACCTGTCCTGGCCCTATTTCAGTCTTGACAGGCTTTTCTGTGTTGCTAGGTGTGATAACTGGTGCAGATCCTTCATGTTTTGGGAGTTCCCTGCAGTGCCCAGAGGTGGGTGTCTGCTGTCAATAAGGAATGGGAAGACACAGCACCTTCCTATTATTTTAATGTTGTTTTTCCTTAGTTTTTGCCCCCTCCCTTCCTTCTGTAGAGCAGCATGAAGCACAGCCTGCAGAGGGAGATACTAACAGCTCTGTCCTATGTAGGCTGCATCATGCCCTAATAGCCCAGTGGATTTACACAGGCTCATACATGACTAAGCCACTGTGGCTGAGTCTAACGCTCATTGTTAAATCCTGTCAAGGGACCCCATCTCCCTTTCCTGAATGGCCTCAGCATTTGGTTTTAAGAAACAAAGTCTTGTTTCAGTCAGAGGGGGGCCAAAAAGCAGCAGAGCCAGAACCAACTGGTCCCCAGTGGGGTTTGTCGTGCAATCCTACAACTTAATTTCTGTCTGGGCTGGGAACTCCTAAAGCAGCAGTGCTGATAAGCAAGAGTCTGGCTGGGCAGTTTGCTACAGCACCCTGCAAGGAGCCACTGTTCAGCTTACCGTGCTGCATTTTCCCCTCTCTGCAAAGAGAGGGATAGTAATAATAAAACCCAATTTTGGCTAGCACTTGGGGCTCTGTGGATGGAAGGTGTGGTGGCAAAGAAAGCATTAATGAAGGATTATTCTTTGGAAGGCAAGAGGCAGGGCAGTGGGGATAAGATTTGGTAAGAGTTTGAAACTTCTGCATCATGGTTGGTGTGTGTGGGTGTTTCACCTGTGCCTAGGTGCAGATGAGGTCTGGGGGGTGGGGGAAGCTGGATTTTTTTGGGTGTGTGTGTGACCCCGATAAACACGCTGCAGCAATGACTCCCCAGTGCTGCAGTAAAGCTGTTGTCAGGGGAGGGAGTTTGACGCATGACTCCCAAAGTGGGGTGGATATGGCTGAGCATCCCTCGGTCCATGCCTGTGCATATGTGGGTGTCAGCCCCTCGGTCCGTCTGCTGATCCATTTTTAATGTCCAGGTTCCCGGACTCTGAATCTCCCCGAGCATTTCATATTCACCAGCAGGTTTAGAGCTGGTCCCAAAGTCCTGAGTCACTGTATGGTTTCCATGGAAACAGGCTTGTTCACTGTAATCAGTTTTAGGGGCAGAGGGTATGTTTAGTTAGGGGAGTGCACAGAGGCAGACAGGAGCCAGCCCCCAGCCAGCCCCACTGCAGGGGGAGAGGCTCAGGGCTTCCCCAGACAGGTCTGAGGGGCTTCTGCTTTGCTCCTTCCCTATGCTGCAGCAGCAGCAGGAGGTAGCAGCTTCTGTGAGGTTGCTGCCTTTTCCTTCAGGTCTTGGCTAGGTTGTGCCTGATGTGATCTGGCACCTCTGTTGCCTCTGGCTTTGTCCTAACCACATAACCTCCTGTCCCTGGCTCCCCACCCCTTGCCCTGTCAGTTGGTTTCTCACTTCTGTCATAGGTCTATTGTCACCAGTATCCCAGGGACCACAGTAAGGCACTGGAGAATTTCCTGTGGTGCAAGTCTGGAGCTGCTGAGGGAGTCTGACCCACCCATATCTGGCTGTCTGTGCCAAGAGCCTGAACTTTATTGAGAGGAGAAGGAGAGCGGGGACAGAGGCAGACCAAGGAAGAGGAAGCAAGGAGGAAGCTTAATCATTAAAAGGAGCCTCTGTAATTCCTACCCAGCAGTAGTAACAGCAGCTGCACTTGCCACCCTGAAGGGATACAGAACACTATACAGCTCGGAGAGAGAGAAAGTACTTCACATGTGTCAGATGCAGCCACTTCTGGGGAGGAGCAAAGCAGCTGCACAACACAACAGCGTAGGGTAGGGAACAAGAATCTCACAGTCAAAACTAAGGTGTGTGGGTCGGGGTGGGGGGGTGGAGAGTGAGCTAGAGTAGCAGAAAGATGTCACCAGCACTGGTAATTGAGCAGGACATTGCAAGGATGGAAGGGGAGGAAGAGGGAGATGGTCTAGAACAGTGGGGGCCAACTTTATCAGCAGGTGTGCCACAACTTAGCCACACACCTCCCCGAGTGCCACTAGGATCCCCTTCCCCTAGCTAATCTGTTAATCTGCTTTCTGCCCTGTATGCTTCTATGCTGCCTGTCCCCTCCCTGATCTGCTGCATGCCACAGGTTGGCCACCCCGGTCTAAAACAGTGGTGCTCCAAGGATGGTTGGCGGAGCTGAGTCATCAGACCCGTGGGGTTTCCCTTGGATCTGGCAATTTGGCATCAAGGAGTGGCAGAAGCATTCATTGCTACGGTTCTGGGAGCCCCACAGCAATTATGCTGCCACCGCTCCCTTGTGGCTGAATTTTTAGGCCCATGGGGCACTCCATGGGCTGGATGACTTGGCTTTACATGCTGGATTGGACTGGTGCCTGGGATCAGTCTACAGCTGACCCAGCATGTGGGACTGGACCCAGCAAATGGCCCCATCCCCGGCACATGGGGTTTGCTCTGGGCTGGATCTGGTGCATGGGGTCAGCCTGTGCCCCAGAACCGGCCTGCACACCTGGCCCCATGTTCCAGATCTGGCCTGTGGACTGTCTGTGTCACACTCATCTAGCCCCTACATCAGAAAGGCTGAGCACCACTGTTTTAGAGTTCAGTGACTACAAGAGATTTGATGACACTGCCTGGGACATGCTGGGCTGTTGAGCCCAGCCCTGGTTCAGAGGGGAGGATATCCACTGCTGGCTCACTGATCCTGACCACTGCAGCATCCTGTGTTTCCCACTGATTAAGTCCAACTTGCTTCACTCCTTGGACCAGCCATGATCCCAGCAGAGAGCTCTGTGCTCCTGTTACAGAGGTCTTAAAGCAGGTCAGTCCCATCAAACCTGTTAGGAGAAGCCCAGTAGTGAGGCTCCCCAGCACAGAGACTCCCTTGGAGGCCTTTGCTTTGCTGTGTCCAGCCGCACTTGCTTCTCTGTTTGAGGGTGACTCACCAATACTGCCAAGGTTAATTCATGGTTCTCAGCCCTCTGATGCTCCTGGGCTGCCTTGCCTGCCCTGTCAGCAGGAGCAGCTCTGCTGGCTGCGGGAGATGAGGCTACGCATTTGTGCACCCATGCCTGCCTTCCGCTAGGATGTCTTCGCTGCCCTGACTCACTGTCTTATGCATAGATGGGGAAGGGCTGGTGGATCTGCCTTCCCTCTGGGCAACTGCTTCTGAGGTTGGCAGTGCTCATATCCCAGTGCCAGGTGGCTCCTGCAATGGTTGGAGCCATTTCATTGGCTGGTACACTGTGTTCTGCGGGTAGCATGGACCCAATGTGATCATGGGCAGCTTAAGCCTGGTGACAGCTGTGAAATGGAGGCCATGGAAGTGCTCAGGATCACCCTGACAGTAGTGATGGAGATCAGAGGATTAGGACCATGCAGCAAGGAGAACAAGGGAGGGGAGGGTTCAGGACCTCCTGCTGGGAAAGGGAGATGCAAGGCCACTCATTCCCTGCCTGGCATATTGAGTCAAGGCAGTCTTCAGGCTTGCTGCATGCCCAGAGCTTCTAGATGCATGGAGACTAATTTATAGTAAGCCAAGTGGGGGAGAGATGTGGGGTAGGGCAGGCCCAGCTAGTGAGGGCAATACTCTGTAATCCCCTCTCCAGTTATCTGCTGCCACAGGGTGGACCTTGATCTCTGCCTAACCTGTGGAAACCCTCCTCCAGTACCAGCCAGTTCCAAAGCAAGCCCATTCCCTCCATTGGAAAGAGACTGGTGTTGAGACAGAGTGAGTAGAGCAGGGGGTCAGCAGCATGTCACTTCAGAGGAGTCAGGTGGGGTGGGAGGTAGGGGTATGGGCCCCTGAAAATCCAGGAAAGCTGCATATTTCATGGCTGGAGAGCCCACAGTGGGCAGATGTGGTTATAGCCTGGACTCCCAGGCCTGGGCAAGGGTTTGCCCTTGGCAATGGCTTTGACCACTAGACATTTGTCACCAGTGGTATTGCTAATGTGTATCACTGTGCCACCTTACTCTACCCAGAGCAGGCCCAGAGGATACAGGGTGTTGGTACTGGCAGCTGCTTTCCATAGCCTATATTAGAGCTGTCACTGGGTGCATACACATGTTCATTAATGCGCCATAATTACTGCACATTTATTTTAGTACCTGAACCTTAATGTGCTGTAATTGGTGATACTGTGCATTAGCTGTAGCGCACATTTTTTTTGTGATGCTAATGTGCAGTAGACTAATTCTACCGAGCATTAGCATGGCAAGCAAAACCTGTGCTAATGTGCTAATGCACAGTAGAATTAGTCTACTGTGCTTGAAGTGTCCCACTGTGGGTAGAGCTGATCTGGTGGTAGGAACTGTAAGACAACCTAGTGTAGAGAGTGGACCAAAAAGCCTAGTGCAGGGACATGTGTGGGGCCAGGTATCCAACAGAGCTCCAGGCTGGGTTTTCTAGTTCTCTCAACCCTCAGCTGAGGCATGACTTTCCAAGGAGCTCAGCCTCTGTTCAGGCAATAAACATAGAACAGATCTGAAGAGGTTGGCTTCCACCAGTTCCCATCGCAACGTGATTAGGCAGGTTTTCAATGAGGGCAGGGTTTTGTAGGCTGACCTCTTTTGGATTTTGGTGCCCAAATAAGAGCCAAGCAATTTGAAAATCTAGCTCCAGAGGCAAGGGCTTAAGTCCTCCTGAAATTCTGGCCATAATGCATGCATATGCATGTATTCATTTGAGCAAAGTGTGTCTCAGTGGCATGTGTGTACACCTCCTCCCTGTTAGAGAAGTTGGTTACATCAGCCTGGCTGTAACCACTCTGTCTGGGCTAAAGGCAGCAATGAAAAGCCTGAGAGGAAATGACACCCACTCTTGTCAGCAACTCCTCTAATGCAGACAGCTTAAATAGCCATGTTGTGGGGCCAGGAGAGATCTCAATCTGAGGCTGACCAAGCTGTTTGAAGGGGGTAAGAGTCCTTAGCTGCGCCTGGTCAATGCCCGCCTTTCCTCAGTCGCTGCCTACTATCCTGCCTCTGTTCCTGGAGCAGCTGCAGTACAGACTCGCTTGGCTGCCTCCAGAGGTTATTGGCCTTCCTGCCGCTTGGTCTGGTTAAGCAAGAAATGCAGAGTCAGTTGGTGGATCCCTTTACCAGGAGAGCTGGGAAGCCCATGAAAGTCCTTAGATGATGACTGCTAGATGAGGAGTCCCTGCTGAAGGGACCCCCAGTATTAGTTAGAGCCCAGGCCTTTCAGCTGCACAGCTGGTGACAGCTACACTGAACTGTCCATGGCTGACTTTCCTCTGCCTCCATGGTTGAGCAGAAACTGCACTGAACTCAGTGCTGGCAGAGAGTTGCCTCCCACTAGTTTGGCCTGTTAGGAGAAGCTGTGGCACAAGCACTGATTCTGGGAGGCAGGAGGGCACTGGCATAGGGGAAGAGGAGAAAGGGCTTCATGTTGCCTGTCCTTCAAACCAGGCATCTGGGTGTCAGGACATCTCTGCCGGCAGCTCCTTTCAGCCTTTACTAGGCAGAGGTGAAGGGGGTGACAGCTTCCAGGACAGGGGTATGGAGCAGGTAGGAGAGCAGCAGACCCAAGACTGAGGCTTTCAGTCTCACTTGTGTATAAGTATAAATACTTGAAACAGGGAGGGGTTGGGGAGGTTGTGGGTCAGGAGTGAGGGGGAGTCAGCGGGGCTATGTCAAGAACCCAAAAATGGAGCAGCAGTGTGTGCTGCCAGGCATTACAGACTCCTTGGCAGAAACTAGGACCAGGAATCTTACCTAATCCCTGGCCTCATTCTGTCTGGCTGGAGCCAGCACTGTAAGTCCCTTGCTTTCCATGAGCCACACCTGTCCCAGTCCAGCGCTATGAGCAAGAGAAGAAAGTTCTGAGCCTTTCATAAGGCTGCAGAGTGGCTGGCAGCCACGAGAGGGCAGGAGAGCAAGTTCTCTGCTTGGAAATTACATCTAGAAAACTGCAGCTCCTACAGCTGTTTGACACAGAAGCCGTTTGCGTGGGATGGTGGAGAGGGAGTGCATGCACAAAGACACTTGCAGGCAGGGTCAAACATGAAGTGGGATTGTCCCTCTGCAGCTCCCAGTTGTGAACAGGGAGCCTCAGGGATCAGAACTGAGCAATGGGAGAATATGCGTGGGAAGGGGGACAACCAGTAGGCTTTGATAAGATGCCTTGTAGGAAGCAAGAAAAAGACATAAGGGGAATCCTAGAAAAAGGGAGAAAGAAAAAGAAGTGTGAGAGAAGCTGTGGGGCATCTAGAATAGATAATAGATGTGCTGGTGCCAGGTCCTGAAGAGCAATTTCCGTCCCTTTTGCTGAAATGGCAAGGCTGGCGTATAGAAAGTGGGCCAGTGTGTATGGCCATACTCTGTATCCCGTTGTCCCCTAGGTGCCCAGCATGTTGCTGGCAGGCAAGAGCCAAGGAGAAAAATAAAACCCTTTACTCAGATAAAGCTTTGGTATACATTTATTGCTAACAAAAGGTGCCAGTTCTGACCCAATCCTCTTGCTTAGTTTCAGGCTCGGTTCAGCCTGGATGAGGCTATCAGATAGACCCTATCTATCAGTGGGTCTCAGCCATGTCACAGAGGGGATCGCTTCAGAGTGAGGGAAAGGAGCTCATGTCCCAGGTTCCACTCAGTCTTTGACTTCTCTACTCACATTGCCACAGATGGGGCAACTGCAGAACTAGGGTTTG
This sequence comes from Alligator sinensis, assembly GCF_000455745.1. NCBI lineage: Eukaryota > Metazoa > Chordata > Crocodylia > Alligatoridae > Alligator > Alligator sinensis. The sequence goes on from NW_005842214.1 coordinate 1,630,195, forward strand.
GGATGTGGACACATGCCCACTGCAGGCTGAACTGTAACCTACCAGCTGTTCTCTCCCAGGGGCTACTGAAGAGCCACTGGAGGGAAAAAGCATTGGGTGAGTCTGAGCTGGGTTCAGCCTGGCTGTGAAAGACCCCAAGTCATGCAACACCCAGGAAAACTGCCTGGGACTCGTATGTCCTCCTGGGATCAGCAGTAATGGTTAAATAAAAACACTGGAGGTTTCAAACTGGCCTCTAGGCCTAGGAAAAGAGCCCTTCCTGGTCCCTGTGTCACTAACTAGGTGACACTAAGCCTTTCCTGAGAGCCAAGCATAGCACAGTGACGAGCGTGCCACACACTGCCAACCACAGGAACCTCTCCAGGGGAAAAGCACCAGGAACTTTGTGTGTCTCCAGGCCTGTCAGGAATTTTAATATGCTAAAGCCACAGAGGCTTTGTGGTTGAACAGGCCCTGCATACTAAAGCTGCCCTGATCAGTCCAGCTCCCTGAGAAGGCTCTGTTGAGCCGAGATGGTTACAGCTCCGGAAACCGCCTCCTACGCCCTTCCCTTTGCTGCTCCTCTCACTCACGCTGGAGAAGCAAATTGTCTTGGGTCTTAGTGACTGGTGTGCAGAAGGGAGGTGGTTATGAAATGGGCCTCCGTGCTCTGCATGGGGAGAGCACTGGATTAATTCAGGGAGTTCTCAGAGTTGTTAGTAGGCATCATAGTGCAAGCATGTGGGACAGAAGAAAGAGAGGAAGTGGCTGAGGGAAAGCTCCCCAGGAACACAGGAATGTGGTGCAGTGATAGGAAGATATCTGGCTACGTTAAATTGGAGTTGCCTGAAGTTTGTTGTCATCGCTCTTACTAGACCTGAGTTCCTGTGGCCTTTCACTGATGGTTATGCAAACACATGGATAGATCAGTAGTGACATACACATGTATGCACACACACGTACATGTCTACAGGCTTGTCTGCTTACGGTTCTCCTCCAGAAGCCATCATTGCAATGTTATACTGCTGACCTACCTGCACACATGCAAGGGCAGCAAGGTAGTATACAAAGCTTACATGCACAGCTGTGGCTGAAAGCTTGCAGAGACACATGTGAGCATGAAGAGACGCATACACTCCTGGAGATCTGGGACAAATGCAGAGAGGTCCAGGTTGTTGCTTGTGCCTAAGTGTATGCATAAGACTGGGAGAAAAATAAATCTTGCAGGAAACGATGCTGAGAAAAGGATCGAGATGGAGACTTTCTAAGCTTCACAGCTAATCCCAGGTGGGGGGAAATGGTTAGGTTACTGTACCCAGGGGTGGGGGCAGGCGAAGTTCCGCCCCCATAGGGAAGATGGAGAAACTGACTGCATGACAGGTAGGACAGGGCATGCATGCACTTGGCAGCCATGGACACAAAGACCCATGTCCAAATGCTTATGCATGGTTGCACCTCAACATACATGGCCACCTATAGAGGCCTTAATCTATGGAAAAAACTGGCCCAAAGGCTGTGCTGTGGTGCCTCTCTCACACAGCAGCCTTGTGCTTTGCCCTCTCCCATCTGTGCACGCAGAGACCAGATGCCCCCCTGGCATGTGAGCCCAGTTCACAGACACTCACAAGAAGGATCAGTTGTATCGCAGCTGTCTCCATTTTACCTGCTCTACCAGCAAACAGATGAGCACAGTATCCTGCAGGCAGCAAAAAAGCAACCTGCTGCTTGGACTCTTCATGACAGGCTGCTCACAGGAGACGGTGGCATATAGGAGAACTGTTGCAGCTGCTGGACGGGGTGCCCCCCACACCAATCACAGACCAACATGGGAATTGAGTGCCCAGAGTTGTGTTTTTCATGGGACCTGGAGTGAAAGGTGCTGAGCCCAGACATGTCAGTGTGGAGTAGAGTCTTGCACAGGGTGAGCCCATGGGCAGGGAAGAAAAGGGCCTATACTACACAGCTCATTAAAATATTGAATTATTCAACAGCTGTGTTAATTGCTTTTAAATTCCCTCCAGCATTAAGAGGCACCATCACTTGGGACATTGCAAAGCACCCAGACACCACACCCTCTTGGGAAGAGGATTTTGCTGCTTTAGACTTTTTATGTCTCCCCCTTCGCTTAACCCCCTGCTTCTTTCTGGGATGGCCCTTGTGCCATCCTCTCCCTCCCTGGCACTTTGTGTCTGCCCTGCCTTTGGTACCTGATTCCAGGGCATCCTGCCTCCAGTCCTCACTGACCAGGTTTTCTAGGCTTTCCTTTGCAAATTTAAAGTTTATCTCTAGATGCATCACACCTCTTGCTGTCCAGCCTGCCTCTGACATAAGCTTCCCCAGAAGACACATATTCAGGACAGCCTAGAGGAGAAGGCTGCTGTAGTATGGAGGAAGCCCACCTAGAAAGCTCCTGCCATGACAGTGTAGGGATGCCCCCATTTTTGAATGGCTGCTCAGAATTTCAGAGCTACGGTGAGGTTGGTTCTCATTCTGTCTCCCAATATTTTGGGGTAATGAACACTTGTCTTCTCCAAAGGCTGAAAGCCTCCTGCTCCCTCCCTTCATTCAAATGTTGCTGCATTCCCTGTGACCTAATCCACACAGGGCTGTACTCCTATTGGGATCTACTTCCAGGAAGAGACCCAAGTCCATGCTTGCAGGCAGTGAAGGAGTGACAGGTCTTTCTAAGAGCTGCTGTTGTGAACATTCATTTTTAATTCAGTTCAGTTCAGCACTGGAGTGCTGAGGGTGTTGGAACAAATTGCTGCTTGTCTCTGATCCTAGCTCCCAAAGCTTAGCTTTTGGGAAGCAGTGGTGGGGAGACAGCAGTGTGGGAACGTCCCTGGTCTCCAGGATGCACAGGCTGTCAGTGTTGTTGTTTGCTGTATTTAGGGCACTGGCCTTAGGAGTAGGAAAATAAACATCCCTTCCCCTGTCTCCCGCCCACATGCCTTCCTGGTGAATATCTCTTTTTATCAGGTCTGTACTGGAGCCCACAGCTATGTGGACGTCACCTAGTTTAGTACCTAGATTAGCCCGGATCCATTTTCTAATAATTTCTATGAGCTGCTCTCTCTGGGATGAGGCTGCCATTGGTAATGGTTGGTAAAGCTCAGCTGTGGGACCTCTGCCACCTAATAGCAAAGTGCCTCGTGTTCAGTCTATGATGCTGTCCCCCTGCAAAGAGGAAGCTCCAGATGTGTGTGACTGCTCATATGTACCTCACAGTTTCAGGCATATCCAGGTGGTTGAAGTCCTTGGAAACGAGGCTGCATGTTGTGACTCAAGTTTCCTAACCCAGCTTGGGCTGTGGTGCTACAAGGGGGGCTATTGCAACTCTGAGACAGGGAAAGGAGGGAGCTGCAATCTCTTTTACTCTAAGCAGGCACTCACTGGCCTGACTGGTCATCTCACTGCACTGCCAGCTGGCAGGGCTCTCTGTGTCTCCAGGCTTTACTTGGCAGGCTCTCTCAACCCATTCTTGCCACTTTTGCTGGGGACTGGGTGTTCAAGTGAAAGGGAATGATTGATGGGGTGACAAGTGACTCACAGACCTGGCAAAGCTCACAGTCAACGCTTATCGGACTCCATGAGTTTGTGCAGCTGCTGTGAACTTTCCTGAACTGTCTCTGTACAGAGGCGTATACACAGTGTGGGTCAGGGGCACTTGGACCCACCGTCTTCCCTGGTCTGTGTTGAGTGCAAGGCATGGAGTGAGGTGCGAGTCATACATTTTTTGCATTACTTTCCTCCAGGAAGGATCCAGCTTCCTGGGTTGGTGTGGGGTTGGGAGGCATGCAGTATGGGACCATATCGCTGACCCATGCAGCTATGATGAATATTGACTTTACTCAACCACTCACTGTCTTATCTGAACTGTCATTTCACAGTCCGGCATCCATTCAGTACAAGGGTTTTTAGTGATATCTTTTATTGAACCAACTGTACAGTTAGGAGAGATGTTAGACAAGCTTTTGGTACAAAGTGCCCTTCCTCAGGTCTGGGAAAGAAACAGAAATGGCCTATGCTGCATGTCAGATAAAACATTGGCTTCTGTGTAACTCCATTTTTCAAAGAAAATAAATACAAAACTTCTCACGTAAAAGAAATCTTCTCACAGAAGAATTACAGCATTTCTGACCTCATAGTCCTTATACTCAAAGGAAAACTACAAAACACCTTCAGACAGTGGGCCCAGGGACAAAATTCATAACACCATAGACTAAACATAGATGTCCTTTCTAAGCTCTCTGTACTCCATAGGTACCTTTCCATAGGTAGGCTCCTTTCCCTTCTGAATGGTCTTGTTCTTTTATATAATTAGGTCATCTATTCAACTAAACTTCTCTTGCTTTGCCGTTACTACTGATAACTTCTCTTCACTTCTAATTTTCAGCCCTCCTGATCTAAGTTTCTTTTACGTATGGAATTAAACACAAGCCATTGTTTTATCCCTTGCTTCTTGCATAGACCATCCTGACTATAAAACCAATTACATTCAGGACAAGGAATACTAGGGTCATCATGGGCAAAGTTTCCTTCTCTACTGCTAACCTCTTTTCTGTGTTGCAGCTACTAAGACAACCTGAGAAGAAGCTCCATGAAGGTGACCAGCCATGCAATGTTCCTGGAAGGCTGTCCTCCTACTAGCTTTGGCATCCATTGCTATCCAGTACACAGCTATCCGAACTTTCACTGCCAAATCCTTCCACAGCTGTCCTATCCCCAACCCAGTGAACTGCAGCCTGAGCCAGGAGACTGATTCAGCCGACAGGCTATGTGACGAGAACCCCACCTTCACTTACAACCTCTCCAGGAAGACGCACGTCCTTATCCTGGCCACCACCAGGAGTGGCTCTTCTTTTGTTGGACAGCTGTTTAACCAGCACTTTGATGTCTTCTATTTATTTGAGCCCCTCTACCATGTCCAGTACACCCTGATCCCAAAGCTGACACAGAGCAAGAGCACCACTGACAGGCGGGTCATGCTGGGTGCCAGCAGAGACCTGCTGAGGAGCCTTTATGACTGTGACCTCTACTTCCTGGAGAACTACATCAAACCCCAACCAGTGAACCACACGACAGACCGGCTCTTCCGCAGAGGGGCCAGCAAGGCCCTGTGCTCTCCTCCGGTTTGCGAATCTCTGGGTCCCATCGACCTCCACCTGGAGGAAGGGGACTGTGTGAAGAAATGTGGCACCTTGAACCTGACATTGGCCACAGAGTCTTGCAAAGAGCACGGGCATGTGGCCATCAAAACAGTGCGTGTGCCAGAGGTCAGTGACCTCAGGGCCTTGGTGGAGGACCCTAGACTAAACCTGAAGGTCATACAGTTGGTGAGAGATCCCAGGGGTATCTTGGCTTCCAGGAGCGAGACCTTCCGGGACACCTACAGGCTGTGGAGGATCTGGGATGGCACTGGCAGGAAGCCGTACAACCTGGATGTGACTCAGCTCACCACAGTCTGCGAAGACTTCCTGAACTCTGTTTCCACAGGGCTAAACAGGCCCCCTTGGCTCAAAGGAAAGTACATGCTAGTGAGATATGAAGACCTGGCCCGAAACCCTATGAAAAAGACTGAGGAGATTTATGACTTCCTGGGCATCCCCATGGACAGCAACGTCGAGAGGTGGATACAGAACAACACGCGAGGAGACAGGTCCTCGGCCAAACACAAGTATGGGACCGTCCGAAATTCAGCAGCAACAGCGGAGAAATGGCGGTTCCGCCTCTCCTATGAGATTGTGGAGTTTACGCAGAACGCCTGCCAGCAGGTGCTAGTGCAGCTCGGTTACAAAATGGCGGGTTCCGAGGAAGAGCTGAAAAACCTTTCCATCAGCCTCGTGGAAGACAGGGACTTCCTGCCCTTCTCGTAACACAGCCATTGGGGGCTTGTGCTCTATTTTTAATATCTAACTGTTGCCTTATTTTATTTTAATTTGTTCCCCACCCAAACCCCCTTTTTCTCTCCAAAATTTGCACTAAATCTTGAATGGGAATCTCAATGGAGTTACAGTGAAGAGGCTGTCACCTCTCACCAATGTGCTTTGGACGCAAAGGAATTGGGTCTCAGAGCAAGAGCTAAAACTGTGGATGGGTAACAATGTTTACAAAACACACACACACACACACACACACACACACACACACACACACAATGTATAAAAACATCCTTCAAGCTTTCCAAACCGAAGGGTACCTGGGGTACTGTACTTTTGCACTGTTTACTTTTACAATGTAAGAGATAAATCTATATATATATATAATTTATGAATGGTGTTGTCACTTCAAGAATAATTCTCTTTGCCTCCTGATTATAAGCAGGTTATACTTTTAGCTGAATGTGGAATAACCTCGTTTTTGATCTCGTTTCAATATGTCTGTTTGTTTAAGTCATGTTATCGGGCTGGGCAGTCAGTCGATCGTTGATCCATGGTTGTTTGGTAACACCTGTGATATTTCTTTGAGCCAAAAGAAATTGATTGGGCGGTTTGGCAAAAAGAAACAAAATTAATGCTTTATTTCTGTGTTTTCTGTAAATAAAAGAGTGCAATAAAACTGACTTGGAGGTGAACTTTGACTGGAGGAGCTCCTCAGAGGCAACAGATGGACAGAAACACGATTAAAATTTAATGGCACTGATAGAGAAGGGTTGACCCACAATAGCTCTGGTAGTGTGTCCCCTCTGGAATGTAGGGCTGGGCTGGAGGAATGATGGCAGGAGACACATAAAGAAGCGCTAGGCCACGCAGGCTGAGGAAGGCCTGGTCTAGTCCTGGAGAGTCATTCAGAGCTGGGGGAAGGAATGGAACTTCAGAATTCATTGCTGGCTGCAAAGCATGTGAAAATGCAGCTAGTTCAGTTACAACAGCAACAATCCCATGTTGTCTACTGGCCTGGAGGCTCTTGGCTTGAGCACTAACAAGAGGCCCACTAGGAGAGGCCAGCAGCCTGGCTACCGCACTGTGGGAAGGGGCTAGCCCAAGTAGCAGGACATCTGGCCAAGGCACTGGAGATACTCTTTTTAGACTCTTGGGTCTGACTCCCTCACTGCTGGCCAGCAGGTGTTAGTGAGTCTAGGTAAAAATACTAGCATTAATAATTTGTCTAACAGTAAGTTGGGGAGTCCCAGCTGGGATCAATGCTTCACTGTGCTTGGCATTTCACTAATGCAGAGCAAGAGACACCCCCTGTCCTGGACAACCTGTAGTTGAAATAAGACAGATAAAGGGTGTTTGAGGAAACAGGGACACAGAGTGCTGAAGTGATTCACCCAGCAGGTCAAGAGAAGAACAAAGATCCTGAAACCAGTTTTCCTGGGTTAGCGCTGTCTGTTAGGGCTCCCTCGCTCTGCTTCCTCTCCAGGGAGCAGGCAGGGACCCACCTGAAGAAGAGCTCCAGTGGAAGATGGACTCCAGGGAACAGGGGTTCTCTTGGCAGAAGGGGGAGGTGTGTCTTAGGGGATATGCCTTCCATTTGGTTTATGACTGATTTCAATAGGAAGTGGATTTGAGCTGGGGAGCTGTAATGACCGTGCACAAAACCAGCTGAAGACCTAGCAGAAACTGCCTGCTTGCTACACTTACAAAAGCCAAGAGGAGGAGGACAGGGGTTAAAGAGAAGGGAGGTGGGTGGGAGGCTGCATGATTCTCAGTTAAACTGTCCTTTAAAGACCTTTGGAAGTGCAGGAGCATCTGCCACAAGAGTCTGAGCTCATCTTGCTCATGGCATTTTGCAAACTGGCCTCACTTGAAAAATAGAAACCTATTTTAACTGGAAGTGGCCATAAAAGGTCAGCAGAAAGATGAGTCTAGTGGTCGCTCCTTGGAGTTTGCAGGGACAGGAGAAGCACCTTATAAATCATCTGTGCTAGCTGCAGTGAGTGGCTCAGTGAGGCAGAATGGAAACACCTGCAGCAATCGCTACCATAGCTCTGCTGGCAGCCCAGAGATTGCAACTGCTCTCAGACCCCAGCACCGGATGCCGATGCCCTGGGATGTACCATCTTCAGAGGTTGAACCTCCCTGAAAAAGATGAGGGAACCTCATGTTTCACCAAGCCCATAAGACGCATGTTGGTCACCCCAACCCTAGCAGATGACATGCTGAGCACCCACAGAGGCAAGGCAGCACATCCAGTGTTGGACCACAGAGGTGTTCTGGGCCAAGTGCATCACTAATAAACACGTTATTCTCCAAAGCATTAGTTGGCAGGAAAATGGCAGCCTGCCTTTAGAAGATGCTATTTGAAAGTAAATAAATGGCTTGATTGGCCCATTACTACTTACTGAAGTAAATGGATTCTTTTGTTGACGCTTTCAGATTGAGCATTTCACTCTGAACATTACCTGGTAATGGCCTCGTTAGCAACTGCTTTTATTGTCTGGACTGATGTGTTTTATGCAGGGCAGAGAAATGATAAATGGGGGAAGCCACAGCTAGCCAAGGAGCTTGGGCCCCTGCTGGAGCCAGCCTGTTATTCTCCCTTCATTCTCCTCCTAAAGCTCATTTTAAATTTTCCTGAAGCTTTAGTCTGCCCCTTGCTTATCACAACCTTGCTAGTTCAGCCATATCTTAATGCTGTCAGTTCCCCTACCACGGCTATGTTTGCATCCTGCTCTAGTGTCACTTGAAATCATCCCAATTTCATTTCCTTTATGGAGCTGGGACTGCATCCTAGTGTGAAACATGGTGGCAGGTGCAAGATGGGGCACTGAGCCAGAGGGACCCAGTGATGCACCAGTCCCAGCACTGAGCAGACCAGTAACTTCAGCAAATTCACTGCCCATTTGTGGTGGATTCAGTGCCTCTTCATCACAAACTCAAACCTGAGCACAAGCACAATAGGCTGAATTACTACAGTGCTGTTCAGGCTGCGCTCCCTATGGCTCAACAGACAATTACCGAATGGGTCCTTTGCCTGGCTCCCAACAGTTGGAGGGCTGCTCTCAAGTAGAGAGGGGAGCACGACCCTATGGCTATGAGAAAACCATGGTGAGGGCAGTGCCCAGGTTGGCATGGGCCACAATGGAACTTGCTAACTTTCACATGGATAGAAGGAGACCAAAAGGAGAGAAGGGCAGTTGGCTTGTTTGCTCTTTGTTAGGAGCACAGTGATGCATTCGGCAACTTGAAAACCATGTCTTAGTATAAGCAAGGACAGAGATGCAGCCCTGACTGGAATGGGCTTGGTGAGGCCTGGAGGTCACATCTGATTTTCCATTTAATTATTCTGCCTCCTTTTAATGGTATTTTGTTCTATCCCCCTTCTCCTTACTCCCCAGAGACAAGGACTGACACAACAGAGAGTTTTATCCTCAAATTTTACTGTATTTAAAATACAGAGATGCAGAATATTGCCAGAAACACAATGCAAAACAAAAAACTCCAAACCTGGAAACAAACTGCTTACATTGAAATGATAAAGAACAGAAGTATCCTCCTAAGCTTACTGCACCATCTCTAATGCCACTAGGAGCCCTGGGCTGGGGGCTTGAAGAGTTGTTTAGAGTGGGTGGATTGCCTTGGAGCTGCTGTATTTAGAGGGCAGAGAGCTTCTCAACCAAATACATGGAGAAGAAAGGTGGGCACCCCCATCCTCCCCTCATTTCCACATTTGCATACATCCTGGGTTTTATATGAACTGCTTTGGGATGACAGAGACACATATATGACCCATGACATGAGGAGCATTTTAGAGAGGGAATACAGAGAAAATATACTCAGAGATATTTTTTTTATAGCAAACTAACTGGAATGGATCACAACTGAGGAAACACACTCCCGGGGCTTTGTCCTCTTTCCCTCACCAGAGAAACAGTCAGAGCAGAGGAAATGGGGTCATACTCCCATTTCCCTAATTTCAGAGCCACCCAGATGACTTCCTAATGAGAATTTCACCTGGGGAGGAAGGGAAAATGAAAGAAGAAAAAGAACGAGATGGAGAGGATATTAAGGCAGGAAGAGTGGATGAGGAATTGCTAGGGGTTCAGCCCCCCCCCCATTTTGCAATGCTGCCCTCTTCACCAGCTGAACACACCTTGCACAGAGCAAAGAAGTCATCACTTCTAGGTTACAATGTCTACATGAAAAAAATGGACCATCAAGAAGCTCCCTTACATCAGTCTGACCATTGCCCTTTGACTGGAAATGCTAACTAGCTCTTTGCTTTAGTATGACAGGGGTTTTGCATGGAGGGGCAGACAGGAGACAGCTCATTGCTGATTCAGAGGCTAATACCAGTGTGATATAATCAGTGCAAAAACAGTGTGTGATGGCCAGCATTGGCTCATCTAGGCAATGTTACAAGTTGTCATGAAAAATGGATGTTCAATGCAAGGGAGGTGCCTTCTGAACCCCACTGAGAAGAGCCTCAGCTTAGGACGCTCCCCAGTATCTTCCTGCCCAGTTGCATTAACTCCATTATCCCTTTGTCCTCCATGCTTCCTACTCCACCATTCCCTACTAGCAGGTGCCAACTACAGCAGCACTGTCTTGTTCAATTGACTGGGATCAGTACTTTAAAGGGGTCCTAGACATTTCCCAGATGGTGCTTCCATTCTTCTGTACAGCCTGGTAATGGTGAAGAGGCTTGGGGGACTTGATCCAAGCCATGTTTACAGCGAGCTCACCCACTATTCTTGCTTGCATACTTCCCACTTGCTGCTATAGGCCCCAAGCTCTACACAAGCTGGGCTGCCAGAACAGAAATCCTGACCATTTCTTCACCCCTATTCTCTCCTTCTGAAGCTATCACACAAGGGCCATTCCTGAGCTGATCAAGAGTTTTCTTCCATTTAGTCTTCATCTGACGAAAAAGTTACATACGGATGGTGAAGACAGGAAAGAAGAACTCAGGGAAAGGTCTTGAAAGGAGCCCCTAATGTCAATGTAATGGTACTAAGAACAGAATGGGCTCAAGAAATGCTTTCATTTTGTTCACCCCCTTGTGCTCTACTATTCCACGTGTGGTTCTGGGAAATGGGGTCTTGAGGAGGAGCTGGTAGTAAAAAGTCCTTCCATCCCCAAGGAGAACTGACAGCAAGGGGCTGGCGGGGGTGAGAGGACAGAAAAAATTTCCTGATCTGCTCTCCATCAGTGTGAGAGTTCAGAAAAAATTTCCTGATCTGCTCTCCATCAGTCCCTTTGTGGAAACTGTCGAAGGGAAGTCTCTATGTTATCTGTCTCCTCCTGACCTAGGGTTTGGGAGGCACCAGATGGCCATTCATCTACTTTGCCCAGCAAATGTATCAAACAGGAGAGAGATGTTGACAGCTTAGCTAATGATGGACATTTATTAGCTGCAGGGTCAGGGCAGGATTTAGAAGAACAAGGAAAAAATCAAGATGCACCCAGGGAAGGGTGATGAATGAGGGTGCACAGACTGCTTGGTAGATGGGAAGAGCTGAGTAAAACTTCCCAGGGCCTTGCTGATTGCTGAAGAATATTCCAGCAGGGTATAGATGCACAGATTGAAGTCTGATCTCTCTGAAGTTGCTGTCTTCAGAGACAAACCTAACATGTCTGTGTCAGTCAGGCCGGCAGAAAAAAGCATCAGCAAAGCAGTTTCCTCTTTAAAAACAAAGCAGCAGGTCAAGCCATTTTCATTCTACAAAGAGCTACATACTGCAACGATCAGCAAATTCTTTGCCACTGCAAATAGCAAGGTCCATTTCCCAGCAAGGGTGACGGAGAGAGACCACGAAACTCAGCTTGGCTAGTGAAGGATCCTGGTCAACTCAAATCAGGCCAAAAAGTGGTTTTCAGAAAAAGTCAAAATTGAAAAAGGTTCATGAGTCCAAGAAAAAAAAAAAAAGTCAGTGAAAAGGTTTCTTGCCCCTGTATTTAAATATTCCCTGACATCAGAGACCCAAACCCACCAACATCACAACTGCAGAAAACCATGAAGTGGAACAGACTAGGAACAGAAAGAGAGAACAAACTAGGCTGGGTTCATTCTTCAAAATAAAGGGCAAAACTGGAACAAACAGCACAGATGGGAGAAAAGGAGATTTTTTTTATACATTCTTTTGGTTTTAATAAACTAAATGGTTAGGCACCTTGGGAAAAACTGTCTTCCACAACATGATTTTTATTTTGACAGTGTCCCTATATAAAAACCTATATGCTAGAAGTGCCAAAGGTGAATATATAAACTCCTCTGCTGCAGTGGCACAGTTGCATTTACCTGGCTGAGAACATGCCTGTGGACTGGCAGATTACAGACACGCACACTAACATACAGGCATATTTATAAAATACAGCACAAACACTGCTTCATTTTTCTATACACCCAACCTCTAACAATCTAGGTTAACAACCTGACAGAAGCCAGGAAAGGCAAAATTAATGTTGGAACCTGGGGTCTTCTTCATCCCATTAATTCTAGGGCTTCCAGGGGACATGTGTGTGCGTGTGCGTGCGCATAAGAGATCATGCGACTCCTGGAGCACTTTGTGGTGGGTTCAGGATGGAGAGGCAACTCTGGGCTTAATATGGGTTTCTGGGCTTTTTCTGAGCTAAAGAGCTCAGGGTGATTTTTCTTCAATGCAACATGCTTATTCACCTGGGGCAGGCTGGAGCTCCACAAGCAGTGGGTTACAGGAGGTGCTCACAACAGGATCACCCATTTGAGTGCACTTGCATAGGGAAATCACTTTCTAAAGCAAATCGGTGGGCTCACAATGGCGCCAGTGCAGTGTAGGGAGTTGCCCTTGAGCTGCTGAGCCCTGGCAAAAGTGACGTCCTAGACTACGGCTCACTGCAGTACTCAGACAAGATGGAGGAACATGCTTCACCACAGTGTAGAACAATGTCTGAGCAGTGGTAGCATGAGTCAGGCTTAGAGTCAAAGTGACCCTGCTGCATTTACCTGGCTGAGAACATGCACACGGGGAAACTCCAATGGGGCTGAACTTACTTGCATGGGGGCTAAGCTTGTCTTCCCAGTGAGAAGAACATTACTACCTCCTTATGATGGAAGCAGCACTGGCCATAGCCATAGCCACTGGCCATAGCCTGGCAGTGCTGCCTCTTGCTATGGAGTTACAGGGGCCCGGTAGCTCTGTAATAACACTGCATTGGTGCCAGTCATTTCCCACCATGAACTAAGGTGACCTACGTTCTCCCTTCTTCCACTCTCAAATAGCAAACAGATTTGCTCCTCCATCACAGCCACCCTTGAACAAGGAAATCTGCCCCAAGGTTTTATGGCATGAAGCATACAACATGCTTGTGTGGCATCACCAGGACTTCTGGTTGGGGCTCAGGGTTCCATCTTTAAAGGACACATTTAGCCTGAGTGCATGGCTGGGAGAGCCAACCTGAGGACTATGGCCTATTAACAAAGGATCTCAGTCGTCCTCTTGATTTTGCCAGCAGGGGAGGAGGAAGCCTTTTCCTATTTATGGTAGATCACCTTCATATTCTTGGAATTTTCTTCATGGCAGATTTCCTCCTCCCCTGCCTGAAGGCAGATCCCTAAGAATCTCTCAGAGCCAAGGAACTGGACTATTACAGAGACTGCTTCCCCAACTGAGGCTGAATCCAACTAAAATAAAATGAAAGGACCATCAGGAACATGTGTGCTCTCAATGCTAGGACACAGTTTTTCCCACCCACCCACTGTCTCCAGAGAGATGGAGCCCAGTGCTTACTCCAACCCTTTTAGTACTCAGGAGAGCAAGAAGGGGAGAAGGAAATTTCAAGGTAGAGACAACTGCGTCTTTAAAGCCCTCGGAATAGAGATAGTTCCCAGTAGGTGATGGGAGTGAAAGGCATTTGCAGTGTCTCTGTGAACTTTGAGCCAGGCAGGTGGTGCTGAACAGGCTGCAGCTGGAGTCTGCACTGGTACTTATCCCCTCCCTGAGGTGGCCATTTCCAATCTGAAGAGGTGCTGTGTAGGGGGGGGGAGCATATGGACAAGTTGATTTTTCAGAAGGAAGCTGCAATCGTGGCTAGTCAGCCTTGTCCTTCTTCTTTGCAGTGAAAGGGACTTTGCTGGCAACTGCACTGCCCACGGCTCCCATGCCACCGGTCACTACTGAGACGCTGCCCTTTACCAGTCCAACACCAGCAGCAGGGACACTGCTCACAGCTGTTTTGGTGAGTTCCAGGCTCTTGCTGCCAACCCAGGCAACTCCTCCTAATGTGGCACCCACAGCTCCCCGGGTAATGCTGAACAGGCCTCCTGTCACTCTCCAGATCACTCCAGCCTGTTGCTGAGGATGGTCCTTGCTGGAGTCTGCAGGGAGAAGGGAGGAGAGAGAGAGAGACAATAGGGAAGAAATTAGAAGCATTAACTCTTTGCCATCTGGCACAGTGGGAAGAGACAGGCACACCCCACTAAGCTTCTCCTCTCCCAAGGCTTTCATCTTATTAGAATGCCTTGGGGATGTTCTCCTTAGGTCTCTGGAGCAACCAGTAAAGAGACTGTACCTAGCCCATAGCCCTGTACATTTGAGGAAGTTTTGTGTGTGCTGGGTAATTGCCCATGTGCTACAGAAGGGAGCAATCAAGTTCCATTATGTACCATGAAATATTTGTGACCTGATTGAAGGTATTCCCCATTACCTAGATATGTAAGCCCTCTCCTTCTTCCACCCTATCTAATGCTGGCAAGGCACACTGTTTACTACCATAAAATGCTGGCAAGGCACACTGTTTACTACCATGTCACATATTAGAGATTGCTAGCATGGGATACCAAAACTACAAGAGCTGAAAAGGGTGAAATTCTAGTGGGCCTATGGACACTCAGAAGTTAGAGTAGGTATACATTGGAATTGGCAGTGTGACTGTGGCATAAACAAGCATACCCTCAGTGGCTTGACTTAAGCTAGCACAGGAAAACACTACGGTAAAGATATAATAGCATGCCCTTCCTCTGGGGACCTCAGAGTGATGCTCAGGTTGCTAGCTGGTGCTGAAGGCAATGTCACCATACCTTCACTGCTATTATTATGTATCCTAGCTGGGTGAAAGCTGGCATGGGTATGCCCACCCATGCTGCAATCACACTTCCCAATTCTGGTGGAGACTTGTCCTGAATGCATAGCCTGGTGCCGCGTTCACCATTTGCTGGGGAGATGGCTGGTCGCCACCTTCTACTTGTGGTGTCCTAATTTTTCATCTCTGATGTTGTCTTGTACGCTGTCCCCTCACCTTGCATCTGCTGCAAAGAATCAACTGTTCTTTGTAGCAGAGTGAGATATTTTAGGTACTGTGGTTTCTCATTTGCTGCTAGTTCTATACAGGAGCAATACTACAACCAATCTCATGAAAACAGCAAAGGAATCATGGTGGGCAGGAGAGGAAACTTCTATTGGGAATACTGAAGTATTGAGACAGTAGTCCTTTCTAACCCAATGCTGATCCATGAACCCATTTTAATTCAGTAGCTGAGTTTTTAATGGGGACATGCTCCCCATGATCTGGGAAGTGAGGAAACCATGGAGATGAACAGTAAGCTGTTGAAAGTCTACAAGCAACATGGCATAATGACATGCCTGCACAGATCCCAGGCCAGTAGTCCTGTCAGAACTAGTATGTCACTTGGCAAAGAGCACTGCAAAGATTCTGTAATCGCTGTGAAGGCAGATACTCCCAGGAGCTCAGTGAGATCCCTTAGCACTTCTATGTTCTCTGGAACATGCAAAGGAACTGAGCCTGGAATATATTTCACCAAAAAACCTCTCAAAGCAACTCAGTAATGGAATTCCCACTGAGATGCAGCATCTTGTTCCCAGCCACATCCCTGGAGTGCACTGGGTGAATGGGCCACTGACACTTGAATGTTACAGGCAATTATCCCAGTGAGTGGAGAACAGCTTACTATAATTTAAACATGGGCTGCAAGATGGCTATAGTTTCTTCCCTTGGGTCCTAGGGATTCACAGGTTTCATGCTGCAACTTGTGCTCACTTTTGCCCTCCTCTCAGCTCTAATGACCACTGCTCCTCTTAAAGGGAGCCCCCGGTTTGTTTACTCACGTAGCCAAACCAGTGAGCTGTGCTCCTCTTTGAATGCTAATAATATTCCAGTCAACAGAAGAATCCATCTGGAAAACTCCCTTTTGATATCTCCACCCATTTTCATTTTTCACACAGATTACAGCCAATATTGATTCAGTCAGTGGATCTCCTCTACTAGCAAGCAAACGACTTGGGAGCTTCAGAAAGCATATAGAATAGCTAACAGCACAGCAAGGCCGTGTGATGTTGTACACCATGGCTGATGGGAGCTGTCAAAGCCAAATCTACTATGCAAAACCTATTACTGCTGTTTTGCTCCCCTTCCCAACACCTCCACCACTGTTTTCCTTATCCACCTGATCCTTGTTGCCATAAGTGTAGACTGCGAGCTCTCTGGAGCCCAAACCGTCTTTTCTGTGCAGCACAACAGCAATCTTAAGTGCTGCTGGGAAACATGCTTTAAGAAGCAACATGCCAACAGTGCCCAGCACCAGCAAAGGATATATTTTACCCCTGGAAGAACTGGCTTCCCCAGTATACATACAGAGGAAGGGAGGATTTATACCTCACTGTGCAGGTCTGAAATGTGCTGTGTATGATAAGCACAGCTGCATCCCATCAGATGGATGAATAATTGGCTGCCCCACTGTCACTCTGGGAGGAGGAACACAGCTCCAGCTCTTTTGCATGCAAACAGCAAAAGGAGTATCTTTGTAGTCTCCACCCTGGTCGGGTACGTTGAGTAAACTGGGGCCTCCTTGGTTCAGATAGTGTCCAAGGAGCATTCCTTGGTATCATGCAGGCTGCTTAGCAGGATCATCAGTAACCTGCAGCTAAATCTTGAGACAGGGTGTTTGCTGGGGGTTATCAGATGACAGGTCTGAATAAGCTCTGGATGTTTCCATGCTGAGCTGACCAACCTGGTCTGCAATATTGGGTGTGACCAGCGTTCCTG
>NW_005842214.1:1647129-1648677 GCF_000455745.1 Alligator sinensis
TCTGGGCCAGGTGGTTCAAAATCTTCCTGTCCTGCAGACGATTTCCTACCCCCAAGGGCTCCCAACTCATGCCCTGCATATAGTTTGCATGGAATTAATGTGTGCTCCCTTGGGCTCCCACCCAGCTGGGGGAGTCCACAGTGGTGCAGTACAGTGGTGGGGGCACCTGCATGGCCTGGTGCAACACAGGGGGAGGGCACCCACACAGCGTGCAGCTCAGGAAGCCTGTGGGCCCATGCAGTATTTGAGTCCTGGATGCTTAGAAGCTGGATAGCTCTGCCCTGCCCCACACGGTAGGATGTCAGGGTAGAATGTCAATGCCATTCAACCACAATGAGTTTCTATGAAGCAGCACTGAATAAGCTCTGTGACTCTGAATATCCTCTGTAGTTTTAACTCACTTCCTCCGCTGTGAAGAACAGTCTCTACTTATGGGAATGTTGGTGCTTGGCTTCTTACCAAGACTGCAAGAGCAGAGATGGACTAAACAGGAAGTCCAGTAAACCAACCACACTGCCAATCAGGACCACTTGGAGGGAGGAGTAGAAGCTTGGTTTGGTCCTATTTTTAGATTCAAAAGTCTTATTCTCCCTGGCAGGACAGAGTCACTAGACTTTTTTCCTTCCTGCAATGTATCCTCCCCCCAAAGTGCAATACCTTCCTTAAACATGGAGGGGAACCCACCAACTCTTGGTCCTGTTAGAGAGTCACAGTGCAGACTGACAGGGCTCTAAGCACTCGCTAGGAGTCTGCATGCTCATGGTTCGGTGATGGAGCCCTGTTGTGGGAAGCTTTGGGACCCTGTCCACAGTTCCAATCAACACTTGAGCCAAATACATTAAATGAGATACCGATGCCTGTAGGTGGATCACCCAGAGACCCAGAGGGAAGAAGGCAAATGCAGATGAGATGGGGAGAGATGCTGCTCTGCCTGCAGAGTTAGAATGCGTTGGAGAAAGTGTGAAGAAGCATTAAGAAATTAAGTCAAGGACAAGGGAGCCTTCTAATTGTGTTAGGCACTGAATCAACAATGCTGTGGTGTGCGCTAGGACAGTGGTTCTCAACATGATCAGGGGCCAGCAGGGCAGGCCCTACGAGGAGAGGCTACGGGACCTGAACCTGTTCAGCCTCCACAAGAGAAGTCTGAGGGGGGATCTAGTGGCCTGTTACAAACTAGTCAGGGGGGACCAGCAGGCATTGGGGGAGTCCCTGTTCCCCCAAGCACTGCCAGGAGTGACTAGAAATAACGGTTACAAGCTGGCAGAGGGTAGATTCAGACTAGACATCAGGAGGCGCTACTTCACTGTCAGGGCAGCTAGGACCTGGAACCAACTTCCGAGTGAAGTGGTGCTGGCTCCTACTCTGGGGGTCTTTAAGAGGAGGTTAGACGAACACCTTGCTGGGGTCATTTGACCCCAGTACTTTTTCCTGCCATGGCAGGGGGTCAGACTTGATGATCTCCTCAGGTCCCTTCCGACCCTACCAACTATGAAACTATGAAACCTTTTGTGTACCCATTTGTAAACCAGCGGCCAGGCTTGACCCGCT
>NW_005842214.1:1648700-1655679 GCF_000455745.1 Alligator sinensis
GTGTGGGTTGGGGGGGCGGGGTAAAAGCAGCCCCTGGCAGGCTGGAACTCTGCCAGCCTGCAACAGAAAGGCCACGGTTTCCTGCGTTTTTCCATTTTTTACGTTTTTTGTGACCCTTTCATATATTCTTGTGACCCACAGGTTGAGAAACGCTGCTCTAGGAATCCCCAAAATGGGGAGCACTAAAGCTGAAGCTGCTGCCTGCATTTGGGCTCTGACCCTCTGATGGTGCTCAACAGCAAAAAACAAAGAAGGGGACCTGACCCTTTATAAAATGAAAGCCACTTCACCAGCACATCCAAGCTCTAAATCACTTCCCTGTTGTTTCTCCCTGACTGAGCAGAACCAGCACCATGAAACAACAACTCAGCTTGGACTATTTCTGGTTCCTAAAAGGTGTTACAGGACCCACCGTCACCAAACACAAGGGACTGGAGATGAGGATATGTCAGGCTCAGAGTCCATTCCTCACCCCATTCAACCCATCTAAAGCTCCTTTGCCTTCTCTGGTTAGCTCATCTTCAGGACTGCAATAACCCCCATTGTAAGCTGTCATGTAAGATAAGCATCGGATTTTCAGTGCAAATTAGCCTCTCAGACAACAGAGCAAGCTAAGCGTTTTGATGGTGCAGAGGAGCCCAGATTAAGAAACAGACAGACAGCAGAGATGAAACTACACAATATAATCGCCGACAGACACACAGCCAGAGCATGGGGAGACACTATTCTCTGGAGCCCGCTGCTGCAGCCCCCGCTGCTTCTGAAAGCTCTCCATCTGTCAAGCCGCTTTCCTTGCCATCAGTGACCTGGCTTTTTCAAGGGTTTCTTCAGCTTCACCTCACCCCATGTCAATACAGAGGGGAAGGGAAAAAAAAAAGAGAGAGGAATAAAATGCACTCTCGTATATATGCTGATTTTCTGCTTTGAGGTCAACACCCAATCACAACAGACTCTCATCCACAGCCAGGGCCTCTGACAATCCCTACTGATTTCTGTACAGAGCAGAGACTCTATCCCACTGGGACTCCAGACAAAGCTACGCTTTCTGACCCAATACTCAAAACAGGTACTGTATAGAGCATACAATGTGTGCTAAGATGGTGATGGGTGCACCACATAACAATTTTCAAAGCTGCCATGGCAAAGCTTTGCATTTTGGTTTGGATATTGTTTGTGACAACAAAACCCGTGGCCTGGACCCTGGGGTCATTCTTTTTCTCAACGACTATTGGCAGATGGTAGGATGGCAAAGAGAAACCTTCTCTTTAAAAGTGGATTGGCATTGTTCTTTCCTGATGACCTACAAGAACAGCCCCAGGGCAAGAGAGGGATGTGTCCAGGAGCTAGGGTGACCATATGGGACAATGTGAAATCTGGGACAATGTGAAATCCAGGACACAGCCACTCCCCCACCCCCCTGCTGCAGGCAGAGGTGGGGGCAGGGCACCACTAGTGTTACTATTCAGGCAGCTAAGGAGTCAATGGTCTGTTAATGACCCATGGTTTTTACAGATGTTAAACAAGCCCCTTTTTAATGGTTATTCCACTAATCACGATAACCTATTAGAGCAAATCTGCTGCCTGCTAGGGCTTCCTTTTTTACAGCTTCTGCTGCTCTGCCTCCCTGCCCTGCACTTAGGACACTCATTTTAATTGGGCCCGGCCTCTTAAATCTGGGTCTCTTCCGACCAATCTGGGACATATGGTTACCCTACCAGGAGCAAGACACGGGATCTTTCATTTTGAGGACACCAGTGCCAATCCAGGCCCAGACTAAGGGAATGGTGTTGACTCAGGGAATGACTCATGGAGCCATTCACAAACAGAACAGTGTTTTCGATGTGGTCCTAAGTTTTGGGGAGAAGAGGAAGGGGCTAGCTGGTTTGAAAAGAAGGGGTTGCTAATTCAAAAGTAATCCAAACAGACAGTTACCTGTAACGCCCACTAGTTCCAGGCTGTGGCCGGATAGAAGCTCATTTACAACCTCAGCTGCTGTGGCACCCCCACAACTGTAGTTGCTCTGCAACGAATGCTGCCACTTTACACCAAGATGGCTGCCCCCCCTTTAAATGTTAACTCATGGGGTCTGCAATCATGAAGACATGCTTGCCTCTCACTGCCATGCATCTGCTTGGGAGTGAATGAAATGGGGGCAGCTGTCTCTGCAGCCTAGTTTGCCACAAGTCTCTTCACTGGCACAATGAGCTTTAATTGTTCCCTGCTCATGTCCTGGCAGCATTATTAGCTGCTGCAGCATCTACCTTGAAGTGTTGATAGACAGAGTTCAGGAGGGTAAATGAACAGTGATATGGAGTAGCTTGTTTTCCTGAGCTGAGCCTTGGGGGATAAGCACTGTAAACTCTGAAAGAGTGAGGATGTGCACTGCATTTGGTTTCTGCTTTCAGAGTTAGTTGGGAATTTCTGACTACACACTGATATTATTTTTAAGGGGGGGGGGGGGGGGGGCGCTGGGAGGTGTCAGTTCACTGAAATGGAAACTGTTTGCAGAAACACACCGTTTCTCATCAGGAAAACACCCTCCAGTCCAGGGTGGGAATCCAGTCCATTCAAAACCAGAAAGAGTCCCATCACCAGCCGGCCAGTATGCTGGTGCCTAAGGCTGGACTAGGTGACCTCCTGAGGTCCCTTCCAACCCTAATTTTCTATTATTCTAGTCTATGATTCATGCCTAAAATGTTCACTTGGGACGTAGGAAAGAGCGGTTCAAGTCCCTGCTGTGCCCAATACAAACCAGAGTCACATTCCTAGTGAGAATCCTAACCACAAGGCTACTGGATCATAGGCAAACCTTTCTCATCTTCTCCTGTGGGAGTTGGTCCACTTTGTATTAACAATTCCCTGAAAAAGGTACCTGGAACCTGCTTTTTCACATCCCAGGTGAGTGCCCTAATGACTGCGAAATTGGCTGTTCTGGGTGTCTGCTTTCAAGTGAAAGCAAATGCATCCTGATACAAAAGAAGACAGCTTCTGATGCCTCAAAAATTTTCACATGGGCTGGGAAAACGATGTTTTGCCTAGCGTTAGCTGCTCACTGTACAGAATTGTCAGGCTAGCCTTTACCTAGGTCTTTATTGTTCTGGGTCAAGTGTATATTGGGAGATTCTCCCTTCTATTTGATTCCTGATTCATTATTTTCCTTCCACTTCCACCCTACTAAGCACTGTAGACCCATCTGCACTGAAGGTTTGCAGGACATGATCATAACATATTTTCTTTTGTAGAAAAGAGGGGCCTCAACTATATCCCTGAGCTGAGGGTAGGCTCAGGGTTTAGCACAGTTAATGTTCAATGTGCACTACAAATTGGAACTGTGTTAGGGGAAAGCCAGCACCGTCTACTGGAAGGGATGCTGAACTTGCACTCTGGGGCACTTGTCCACAACATCAGCTTTTTCCTGCTAAAGATGTTCCTGGTTTTAATTCTGTTCTTTGCTCTAACGTTCACCTCCTGTAGGTCCTGGGGAAAGTCGCATCACCTCTGTTCTTACTCCCCCCATCTCCCTTCCTCTTACTTATCTAAACAGATTGTAAACTCTGAGGAAGCCTTCCCTCTCTCTGTTTGCACAATGCCCTGGCATATTTGTCTTAAGAGACGTCCAAATATAAACATTTCCCACAACATGGTACCGGCTGTACAAATAGATGGACCCACATGAGGGTACTCTGGCAGAAATGCATCTGGCATCCTCTCTTCATGAATTAGCATCAGGAGGAAGGAAATTCTGACATGGCATTTCTAAAACAGCCTCCAGCAGGAAAGCATTCCTCCTTTCTCAATGTATAATGGATGCAGTACTTGTATTGCTAGCTGGGTAGGTCATTCAGCACCTACCATATGCCATATTACTGGTTACACTCTAGAGAGACATTCCCAAAAGAACTTGATTTAAAGCTGCCCTGGAGAAATTTGAGTGGCAGCCATTTCCAATGGCGCTCACCCTCCTACGCCAATCTCAGTTTCTAGTACAGGCCACAATAATTGTGACCTATGTCAGGTCAGAGGACACACTGACAGGTATCAGCCGGACTTCACTGTTCACTCTCACAAGTGGTAAAAGCATTGAAAACAGCCCTCAAACCTAGCCTGGCTGAACACCACGTGTCCTCTTTGCCCTCAGCTCTTAGCTTTTGAATCACTGAAGGCCCGTGTTTTAACACCTGGAAGAAAAGGCATGCAAAACACCATCGGAAATCCAGACTACCGTACTTATCTTTCTATTGGTGCTCCACCACTGTGACTGGGAGATTTAGGACTGTAAGCACTTTGCATCTCTTCCTATCCAAACGTACAGCGCCTAGCACATCGTGGCTTGAACTGAACTGGAATTTGGGGTAAATCGTAATACTTAGATTGAAATACAAAACTCTAGAACTCTTGGTTCAGAGATGATCCCTTTTATTAGACCAACTAAGACATTGCAAAAAAATTATCTTTTTCTTGTAACTGAAATACTTATGACTGAAACATTCTACATTCATACTGCCAGAACAAATCCCACAGCAATATTAGGGCTCGATGAGTCTGTGGCCATAAACTTCCATGATGGGGAGAGCTTTCATATTCAGAATGGCATTTCCCTTTCCAACAACATTGGCTGATCTGTAAAAGAAATTTTTTTTTTTTTTTTTAAACCCCACTGTTTGTAGGATCAATGCTAACTTCACTGTTTCGTGCTCCCCACCCTGCTGGTCCTGATGCAGTAATTCCACTCTGTTCTCAGACCGGCCGGCTTTCAGCAGGTGGTGATGGTATCTGGCGTGAAAAGACCCTAAATGAGTTAGAGGCTCTTGTTAAACAGCCCTTTTAATTCTGCTCCAATAAAGACACAGGAGAAAAATAATCAATATTTGTAAAATGGAAAAGGACAAAAATCTGTAGAGAAATAAAGGTCATTTTCATGCTTCTATGAGGGCTTTACAAACAATGGAGAGTAAATAACATAATCCAAGCTTATGTAAGAAAGGACTTTTCTTTCATGCTCTACTGCTGCCTGGTGGGTTTTACACTAAGGCCGGCTCTGTTAAGCCTGTATCCCTGCAGGCTCCAGCCCCCTCAGTCTCACACTGGCTGTGATTCCTCCTCCTATCCCTGTGTTGTTAATTCTTACAAAGAATTAGGAAGAAACAAAGAGCAGGAGGGGCAGTGGTGGTAAGCCGTCCGACTTTGAGTAAGAAGGCGCATCAAACTGCAGAATCGGAGACAGAGTTGTAATCTCGGTGCTTCCATGGGCTGCTGCAAATATTTCTGTGTCCTTCAAAACCCACACTATTGAACAAGTCTTCACACCTTTGCAGAGGTAACTTTCATTAACTATTTCACACACAGCCAATATATTTAAGACTGTCTACAAGGATATCTCAGGCAGTTAGGATCAACATCCCTAATATAAGCAAGCCATGGTCTAGTCACTTTGCTACCAAGGATATGCACCCATGCAGCAAACAGAAGTGTGACTGCAAGCCAGGTGCGACCGTAGCTTTTATCTAACCAGCACCGTAACAGCAGCAGTAAAGGTGGGACCGTATGGGGTAGCTAGGTGACAATGTACTTGGGGTCTCCTGTGAGCTTGTGTACAGCTGTCACTTGCCTTTTTGGGTTAGATTATAGCTCCCACAGGTAGACTTATCATTAGGGACCTACATAATTTGCAGCAAGAGAAAGCAATTTTTGCAGCTTGGTCATAGCCTGAAGAGCCAATTTCGTGGTCATTTTGCAGTACCCCTAATTGGCGCAGAGGCCCCAGGGGGAGGAGGGATGAGGGGCAGCTGTCATATTGGCTGCTGGTTGCCCTTTGTAGACCCCACTTTTTGGCACTGACTGGTAGAGAGCCGCAAGGGGGCAGCTGCCATCTTGGCTGCTGCTCTTTGTGCTGTCCCACCAGCCAGCGCCTTTCCCCATCCTGGGCAGGCTACAAAACCAGGTCTCAGCGGCAGTGAGGACCACTGGCTCCTGCTGGGGGGCTAGCATTTTATTTTTATTAAGGGGTGTTTTGGGGGGGTTGATTTCCTGGGAAAATTACAGCCAATGCCATTTTCCACGGCAACTGTCGTTTTTCGTGGTTTCTGTGAAAATTGCGAAACCGTGATTTAAGTAGGTCCCTACCCAACATGCTACAAAGCACACTTCATCTTTGCTGTGTAGACATACCTGCTGTCTTTTGGAAAAAGTGGAAAATGAAGAGACTTCTGTAACCCATGCTAACACAGAGCAGCCCTGTGTCACCTCCTAGCATAGGGACGGGCAAGGTCCGGCCCACAGGCCAGATCCGGTTGGCTGGATTTCCCAGCGGCTCCTGCCTGCATGGCTTGTGCCGGTCTCCATGGAGACCCCAGCCGCACCTGCATGGGAAAGCTCAGGCTAGGGTTGCCACGGAGACCAGTCTCAGCTGGCAGTGCACATGGCAGAGCAGTGCAGGGGGCTGCTCCGGTGCCGCTGGGAACTTGGGATGGGGGCAGCTTGTTCCGGAGCCAGAGCAGAGCCACGATCTGTAGCCTGCACATTCCGGGTAGGGGCACACAAGCAGGGGATAGTGGCTCTGCCCTGGCTCCAGACCAAGGAGCCGGGGCAAGCCACGATCCCCTGCTGCCCCCATCCCAAGTTCCCAGTGGCTCCGGAGCAGCCCCCTGAACTGCTCTGCCATGTGCAATGCTGGCGTGGCTGGTCTCCATGACAACCCCAGCCTGAGCTTTCCCATGCAGGTGCGGCTGCGGTCTCCATGGCACAAGACAGGAGGGCAGGGGCTGCTGGGAAATGGAGTCCGGCTGCTGGCCAGATTGGCCATTTTGCCCACTCCTGTTCTAGCAGGTAGATCTAGAACCCCGCTACCGCCTCCTTGAAGGGACGTGGTTCCTTTGTTCAAGTGGCAGAACAAATCCTGCTTGCACAACCAGAGGTCCTAAGGTTATTCTCTACTGTTGACCTACGTGGACAAAAAATACATGCATTAGGAAAACAGGGA
>NW_005842214.1:1655689-1664154 GCF_000455745.1 Alligator sinensis
AGGTTGTCTAGCCTAGCCCTCTGCCCCAAGGCAGCATCAGCTCCAGGCCATTTCTGATGGATGTTTCTGACCTGTTCTTAGAAAGCTCCAGGTACTGGAGATTTTACAGCTGCTCTAGGAAATATACTTTGGTGCTTAACTACCCTTAGTTAGAAAGCTTTTTCTTATGTCTGATCTAAATCTCGCCTGTTGCAATTTAAGCCTCTTACTTCTTGTCGTATCTTCCTCTTTTCATTAACTTTTTTTTTAACACATATTATTATGCCTCTGCTTGGGTTTTTTGGAAATTAAGCAGCCACAATTCTTTCAGTCCTGCCTCACAAGTCACACTTTCTAGCTTTTGTAGATCAAATTGGTCCACATCTTTCTGGAAACATGTTGTCCAAAACCACATCACAATATTCAAGCTAAGCCTTTAACCAGCGCTGACTAGAATGGAAGGATTACTTCTTGTGCCTTATACAAGCCTCTCGTTTATACATCCAAGTAAAGTGTTGGCTTTTTTCACAACCGTATGACACTGTTGACTCACGCTCAGTTGGTGACCTACTATAACCCAACGTCCTTCACTTCAGAACTGCTGTCTAGCCAGGCATTCTTCAATTTGTATTTGTTCAGCTGATTATTCCTACCTACCTAAGTGCAGTACTCTGCACTTGCTGTTGTTGAATTTCATTCTATTTTATTTCAGACCATTTCTCCAATTTGTCAAGATCATTCTGAGTTCTAATGCTCTCCTTTAAAGTGCAACCCCTCCAAGTGCAGTATTGTCTGCAAATGTAGTAAGTGCACACTCCATCCCATCACCCCAGTCATTCATGAAAATATTGAATAGTACTGGGCCCAGGACAGATTTCTGAAGATCCGTACTTCATACATCCTTTCAGTTTGAGAAATTGAACCATGGGTAGCTACTCCAAATAAGGTTTTCAGTTAGTTATGTACCCAGTTTATTGTATTTCTTTTAGATCAGTGGCTCCCGACTTTTTAAGACTCAAGACGCACCTCATTAGACTTAAAGCACCTTCTGAAAATGCCAATTTTTAGCTTTATGGGTTTTTGGTTGTAGCTGTGTTGGTCTAAGGACATAGGCAGGCAAGGTTCTTTGAGTAGATGTGATATCTTTTATTAGACCTTTTGACAATGGAAGAATAGAGCGATTCCTCTATTTTAAAGAACTCAAAAACCACAAAAGCTCAGAATACCTTTGATGCTATGGATTCCTATTTGAAATCTCTGGGCTTATTTTACGAATCATGTATAGGCGTTTTCACATCTAACAGTATTCATATTGTGCAACACCCTTAAAAGGATCTCACGGTACCCTGATTGAGAATCACTGCTATAGACACTGTTTCAAGGCTTGCTTAAGAAGATGTCACCATAAGGGGCACTGTAAAAAGTCCCACTGAAGTACAAATGTCATGTCTACTGTTTCTGTCTCACCATAATGCTTCTTACTCTGTCCTAGAAGGAAATTAGGTTGGTTTGATGTAACTTGTTCTTTACAAATCTACATTACCTGTTACTAAACCCCTCGTTATCTTCAGGGTGATAACAAATAGATACATTCTTATTTGTTAGAGAAAGCAGGATAAATACTCCTCTCTTTTTAAACAGACACTAGGTCTGCCCTTTTACAGTCTTTTGGAACTTCACCTGTCCTCCATGAGTTCGCAGAGAACTGGTAGAGGCTCTGAGGTTCTGCCAGTTCCCTAAATGCTCTAGGGTGAGGATCATATGGCTCACCTAATTTGTTAAAAATCTTTTCTGCGTATTGGGCAGGTCAAGTGAATCTAGGGGAGCACAGGAGAATGGACAGAATGCCATCAGAATGAGTGTTTCTCCCATGCTGATCCTCCTGTACTTTGTGGGAGGTTTCAGTATTGCCCCTTAAAGAGTCTACTCATTCTTTAACTTCCGTGTGATTAGTGAAGGAACTGACTCCTACCCCCATTGCAGTCAATGTAAATTATGTGACAGCTGCATTCCTGGTTCCTTCAGTAATCTGGGCTGCAGAGATGCTGGAGTTGTCACTTCTGTGATATTTGAGGCTGCTTATCAGTTGCAATAGGTCTACCTTCGCCACACTGTATGGGACGCATCTGAATAACTGACACAGCAGAACTAACACCCTCCATCTTCCTCTGAAGACAGATGTACTTCTCAATCCCCATTCTTGAGGTCTAAACTAATATACTGTTCTTTTGTTATTCCATTCCCACCAAACAGGCAATAAAGGACATTTTTACATGTGTCCCGGGTGGCACAGGGGAGTGCTTAATTAGTGTGCTGTGCTAATGAAAAGCACCCGAATGTCACGTGTATCAGTGTCTCTGGCGCTAAAAAATGGCAGCAGGGTACTTTGAACTAAAGCTCATCAAACAAGCTTTAGTTCAAAGCGCCCTGCCACCATTTTTCAGCACGGGGACACTGATATACATAACATGGGAGGCTGCTGGAGCGCAGTAATTTCCGTGCTCCAGCAGACTCAATTAATCGAACTGCCAGTGCATTGGAGCCGGCTCCCTGCATGTCTGTAGGAGCCCATAGTGACCAAGGAGCTAAAGAGTGGAGAAGCCCCCTGTACGTCTTGGCTGGCTGGTTTTTGAATTACTCTTGAAACTAGCTTTGGGCATTTCTGGTAGTTGCCTGGAGAATAATGGCCAACTATGAAATAGTTTTACAGTGCCCTGGGGGCTAAGAGCTTCCTGATCTCCCCACTTTGCTTCTGAGTTCCCTGAAGTCCTAGTTTGCTGATGTGTTTCATCCTCCAGCACACACCTCCAGGCAATGGGAGAAGGTGAATCAAACAAGACCCTTCTGACAGCTTGCGCTTCTGTTAGGTAACTCAGTCTATAGACTGGAATAAATCCTTCCGTCTGTGGCAAGAATCTGAGAAACACATACTCAATGATAAGAGCTGGAATGTTTTTCCTGGCATAAAGGGGTGAACACTCAACTATGAGAGCTTCACTAAGAAAGGAGGATGGGAAGGGGCATTTGGTCATGCAGTTCAGTCACCTATGTTGGCAGATAATTATGCGGAGGTCTCCACAAATCATCACTTCAAACCCTTACTCAACTACAGTGAACAAAACCAGGAACACCCTATTAGCTTTACTAAGCTATGCTCCTGCAGGGAAGATTAGATTAATCAGCCTTTGTAGACTGTACAGCCTGTGTAAAGCATGAACTGACATTTGAATGTCAAAACTGAAGCTGACATCATCACTGTCCAAACACATCCACTTAATTCCTGAAGGGTGGCCTGCTCAAAGGTATACCATTTCCTTGTGTGCCCACTGCATACCTCACAGCACACATGGCCAATACCACCCACTTTATCTTCAGTATTCAGTATTTTCTTTGAAATACATGTCAGCTGAGAAATGAAAAATAAATAGATAGGACCTACAAAGCCAGCCAGGCACTAGAGGGAGCACAAATTAATTATCAGTTCTACAGAAATGTGCAGACATAGTTCATTAGTAGCACAGAGGAGACAAATAAAGCAGTCATGTTCAGGAAGCTGAGGGCAAGGGGAAGGAGGAGGTCAAAATTACTGGTGGAGAAGAGAATGCGAGTTTGTAGAACTTTCTTTGAAACTTCAGTCAATGGCAAGGAAATGACACTGAGCAACAATAAGTATTGCTGGACTTATCTCCAGAGATGCTAACAGCCTGCAGTCCCATTGACTTCAAGTGGAGTTTTGGTGCCAGGCATCTCTGAAAATCTGGTCTTAAATCTCTAAAATCTGATACTGGACATTTTATATCTCTATGCTTGAGCTAAACAAGGACCTAGGGAAAATACAAAACAACAACAACAACAAAAATACAAGGCAAAGTCATGGGTCTCTATACAGCTGTTGGGAGAACCTATGTGGGTTCAGAATGATGGTTGGGCATGCGCCTTCCAGCTGCTGGAACTTCATCCATGGGCACACCTCTGGCTAATGACAGCTGCTCTCAGCCATATCCTTAGCTGGACAGGCACATCAGAGTACAACATGCGTGGCTTAAGAAGTTCTGCAATCTGTGCCATGAATGTAAAATGTCCAGTGCTGTTGACATGAACTAAAGCATGCAATAGGGCAAAGGTGTCAAAAATATGGCCTGCAGGGTGGATTCAGTCTGGCACACTGGGCCACAGGAGGGAACTCGGACCCCACTGGGCATGGCCCCTGGTGGCGAGTTTGGATTGCCATCACTGGACCCCAAGCTTCGGCTGTCCCTACCAGAGTCTGCACTGCCCTTGCTGTCCCCGCTCCCACCAGACTCTGCCAATCCAGACCCCGTGTTGCTGCAAGACCCTGTACCACCTGCACCCCTGATGCCCTTGCACTGCTGCTGGACCCTGAGCCCCCAGATCCCTTGCCCCCAGGCCTGCAAGGAGCCTCACAGTCTGGATCCAAAACCCAGGATCCCAGGTGAATTTGACACTCCTGCAGTAGGGTACGCTTGATGCTCTTCATAGTGGGTAAGTCGGAGCTTTAGTGACTCAAATTTACATTCAAAAGAACCACTCTACCTTCCTCAGTTGTAGACTGATCTCTGGCTGCCTTTGATAGCTGATTGTCTTTGTAAACAAATACAAAAACACCAGCTGAGGTTCCCGGCAGAGCAAGAGGCCTGAAGAAAACTCTGTTCAATAACTACACTTGCCTTTTAGGTCTTAATTTCCTGATGTGGCCCAGTCTAGCACAGAGGTATTTTTGTTGTTGTAAAACGAAGGAAAATAAACCACTTGTGTCCTGCCCTTGCACACCTCCCTTTTCCACAACCTGAAGTTGTGGAATAAATTGTAACTAGGGGAATTGAATGGTTGATCTATTTAGAATTACTGAGGGTGCTTCCATATCCCACTGTATGGAATGGCAGGATCTGCTTGAAAGCCACCTCTTTAGCTTCACATTAGGATGTCAGGCTCAGCTGGTGACCCAAATACAGCCTGCTGCCCTTGTTCTTAGGCTAAAGTACAGCCTTCAGAAAATACAGGTCCCAGCATGCAGTGCTTCACCCTGAACACAGCAGCCATTAGAGACTCTCATTTGCACCTTTTACTTTCTTCATATTCTTCCCTAACAGACGTATGTGGGAACACTGATCTAATCAGAAACCAATGCAAGCATCCGAAATCCTAGCAAGTTATCTTCTAGTTCCAACAGGCCCTTCACTGATGTAAGGACCTGTTACTGCCTGAAGACCTCATGCACATCCTGTGCCCAGTAGGAATTTCAAATGGAATCAATACCTGAACCTTTTTATTTAAAAAAGCAAAACAAAGCAAAACATACCCTCTACCTTGTTCAACCCACAACAGACCTTGGAATTTTTTCCTAGGGACAGACTGTAGACCACAGCAGTCCATAAGATGCCATCTCAGGATCGTTCTACATGGGTGAATGAGTCTTCACATACTTGGCACAGGCATGTGGCTACCTTCACAAAAGATCCTGCAGTAACACATCTGTGCCTGTGATTACCAATTCAGCCAGCAGAACTTGGGGGTCCAATTTTGAATGGCTGGCACCAAATGCTAGGAAAATCCACAGAAGACTAGAGACAGATGTGACTGCCAATCTTCAGATCCTAGCATCCTCAAACCCTACAGCAGGTTGGATTATGGCTTACCCACTTCCATAATGGACTAAACCAAAAAGCTGGGCCAGGATTCCTGTCTGAACTCTTCAGCTATCTGCTTGGGCCAGGGGTGGGCAAAATGGTAGACCAGGCTAGCAGCCGGACTCCATTTCCCAGCAGCCCCTGCCTGCGAGCCTGGGGCAGGTTTCCATGGAGACCCCAGCAGCGGCTGTGCTGTGATAGCAGGTGCATGGTAAGGTGCGGAGCTGCTCCGCAGCCAGGCTGGGATCTTGCAGTAGTGACAGCATGGTCCAGAGCCAAGGCAGAGCCACAATCTGCAGCCTGCATGCCCCAGTCAGGGGCGTGCAGTCAGTGGATTGCGGCTGTGTCCCAGCTCCTTACAGTGGTAACAGTGTTGTCCGGAGCCAGGGCAGAGCCACAAGCCACTGCCTTCATATCTGTCTGGAGTGTACAGGCTGCAGATTGTGGCTCTGCCCCAGCTCTGGACCATACTGTCATTGCCACAAGCCTGGCTCCGGAGCAGCTGCCCACCCTGCTGTGCACCCTGCCAGCAGGGATGGCACTGGGGGAGGGCAGGGCAAGGGAGCTATAGCCACCCCAAAATTCCTGTAGTTTCCGACAGCCACCCCTCCAAGTGACACCACAACCGCCTACCATGCACAGGTGGTGGCAGCTGAGCCCACCCTGCTCCTGTCTGCAGCACAGAGGCTGGCGCTGCTGCTTCCTGCCAGCACTGCTGAGGCCTGTCTACATGGAAACCCCAGCCCCATGCTATCACAGCTTGGCTGCTGCTGGGGTCTCCATGGAAACTGGCCCCAGCCACACAGGCAGGGGCGCTGGGAAATGGAGTCCACTGCCAGCCAGATCTGGCTCGTGGTCCGAACTTTGCCTGCCCCTGGCTTAGGAGTTTTTATCAAGTTTCTTCCCACAGCATTCAAGTACCTTTCTCAGTAGGGCCTGTTTTGAATTGTTGCAGATGCCGTGAACTCCCTTGTCCTAAAGCAGCAAGTTGATAACAGTGTCTGGACACTATCCACAGGCAGCTCCTTTCTTTGAGATGAATATAATTAATCCCTTTCTCAGGTCTGAGGCCTGGCCATTGTTTATGTCCCGAATTATTGCCAGAAACTGGTCCTTGTCTGAAGTTAATAACCAAGGCTACATGATCGATGGTTAGGACTATAACAAACGGATTGTTAACTTTTCTATTGAACAAGTTCAGAAGGCCTTTTCTACTATTAGAAACTCAGGTTAATGAATTACAACAAAAAATTATTCTCATGTAATATAGCCAGGTAAGAGAAAAATATTTCATTTTCCCTGGAGGTAGCAGCTGGAAGGAGCAATGGACCTATCCCATCATTAACTCAATTCTGAGCTTCTCTGATATTTGGGAGATGACAAAGAAACATCTGTAGAAGACTTTACGGTCTTTGTTTAGTATGAGTGCACAGATAAACTTACAACAGGGGCTCATTCTGCAAGCATCATTCAGGTGCCATTTTCCTAACCCTTAGTTCCTACCTAAATTAGCATATTGGTCTTTCATCGGTCATTGTAGAGCCAGTGGCAGCAAGCATCTTCAGAGAAGAAAAAGGAGATCCTGGTATAGAGAAGATGGATGATAGAAATCTGGGCCCTGTTTCAGGCTTCAAGAATAGATCTAGCTTGGGTTAAACTAAAAGAAAAATCACCAAAAAAGCCCCCGCTCCTGTCTCTCTCCTCCCTGAACCTTGTTAAACACTTAGTATGCATAAACGTCTATCAGAAAGAAGCGAGTAAAAGGAGGTACTGTTTTTCTAGTAAGAAAAAGTTTAGGACGCTTCCATTTCATAGTTCTTTGTGCACTTCTGGCTATTATTGACATAGAGCTATTGGGACTTCAGGAAAAAGACTGCTTTGGTAGGATTACCAACCTTACTAGATACAGGGAGCACTGGAAATCTCTAGGAAAAGCATTTGTCAGAATGACTTATACAGTCCAGTTATATGGAGTGCTATATTACATATCTACTCTGGTTAGTCTGTAAGGTGCAAATCTACCTTGCACCTTCTACTTGACTTTAGACTAACATGGCTACCTATGTCTCAGCTATATGGAGCCCAGAGATCTGGCCAATCTCTATTTTGAAGCTTTATTATCATAGCCATAAACTTCAGAAGTTTGTCTGTTCCAAGCCCATACAGGATTGCTCAAAAGTTCACATAAGGAACGTCTTCAGCATAACTCTATGAAAAGACCTTGGAGTTGTGGGATGGGGCAATGAAGCACAGGCTGGGAGGAAGAGCAGCAGTTAGAACAAGTGTCAGGATTCCTGGCATCCATTCCAAACATGCTGGCTTCTGCTGAGCTCCGATGAATTACATCTGGTGCGTGAGCTCAGTATCCTCTCTTTCACATTTTTCAAGTCCCACCTCTTCCACAATTGCTATAAAAAGCAGCCAATTAATGATGGCTGGAGGGGCAAACAGATTTAGTTGGTATTTATATTTTATATTTAATCATAAAAGCAAGATACAATTTTACAGGCATATCTGATTCTCTCTCTCTCTCTCCCCTGCCCCCCCTCCATCTCTCACATGTCACTTGTCATTTTAGATTGTGAGCTCTTCTGAGACACAGGACCATGCTTTGCATCTGTACAGTCCCCAGTGCAAGGCAGCTGGGTCCCATTTCTGAAGCATAAGAGTAAAGGAACTTAACGATGCTCTGCCTCTCCTAGTGTGTTATAGATTCATAGATGCTAGGGTCAGAAGGGACCTCAATAGATCATTGAGTCCGACCACCTGCTTAGGCAGGAAAGAGTACTGGGTCTAGATGACCCCAGCTAGATGCATATCCAACCTCCTCTTGAAGAC
>NW_005842214.1:1664638-1694805 GCF_000455745.1 Alligator sinensis
AGTAGGTATGCTGGACATTTTTCCTCCCTAGGTGCAGCACTTTGCATTTCTCCTTGTTGAACTGCATTCTGTTGTTTTCCGCCCATATGTCCAACCTGTCCAGGTCTGCTTGCAGCTGTTCCCTGACCTCCGGCGTGTCCACTTCTCCCCAGTTTTGTGTCATCCGCAAATTTGAATAGAGTACACTTCACTCCCTCGTCCAAGTTGCTGATGAAGATATTGAAGAGTATCGGTCCAAGGACCGAGCCCTGCGGGACCCCACGGCCCACACCCTTCCAGGTCGATACCGACCCATCCACTACCACTCTCTGGGTGCGCCCCTCTAGCCAATTCGCCACCCACCGGACTGTGTAGTCATCCAAATCACAGCCTCTTAACTTGTTTACCAGTATGGTGTGGGATACCGTATCGAAGGCCTTCCTGAAGTCTAAGTAAACGACGTCAACCCCCACTCCTGCGTCCAGGCATTTTGAAACCTGGTCATAAAAAGAGACTAGATTAGTCAGGCATGATCTACCTGCTACGAACCCGTGCTGGTTTCCCCTCAGCATAATTTGTCCTGCTGGGCTCTCGCAAATGTGAGCCTTGGTAACTTTTTCGAAGACTTTGCCTAGGATGGAGGTTATGGATGTATCCCAGCTTACTGACTCTTTCCAGGATTTTTAGTCTGGGTCTGTGTGATAACCATGAACAAAGGAAATGATTACTCTGGAATAATTTACCCATGGCAAATAATTTACCCTGTCGCAAATTTACTCCAAAGTAACGAGCGGACAGACAACCAGCTCTTGCAAATTGGCTGTCCACAGTAGAAAGTGTTACACGTTACACTGCTGTAATTTACACCAATGCATAATCACTCCTCGTTTTCCAAAGGGCAAATTTACCCTGGAGTGGAGTGTCTTATACCAGTGCAAAGTGATTTCACTCCACTTTTCCAACGGAATAAAATCCATTTTGTTTATTGTAAACATATTCTCCATCAACCTAGAAATTAGCTGTCTTTGGACAAGTGGCAGCCAAAAATGCTACTTCATAAACTACACCAAAGTCCTGAGACAGGCTCTGCTTAAGATTTTTTTGTCCTCTGGATGTACCCTTTATTTCTGTGACCTCAAATTGAATACATGGGAAACTTCTAGCATCTCTAACCAGTGCATGTGTAGCCTCTTGTTCCTGCTCCAGTGCTTGTCTGTGCCACTTTAGTCTGAGCTACAGAGACAGGACTGGAAGGCAGCTTATAGCCTTTCTTCCTCTTCTAATCCTGCCACACATTGCTTGGGAGACATCTGCTTGCCTACATCTCTACGCTCCAACTAGGAAAGAACAAAGTGGGAAGACCCTCAAGAACAAAAGGAGTTACTCTTCCTCCACCTAATGAACCACTGCAGTCAGAGGCCACAAAATGGCATGCCTGCTAGCAAAGGCTGCAGAATACCCCAGCACTGCTACTGTGAGAGAGATACATGGGGCCATACAGAGGTACTGGGCTTGAAGGGACCAGTGGATTGTACAACAGTGTTATTTATTTTACTTTTGAGAGCGAGAGAGGATAGCAGAAGCAGCATATTTTACCTTGGGAGCATCACGTGTGGCACTGACTGGAGTGGAACGTGTTTTGTGAACCTTTGTGAATAATCCCTGCTTTTTCTGTCTTGTTCGGCATGTTCTAGGCTCTCTCTCATTACTTGGGGAAACTGGTGGTATTTTCCATGCGACTGCAACCTTTTACCAAAGTGAGGCCCTCTTTGGTGGCAGTCTCACAGCCCAACTTCCCCACAGAGGCGGTCGGTATATAATTGCAACCAGGACAAACAAATGTTTGTGGTGTAGGGCCGTGCAGGTAAGTCAACAGTAATGGCTACTGACATCAATGAGATGCCTGTATAACAGCTGATGGGGACCCTGCATGGCTGAACTATTTAATGGGGAGATGAGCTGCTGTCAGATCCCAGAGCAGGACAACAGGAACATGGGCTGGCCTCTCTTAGAGCCTGTCCAGGCAGCCTCAAACATCCCCATGCATGCATGCAGACTGATTTGCTTATTCATACATTCTTAATAGCAGCATTAACTGCCATAATTGGATCCATTACTGGGGGTTATTAGAGCTCTCACTCATTGCCTCTGTGGCCTCGTGGGGTGAGGGAGAAAAGCACAGGCACAATAACCAGGGCACAAGCATCCTCAGCAGCAGGGCCTTTTTTTTCCCTCCCAAGTTCTCTAAGTTGTTGCTGTGGCAACACACACACACACGTGCACATTCAACCCATTCTGGCAGGGACTTCAGTGCATGGAGAACTGTAAACTTCCCAGTTTGTGGAAAACATTGGTTATGTCTCTGAAAAGAAGGCAGAGGAATTGAGAGAAGGGCTCTTTTCAGAGAGCATTACAGCCGAGCCAAAAAGGTCTGCTTGCTTGCAAATTTATTCTCAGGCTGGTCTAAATCACTGCTGGACCTCATACTCCAGAGCTTCCCAGAAGCCGAGGCAGCACAGGATGCTGGGACCTGGGAAGGAGCACTTTTGGGGCCACAATCTAGCTAGTCTAGATGGCTCTGAAAGCAACTTAATCAGTGTATTTAGATAATGCCACAGGATCTGCCACTAAGTTCAAGGGTCTCCCTCACAAATACAACCAAGGAGCTACCCCTATAGGAGTCTAAGGTCTTACGGGAGAGAGGATGTACATCCCAAGAGCATCAAGCTTTCCATTCATACACAGAGGAGAAACAATATGACCAGGAGCAACTGCTAGGTTCTGAAAGCGCTGGAACTGGGCCAGGACATTATGCCTGATCTTATGAAAAGTGCCATAGGGCTTCAAAGCATTCAGTACCCTCTGAATAATCAAGACAGTGACAGCTACAAGGATGAATGCTGCATATCTTGACATTTTTTGAAATAATGCCCTCAGTACAGGAGACCACCCTTACCTGGTACACTACCTTCTACAACTCCAACACACGGTGGGTTTGTAAAGCCATCCAACACGAACACTTTGCTTCTCTCGTATCCCTGGACTGTCACAGCTACAACAACACTATATCAACACAAGATGGGAATGTCTATGACCATAAATGCTCAGGATATCAATTTCAAATGTAGTACCTCCAAAAGCAACTTGGCATCAGGGTACCACCTACTATGTTCTCTGTAACATGGGTATCAAATGTACAGCCCGTGGGCTGGATCTAGCCTGCAGAACCATTCTATCCAACCTGCTGGCAGTCCAGTGGGCTACTGGAAGTTGAGGACCTGTCTTAGTATCCACCAGCAACAGGCCCCTGGCCCCATGCTACTGCCCACTCCCACTACAGTTGCTGCTGGCCCTGCAGATCCAGCCTGAAAGGAGCCTCCATGATTTAGGTCTAGCCCAGAGTCCAGGGTGAGGTTTGACACCTCTGCTCCAAAACTTTTCCTGATGCACTGTGGTTTGCTTTTGAGATATCTTCCAGAAAGATAATGAGCAGATCTCACCCAACTCAACACACAAAATCCAAAAGGACCCCAATCAGAAGGGGCATGGCTGGCTAGTTCTCACTTTGTAAATACCTGGTCTGACAAGGGAAAATAATGGTTCCCTTGTCTCAAGGAAGACCAGGCTCATAATGCAGGTCTTTGTGAAGTCTCTCAGAAACAGATGTTTAGGAAAAAGCTCGAGAATAAGGGAGTGGCACAGTAGCAGCCATAAAGATAGGAAGATGCTGTCTTGTCAAAATGATTGATGAGAACTTGTGTTTTCCTCTGCAGTCAGAGATGCAGGGAGAGATGGAAGGTAGTTAGCCATGTAGCAATACCTTCCTGAAAGTTAAATTTACTTGGTATGACTGAATTCCACTGCGACAGGTATTGCAGAGGGGATGGAAGGACAAGGATTAGGAACAGTTCAATGATGGGGGAATGGGCATTCAAGCAGACACATTATAATGCAACCTCTGTTTCTTTCCCTCTCTCCCTAGGTGGAGCAAAGGCTCATGGCTTCCTGACCCTGACCCTCAGAACTCATGGAATTTAACAGTACTGATGACCTTGGGGCGAATGTTTTAAGCAGACTGACAGCAGCCTGGAAAAAACAAGAGCTGTAAAACTGCACCTCGGCCAATGGGGAGCTTTAAACAGGGCAGGAATGAGACACTGGCTGGAGGTACGGGTATTCTCTAAAATCACATGCTGCCTGCTCTATGTAGCACAAGAACAATAGTTATTCTGCAAGGTCAAAGTGAAAGCAACTATTTCTAGAGTTTAATGGAGCTTGGCCCTATGATTAAGTTTCTAAATATTCAATTAGTTAAAACAATAAGCCCTCAAAAAAACACCCAACTTCATTTATGCAAACCCAAAAGGCAGAAGAGTCCGGAAAAACCATTAACTTAAACTTAACTCTTCTCACCATTACAAACACCGGACAGTCAAGAAATATATAATATGTAAATAACTTTAACTCTGTTCTACCCCTTCACAACTGTATCCTATACACCATGCTCATAAAATGAAGACATTCTGATAAGGAAGTGTTAATGAAGGTTTAGATAAGACCCTTAAGGAGTTATCAGCCTGTGGCTGTGAAATCTTAAATCTTCTTTGTGTACGTTATCTGTGTATTTAAGTAACTGATTCTGTATACAAAGGACCCCTCTAGTCAGATTCCAACTGGCTTACAACTGTTGTATGTGAAAGTGCATAAGATCCAGCAGAAACCTCATATTCTTTGTCTTAAGCAGGAGGCCCAGGACACGATTACTTTTGCTAAACAAACACAAATCTATTTTTCCAGCACTGGCTCATGGGTTTGAAGGAAGGAATAGTTTGCTGCTGCAAATGTTAAGACACCTACACTAGGGGTGGGCGGGGGCATGGAAACAGGACAATCAGTCTATCAAGTAAAAGTAAGGTAGACCACACAGATCACTTCTCAATTTTCAGAGTCACTGATGCAGTGAAGATATATGTTGCTTGAAGATAGGACTGTCACCTGGCTTTGTGGGTGGTGAAACAGTGGCAGGAGTTAAGCTTGGTTGGATAAGTTTCATTGTGCATATTTAATCTTATTTTCCATTTTGAAGGTGTCCAGCACCTTACCATCAAAGCACTTCCACACACAAACATTTGTGGGTTTTGAGAGAACGTCAATATTCTCTTAGCACTTAACCCCCTCTAGTTTTCAATAGATACTTGTAACTTTTACTTCTGCCTCATCATTTTTTTGTCTGGTTGTTTCCTTATGATTTTTTTAATATTAAGAATTACCCAACAACAGACATTCTTGTGAAGCCTACATGCTGCACAGGGCCTCTAGAAACTGTGGAAACACAGAGCCTGCTTCTCTCCAGAGCAAGGGTGAGTAATTATTTGGGCCTGCAGGCCACATAGGCAGTTTTGGGGAGCTGCCACGAGCCAGTCAGCATGCCCCTCTCTTACCCCTGGCAACAGCCTGGAGCCCACATGCCCTACGGCTCTTCCCTGCCACCAGTACCCAGCAGCAGCTGAGCGTGCAGCCCCGGCTGCATGGACCAGCTCCAAACTAGCTGGGACCCATGCACACAGCCCAGACCCTGGCCCACCCTGCACCTGTTCTGGACCACCTGCCCACACTGAGCAATGGCAGCAGATGGGCAGAAGCTGCTGCTGGGTGCAGGGGAAAAGTGGCCACCTCCCCCTCGGTGCTGCCAGGCAATTCTTGCTGCGGTGCCCAGGCTGCCCTGCAGCTCCTCTCCACTGCCACCACTGCCCTGCTGGGTGGCTTGGATGTGGTGCTGGTGGCGGTGGTGACAGCAGTGGACAGGAGCCACAGGGTAGCCCAGGCGTGGCCTACAGACAGCTGCAGCAAGAAAGGCCTGGCAGCAGCAAGGGTGAGGTGGCTGCTTTTTTTCCTGCGCACAGCAGCAGTTTCTGCCTGGGTGCTGCTGTTGCTCATCGTGGGCGGGGGGTCTGGAGCAGGCATGGGGTGGGCCAGGGCCAGGGCTGATCTGCTCTGGCCAAGGCGAGTCTGGAACAGGCGTGGGGTGGGCTGGTGCTGTGTGCACGGGTCCCTGCCAGTCTCCGTGGGGCAGGGGCTGGTGGTGGCAGCAGCCGGAAGGAGTTACCACTGCCTGGGCTGCTTAGAACTGGAGTCCAGCCATAGAGCTGTCCCAGCCTCTCTGTGCACCTGAGGGTGGCAGGACTGCCACAAGGCGGACAGTGTCTGGGCCAGGTGGAACTGAGGCACCCACTGCAGGCCAGATGAAATCCCTCCATGGGCCAAATCCAGCTCATGGGCTGGATTTTTCCCACCCCTGCTCCAGACTGACTTATCCCTCACCTGAAGAACATGACAGAACAGGATAGGCAGGAATCTCCTGGATCATTAAATCTAAACCCTGCTATTGCAGGCATCAACACCAAATAGTTCCCTTCATATACTGATCAAACTCTCTCTTAAAAACTGTTTAGATTTCTTACCTCAATACTCTTCTTGTCCAGCTGTTTTCAAATACCACTCCTCTGATGGTTAGAAACCTTCTAATTTCTAGACTATATTTATTCTTGGTCATTTTATATGCGTATTATCTTGTGCTAATGTTGTCTGCCGGCTTAAAATCCTCTTTGGAATTGACTCCCAGTATTCTTGAGGAGAGCAATCATATCTTCTCTCAGTGATTGTTTTGCTAGACTAAACAAACCAAGCCCTTTAGCCTCCCTTGACAAATGGGCTCTTCATTCCCTTGATGATCCTATTAGCCGTTCTTTGCACCTGTTCCACTTGGAATTCATCTTTATTGATCATGGGTAATCAGTGCAATGTGCAGTACTCCAGAGGTCTCACTAATGCCTCATACTAGAGAAGAGAAGACTGAGAGGGGATTTAATAGCAGCCTTCAACTATCTGAAGTGGGCTTTGAAAGAGGATGGAGTGACAGGTGACAGAACAAGGAGCAATGGTCTCAAGTTGCAGCAAGGGAAGTTTAGGTTAGATATGAGCAAGAATTTTCTCATTAGGAGGGTAGTAAAGCACTAGAACAGGTTACCCAGAGAGGTTCTGGACTCGCCATTCTTGGAGGTTTTTAAGACCTAGGTAGACAACGTCTTAGCTGGGATGAGATAGATGGGATTGGTCCTGCTTTGAGTAGGGCATTGGACAAGGCCTCCTGAGATCTTTTCCAACCCTAATTTTCTATGATTCCATGATTAATACTTGTTTAGTTCTACTGGAAGTGGCTTGTTAGATATACCCTGGGATTATGTTTGTCTTTTTCACAGCAGCAAAGTGCTGGTGACTCACTGTGTTCAATTAATAGTCTCTCTTCTCTTGTAGCTAGTGCTGGGCTCCCATCTTATAGCCAACATCCTTGTGGTTAGTACCTAAGTGCATAACTTTGTACTGCCGATTATCATCACATTTTTTATTACCCCAGTCCTCAAAGCCCATTTTTCTTGTTGATATGCTGGCCCTTCTTTGTACTGGTGATCTCTCTCAGCTTTGCACCATGTGCAAATTTTGTTAGCACACCGATACCTTTTGTTAGCTACAATGCTAGAAGGTTTCTAACCATCATTTTTGTGTCATGCCTTCCTATTTGGCAAATTGTGCTGGAGGACTCCAAAGAAATCTCTAGTGTATATAGGAGTGGCTCCTTCAGAATAATTTTCATAACAGTATCCTTTTAGTCCTAGGAGAAGGACTATTAATGCTGGAAGCGCCACTCACCTCTTATAACCGGTGTGGGTAATTATTTCGGCTGGAGGGCCACTTAATGGGTTTTGGTGAGCTGTCCTGTGGCCCTGTCCCTTGACAGGTGCCTCCCCTCCCCGGTCACTATTTTGGGACTAGAAATCCTGCCTCTAACCCCTGACCTTTGCCACTGAAGTCCCTTCCCTTGCCCCTAGAGGTACTGCTTTTGGGAAAGGAGTTGCCATCTTCGAACTGGATCCTGCCCCAAATGATATACTAAAAATCAAACATCTACAATAACATATTTTCATTTTTTGTAAGTTGTCCTGGTGTGTGCGTGTTTGTGTCATGTACATAGAAGTGATTGCATAATAGCTCAAAAGGAAGTATTACTCTTGTATATTGGCAGGTGGGGGGTATGGAGGTGTGTGTATATGTGGGGTGTGGGGGTATGTGTGGATGTGGGTGGATGCGTATGGGAGTTTGTGGGGATGCGCGAATGTGTGTGTGGGTGGGTATGGGGTTTGTGGGGAGATGTGAGGTGTGTGGAGGGGGAAGGTAGCTGGGGGTGTGTTTGTGGGTGCGTGTGTGGTGGGGTGTGTGCATGTAGCAGTGAGCAGGGCTCCCTCCAGAGGCATGTGAGTGTGTGTGGGGGAGGGTGTGGTGTTGGTGGGGTGTGTGTGGGGGAGAGTATGGTTGTGGGGTTTGCAGTGGAGGGTTTGAGGATATGGTGGGTTGTGCATGGGAGCACCCCGCACGTGCCCTCCTGAGCCGGTCAGCACCTGCCCCATGCCCACAACAGCCTGAAGCCCAGGCATCCTGCGGCACCTCCCCACCACTGCCAACAGCATGCAGCCTCAGCCTGCCCCATGCCTACTCCACACTGCCTGGCCGTGGCATGTCCTGCTGGCCCCTGGGCTCACACCAGGCCTGGGGCAGTTTCGCAGCAGGACTGCCTTTCAAGGCAGCCGAGGCAGTGGCATTTCCTTCCAGCTGCCACTGCCAGCCCCAGTCCCATGGTGCCAGTGGGGGCTGGGGCGTGGCAGGTCGGGGCTGTGTGTGCAGGTCCCCACTGGTGCCATGGGGCTGGGGCCAGTGGTGGCAGCAGTCAGAAGGAGCTGCCACTGCCTGGGCTGCCTAGAAAGGCAGTCCAGCCATGGAGCTGCCTCAGCCCCACTTCATGC
The DNA here is from genome assembly GCF_000455745.1 of Alligator sinensis. Classification (NCBI taxonomy): domain Eukaryota; kingdom Metazoa; phylum Chordata; order Crocodylia; family Alligatoridae; genus Alligator; species Alligator sinensis. Next base: position 1,673,473 of record NW_005842214.1, read on the forward strand.
CCACCTGGGTAGCACCTGGGCCAGGAAGGAACATGGGACCTGCTGCAGGCTGGACAAAGCCTGTATTTTGCTGTGGGTCGTATTTTGCCCACCCCTGCCTTATAAGCACACCTGCAGCCTTAGACTGCAGGTATGCTTTAGAATCAGAAAATCAGAGCTGGAAGGGACCTCAGGAAGTCATGTAGTGTGAACCTCCTGCCCAAAGCATTATCACTCCCAACTATATCATTCCAGCCAAGGTTTTGTGTACCTGGGTTTTAAAAACCTCTAAGGGTGGAGATCTCACAATCTCTCTGGGTAACCTGTTCCAGTGCTTTACTATCCTCCTAGCAAGAGAATTTTTCCTGGTATCTAATGTGAACATCCCTTGCTGCAACTTAAGACCATTACTCTTTGTTCTGTTATCTGCCGTCACTAAAAACAGTCTAGTTCCATCCTATTTGGAACCCTGCTTCAGGTAGTTGAAGGCTGCTATTAAATTCCCCCTCAGTCTTCTCTTCTCCAGACTCAATAAGCCCAGTTCCCTCACAGCGTCTCCTCGTAAGTCATGGCCCTCAGCCACCTAACCATTTTCATTGCCCTCCACTGGATTCCTTCCAATTTGTCCACATCCTTTTAGTAGTGTGGGACCCAAAACTGAACACAGTACTCCAGATGTGGCCTCACCCGTGCCGAATAGAGGGAAATAATCACTTCCCTCTATCTGCTGGCAGCACTTCTACTAATGCAGCCCAATATGCTGTTAGTCTTCTTTGCAACAAGGGCACACTGCTGGCTCTCATTCATTCTCATTGCCCACTGTAACCCCCAGGTCCTTGATACAGCCTCAGTCTGTTCCAGCAAGGTTTGCATTCACAGCTCTCCTTGGTTCTCCTGACTTCTGACTCTGCTTTGGCTTTCCTGACCATGATCTTCCATCTCCCCTGAAACTCAGTACTGGCTCTTCTCTCTGCTTTCCCTGGCTTCCTCACTCATCTTGGCTTCTTTGACCCTAATCTTGATTTCCCCTCAAACTTGGCACCGGCTTTCTGACCCCTGGCGCCTAACCTTGGCTTACGTCTCGGACTATGTCTCTCGCATCTCCCCTCTTAGCTCCTCTGGAACCAGGTCCCATGCTTTCTGCTCTGCCAACATAGGCCCTGACCCAATGATCTGGTAATCTGTGCCCCTGTCCTGCTGGCCCCCTAGTTGTCCCTTAGGTCCTATTTGCAGGCCCGGCTGACTATGTCCCAGCTGAACCCTAACACACTGTTCTGGAACTGGCCCCCACCAAGCTGTTTTGTAATAATTGACAGCATGCCTGTTTAAACTGCATGTGAATTAGATTAAGGGTGGAGAGTTAACCTGCTTCTAACAATGGTCTTTGATCACTCACTGCCACAGTCTATCAAACTTTTAAGTTTTCATAACTATGGGGAGCTTCAGCCTGTTTCACTGAAGAACTTGACAGGAAGCAGCTCTCACCAGACATTGCTGCTGAGAGGACAACAGAGGCAGCTGGCTTGCAACCAATAGTGTGCAGCAAGTGGAGTTGAGACCTGCATGAACAAATCTTCCTTTTCCAATTACTGACTGCATCAGAGGAGGTCTAAAAGCAGACCACCAATTCACTTTTTATCTAGGATTCTTTCAGCTTTTCATTCCAGATATCTTCATAACTGATAGACTTTTGGTGGACTACATCCCCTCCCAATATCATAATCACTCATTGCTTGGCTTTGGGTGACAGCATGAGTACCACTATACTTGTTTTTACCTATTACCACTGCATGTTAACAAACTTTTGTACCAGAGACTTACCAGATACACAAACATTTCATCTGACTGCATCTTTTTTCTTCCACTCAGTTACTTGTCTTGATATTTTATAAGCTCTTGAAAGCAAAGGCAGTATCTTTGTATGTGACAGTACAAGACTCAACAGCCCCCCCATGCAATATGAATATGAGCATGAAATAAAGATCACATTCCTCCTGGAGAGCATTTGGTGTCTAGATACCATGGCAATTGGCATTCTTTTTTAAAGTTTGATCAATAGCACTGATTACTGCCTGACTGCGTGGGCTAGGCTGGTGTGATGCAGCAGTCAGAAAACTGCCGATGGCTAAGAGGTTTGGTTTAGCAGGAGTCAACTTTTTCTGTGCGACTGGGCCAAAAAGCAAATTGATTAATTAAAACACCATCCATGTGGGGATGTAGGCTGCAGTGCAAATTAAGGCTCTTCCAGGAAAGGAAGGAAAAACCTGGCCCTGAGCAGGCCATTTCCAATCCTGTTTACCTAACTATTAGCAAAGGTGGCTTGTCCTTAATTTATTTACATACAACACTTCTGTAAGCATCTGCTCTTAGGCTAAACAGAAAATTATCAACTTTCTCCTGCCGGTACGGAGACTCTCTTGGATGTTCTTAATAATATAAAAATCTTTACTGTTTTAATACAGCTTGGTTAATAAAAATAAGCTGTACTGTTGGTAATTATGCCACAAATACTGAGAAAATAAGCATTTATCTGCAAAAGCCAATTATTAAAACCTCCCCAAAAAACCTCTTGCTAATCAGGATGAGAGATGACAGCATGGGGGCTTGACTTGGAAGTCCTTGCTTTTTCTTTTGGCTACCAAAGAATTCAAAAGAGAAATAAAATAAAGAAAGGGGCCGCTGTATGCTTAGGCTGAGTAGGTGAAGTTATTCACTCATTTAATTAGGTTCAGTTCTTCATTATTCAATCAAATCTGTCCTGGCTTTATTCTGAATACTGTACACTTGCTCTAGCTTCTATCTTAGATCTCCAAATGCCAAATGGACAGTCTACTGGGAGGTAGGAAGAAAGTTACATGGTCCATATTATTGTGGATTCTGAGCACCCATACACTGTCTAATCTCCTTATCTTCATTATGAGGTAGGGAAGTATGACTATCCCCATTTTACAGATGGGAAAACCAACGCATAAAGAGATTAAGTGAACTTCCAAAGACCATGCAGGAAATCTGTAGAGGAGGAAGGAGATTAACCCAAGTTGAAAATCCGTAACTGAAAAGCAAAAGAAACTATTTTGCGTAGGAGTTGCATGAAAACAATGTACTATAGTGATGAGCTCTAGAGAGGACAATTTGCTGACATTATAAATTGGGCATCATTGCCAATGGTAGTCACATTATTGTGTAGAAATGACTGTGGAAACTACTCTTTGTGCTCAACACAATGTGTCAAAGAGCCCAGTGCCCTCTCCAACACCAACTGGATTGCAATAATAGAACTTACACCTAAGGTGCTTAAACTGGATTGCTTTAGAGCATGCTTAAATGCCCAAGTGTAGGTACTCAGGGAACTCCGCAGTCCAAAATGGAGGCTCCGAATGAACTTAGGTACCAGCTACAATTTGTGGTTGCTGGAACAAGGTTAATTTGGACCATTTTTTGGGAACTCTGTTGCCTAAATTTTGACCAGCTCTCACTTACGTACCATCAGAACCAATCTGGATCTACCTCTTAGTTTCAGTACCTTGACTTCTCCACCTGTCAAACAGAGATAATGGTGCTGACCTTTGTTTGTAAAGAGCTTTGAGATTCAGGGATGTGAATGATCAAACTGCATAGAGAAGGAAAGACTATTTTCTTTAACAGACCATGGGGGAGGGGAGGTAAAAATACACCTCAAATTATATAAATAAAATATGACCATATCCTTTTATTAAATAATTCAATTGATAAAGGAATGTGGGTAAAGAAAGGTAATCAATGTCCTGGGGATTTTCAAACACTTCTGTAGAGAAAGCAACATTGCAAGAAACAAAATGTGAACAAATTGGGAGGTCAGAACATGCCATGAATTTCTATAGCCTGAAGGTGTAATGCAACTTCCATGTGCTAAATAAAGAGATGAGTGCTACTGTTCTGAAGGCAGGGCGGGAGAGGGGGGGATGAGGGAAGCTACTGGTGTGAACACAGGAATAGGAGTCTAAATTCTAATCCCAGCTCTGCTACTGCCTCCCATTTGTGGGCTTGGGTAAATCACAAGTTTTCCTTTGCTTTAGTTCCTTATTTTTCAACGCGGAGATAAGATATTTACTGGGCCACTTAATGGTGAAGTATTGTAAAGAACCGTCAAAGACAAAAAGCACAAAAGATAGCAATTTGTTGCTAGGTATATATGGGAAGCTAGTCGTACCTAACCAACACCAACATCTGCATTTTGGCAGCATGCTGGGCTGACTTCCTGTGACCAGACTGGTCCCACTCTTACAGAAAGTCAGTCTCACTTGCAGGAATTGCTAGAAAGCACCTAGGCTGCCCCCAGCTGTACTTCACAGAACAGATCTTACAAAACACAATCAGCTTTTTCCTGTGCTATGCCAGAGGAACTGACCCATGAGGAAGGGGACTGTGGCAGCAATGACTCTGAGCCAATCACAGAACTGTAGGACCGTGGGAGTGGACAGGGGAAGAGACGCTTTGCTGGCTAATGTCATATATTGAGGTTACAGATGTGTATAGATCATTGACATGGATGGTATCTCACCCATGAAGAGGATTATTAGGAATAAGCCAAGCTACTTTTAAAAACAACCTTCTGAATAGTCAGTGAGCTGATGTTGGTTTGTGCCTGGGCAGGGCTGCTGGGAAAAGATTGAGGGCTGGCACACTGGACTTCTCTCACGGATCAGATGCTTCAATTATACTCACACCACACACAAGCAGCAAGCTGCAGAGCTGAGATTGGTTTTGGAAAACGATCAGATTCAAGAGCAGTGTCTCTGAATTTATCAGGGCTTTTGAGTGACAGGGCACAAACCGGTGGAGGGGGGAGCTAGGAGAGACAGAAGCTGTTGTGCTACATCATGTAACAGTTGCTTTCCCTCCCCCCACCTCATTTTTTCAGTCTCATCAACAGTTTTGCCTTGTATTGTTTCAAATCCTATTAATATTCATAAGTGACTTTCTATTGTGCTTGCACTTTTCTATCAGGCACGCAGGCCTGATCCCCACTTGTCTTAATAGGATGTAAAACTCATGAAATCAGATCTTATTAGTGAATCACCATCAGATGCTGTCAGCAACACAGTATCTCAGCTGCCATCATTGCTAAAATGACAGGGAAACCTTTCATGGTGTTGACGTCTGCAGAGGTCTTAATCTAATATGACTTTTCAGGCATAATGGCAGAAACAAATAGGAGTAAAACACTTATGGCAGAAAATTCTACTGAATGCTGCTGAGGCAAGTACCATAAAAAATCATACCCACTGGAGATGGGAAAGACCTCGAAAGCACGTTTCTAATGCCAGATTACAATAAACCTGACAGAACAGTGGTGCTGGTTCATTAGCCCCTTTTATCTCATTGGTAAGAGACTGTTGACTGACCCCCAATGATTCCCTTTTAGACTCTCCTTCCTAGAGGGCAAACCAATTGGCTGTACCCCCATCTGACAACAGTATAGCTTTGCCCCTAGAAACTACTGTAGACTCTTTCCCTAATTCCTCCAGCAAGAAAGGGAATTGTTGTTTACCTTCTTATTCATCATCTCTGCTCCCTGTCCCTCCTCAGGGGACTTTATTACCACTGGCATTATTAACAGGCAGAAATTTCAACTGCTTTTGGCCCTGCAGAACTGATAGGGGAGAGCAAGATGGATTCCAGGGAGGCTCATGCATCATCAAAAAGGGTGCTTTTGCACTTCTAGGACACCTGCTCTAATTCCTGCCTTGTGTTCTGCTTTGTACATCATCACTGGTGATAACGACTCTGCAGATTGATTTTCGGATCCCAGGTGGAGTCTCTGCCAGTGGCAGGAAGAAAAATCATCCTTTGAGTTGGAAAGTGAGCAGATTTAGTCTGGAAATCAGCGAGTGAAAATAAATGCCCAACGCACGGCATCACATTAGCACTCAGTCACTTCCCTGACTAGACTAGCACATTAACATGTTCATTTTAAAGGAATTTATATCAGTAATAGCTAAAAAAGATCCTGATAACTGGCTCTTTCCCACTCAATAAGAACTGCTTCAGTCTTGACCCTGAACTACTCGAGTTCTTTCTGCTTAATTAATGACCTTCCTTCTGTATCAACAATAACTGATAGCAATTTGATGGAAAATTGCTGACCTAATCTTCTGGCCTCTTCTGCTGGCAAATTTGATAGCGTTTCACTGCAGTACGCTGCCTGCTCTCCATACTCAGGAGCCATCAACCCTTGCCAAAGATCACATCTTACTCTTGGCAGGCAGTTAAGAAATGTGACTAGACCCATCAGATTTCAAATTGGTGAGGATAAAGATAGGAGTTAATAATAGCCCTCCTCATCCCCAAGATCTGTAAAGGTCTTCCAGATCCACAGCTGGGAAGCCAGTCTTATCACCTCCACGAGGCCAACCCCTGGAGAGCAAATGGTCTCTGCAGTAACAAGTTTGATGCAAGATGTGTTTTCTCCAAAGGGAGAGAAGGGAAGATCAGCGGTTGTTTAGCTTTAAAGTTGCTGTTTAGCTTTATACGTTTAAATGTTTCTTTCCAGCTTTGTGAAGGTCAAGGGGAGGAAGGAGTCTGGTGTAGTTATTAACTATACATATGCTCTAGAGCAGAGTTGGGCAAAATATGGCCCATGACCTGGATCCAGCACACCAAGGAATTTTATCTGGCCCATGATAGGCCCAGGCACAGGGGCAGCCCAGGTCATTGCATGTGTAGCCTGTCATCTCTAAGCGTGCAGCAGGGCTGGGGTAACGCATTAGCTGGACTCACTTCCTGAGCACCCCAGCCCATCTGCCCTGCACCCACTGCCAGGGGCACTGTAGGGAGTGGGCTTGTGGGATCTCCATGAAGACTGGCTGGGACTCCCACAGCCAGGGCACACTCAACTGGGGAAAGGACGGGCAGGCAGGACTGAGATTGTAGGGCAGTAAGGGCACAGGGCCGTGCTGGGAACAGATCCCGGCTCTGCCCCAGCCCCTGGCACTGCACTGTCACCGTCCCTGTGATCCTTCCTGATCCCCAGCCCTGGCCCTGCCTGTCCTGCTCCCAGATGGCTCTCTCCGTCTACCTACAGCCCCATCCTATCCACTTGGCTGAATGAGCCCTGCCTGCCTGTTCCAAAGGGGAGTTTGGCTGGTGTGCTGCCCTAGGCCTGCTGCACACCTGGGGAGGAGGGGAAGGGGTGGGGACTAGCTGCACACACTACTGCCTTGGCTGTCCCCCATGCCTGGGCAGACTACTGAGGGAGTTTGGGAGAGCTGTTGTGGGGGGGAGAAGGGGGGGGACCAACCTGGCCTCCAACAGCCCACCAGAACTACTCAAGAGGCCCTTCAGCTCAAATAATTGCCTGCTCCTGCTCTAGTGTTGACTATATTATAAAGACACTATTCTGTTCTCTGAGGCTACACAGATTCATTCAGCAAGAATTATTATAATCTTAAAAAAAATCATGCTAGAAGAGACCTCAAGAGCTCATCTAGCTGATCCCCTTGCTCAAGGCAGGGTCATCCCTGACAAAGGTTTCTCCAGTCTGCACTTAAAAGCATCCAGTGACAGAGATTTTATAACCTTTCTGAGTAATCTGTTCTAGTGTTAATCATTCTTGTAGCTAGCAAGGGCTTCCCAATATCTAACCTGAATCTCCCTTGTGGCAATTTAAGATGTCCAAGAAGACTTCTTGTCTTCTCCCTTGAGGGCACAGGGAATACCTGATTACCATCCTCTCTTCAATAGCTTCTATCATCTTTAATAGAGGAAGATGAAGGACAGTGTCACTAGGCTAGAACAAAGTCTGCAGGGACACTAAAAGATACTTTTTAAAGTTTCACATGAGGACTAAGATACTTGGACATAAGGATTATTATACAGGTTCCAGGCTATAACCAAGAGCCAAAAAAAACTAGGGTAAACTCTTGGGCCCAAATCCAGCTCCACTTTGGGACAATTAATGAGTAGTTGAACAGCTAAGTTAGCTGAACAGGTGGCATTTCAGGGCACTTCATGTGATTTTGGATCCCATCTGGAGAGGCAGGTAATTCCATGTGAGCTGCAAAATGGAGGTGGTGGCAGCGGAGTGCATAGGTGCTATTTACCTACCAAAACAGGAATAAAACTAGGACTCAGGAGGCAGCTTACAGTACCCTAAACAAGGGTGGATTAATGCATTTATTATGGATCTGGGCTACGCTAGTATCAAATTTCTAGGACCCTGAACAAAATTGCAACTCAGAATCCCCCGCACATGAGGTCACAAATGGGAAGGTGGATTTTCAATCATTAGGAACGTTATGATTACCTTTGTTCTCACAGTAAAAGTTCTCTCTCCTCTGAATTAAAATAGCCATGGAATTCAGGATCTGATCAATCTACAGACCTCACATGATCTGTCTTTGAAAACACAAATAAGAATAAGCTCCCTAACTAAGGAGCAGAATTACAGGGAACAGCAACAGCTGCTAGCTCAAGGTTATCCAGGTGGCACAGTGAGAAGTCAGCTGGCTGGAGTCTAATGGTAAATGCCCTCTGGATACTAAACATCTTAAAATTAATCTATACAATATCCTTCCCACCCCAGCCTTCCTAGCATTGTCACTGATCAAGTAAAACACCCCTCACCACCATGCAGTGCCTGGGCAAAAATATTCTTCATACTTTGGGCTGCATTGACTTAAAACTTTTAGAAACATTGCTCCCGAAGCTGTGCTAACATCGTTGAGGTTGTCGGTGTACAAACAAGGAAGTAAACAACAACAAAAAACCCATGTTAATTTCAAGCTCCATTAGAAATACAGAGTTTGGCAGGGAGAAAAAAAAAAATCAATATTTGTCCAGTGGGAGAAAAAAAAAGAACCCTGACAACACTGATAGGGACAGAAACACTGTTAAGTTTCTAAGAGGATGTAAAAATCATGGTAACTCAGTATCATCTTAACCAGGGGAAAATTATTTTCCTTTCACAGAAGCTATTTGATTTTGACATGGGTAGTATTTTGATGAGAATTATTCCAGTCCCAGATACTGTCTAGCAATCCTTTCTTTCGTTATACATTTGATCAGCTCTGACACTAGGACCAATTGATTTTCTTTTTCCTTTTTTCCCTCCCTAAAGATGTCGTCAGTTCTGGTTTGTTCTGATGAACTCCACAAACACTGCACCCGATCTCCTCCAGCTGACTTCAGGTTTAGCTGTGCTGGATAACAAGCTAAGAAAAGATCATTTGTAGGTGTTTCTACTTGTCTGGGAAAGCCTTCTTTACTCTGCCAAACTAATCTAAAAGGATTGTGGGGCTGATCTTCCAAAACATCTAATGTGAGGCCATTTTACGTTAAAAAAGAAAAAGAAAAGAAAAAAATCCTTCCCTGGCCTCATTTGGGGAACCAGAATTATCAGACTGTTAAGAAACACAGTTCTGCCTTGTACAAACAATATGCTCATCTTTAAGAAAAAACACAGTAATTTGCTACCATGGCTATGTTAATTTATATGAACTGAAGCAATTTATAAAGCTCTGGGAATATCCAAAGAGCGAGTCAATATACAATGGACTAAATTACACTCTAACCTGTGTAAATTCACACAAACACTAGGGCCTAACCAGCACCATCTCCAACATTTTCACTTGCTACCAGTGTGTTCATACACTGCAGGCCAAATGCTGCCCTTGAAGTTGATGGGATCAACATGCACAGAAATGCAAGGGTGTTGAGAATGGGCATTTTCTCTGATCCCATGTACTGCTTTTCCATTAAAAAAAAACAGTAAGATATTCTATTTCCTCAAAAACAGTCAACCACCAACAGTCCACTATTCCTCAATACTGGAATAATCAAAATAACAAGGTATTATTAACATTTAATAGTCGTGACTGGCATTAACAATCCTCTGCTAGTATGCTTTGTTAGGGAGGATTACATACCATTACATACTACCAAACAATGGAAGGCCTAGAAGTTAAACCTAGGGAAAGGCTATTAGATTAAATCCTTAACCTGCCAATTCATAGGATTTTAAATTCCATCTGCAATATGCATTTGTGTGTGAGCGTGGACAATTGAAAGCACAAATCTAGGATTTTTCCTAACAGGCTGAGTCTAATCATGCTGTACCACAGTCCTATTATGGCGAGAGACCTTTTTCTCTTTTGTCCCTAATAGATCAGGTGTGGGTCTTCACAGCAGACACTACCAGGATTGACAAATCTCCCTGAGAAGATGAGAGAAACACACTTAAACTACAAAGCAAAATGCCCATGCTGTTAAGGACTAATATTCTCTCCTCTGACAGGAGTTCCTGACTCATTTGTAAACCAGAAGCAGCACCTCATGTGGAAAGTTTTAAATAATACCTCCGACTTTGGTGGGGGTAGTTAAATTAAAAACACAGAGTTTCAAATCAAGCGCAACTTCTGGAGGACAGTCCAGTTGTCCTCTGTCCTCTATGGATATGAAACCGGACACCTTTGTCCTCTGTTTTTCTCTTTAAGAAAAATGTTCTCTATTTCAAGAGAAACATAGAGGACATAAAGGCATCTGGTTTCGTATCAATAGAGGACAGAGTAGCAAAAAACTGGAATGTCCTCTGTGATGGCCACCCTACCCAGACACCAGATCAAGAGGAAGCCTCAGCATTTAGAGTTAAAGCCCAGATCCCAGCTTTAAGAAATCCTCAGCTTTCATCTGCCTGTTAGTAGGAATTTTCTATCATTACCAAAATATTGACCCATGAAAGCAACATGAATAAGCCAAATTGCAATGGCACATCTCATTATCTAAAACAGTAGGAGCCAATCTGTTTGGCAGGCATGCCACAAATTAGTCTCATGCCCTCCCTGAGTGCCAATCCAATTCTTCTCCCCTGCCCGACATGCTGCTCTGCTTCCTACTTCCTGCCCTATGTTCCCTGCCTGATTTGCTGCTCTGGTTTCTGCTTCCTGCCGGATCTGTGCTGCCTATCCCCTCCTTCATCTGGCACATGCCCCACACATGGGCTTCTCATGCCACTTGTGGCACATGTGCTGCAGGGAGGCCATGCCTGATCTAAAGCATATGAACAGGATTTGCAGACTTCTCTCAATACATTAAGATAGCTGATGACTTCTAAGACATTTGGTGCATGACACTGCAGCATCCTCCACTATAGCAGTGAGCTCTATCTAGCAGAAGTGGGCATTCCCAGTCTGCAAGGAAGACATGTTCGGAGATAGCTCTCTGAACAAAGCATGTGCTACCACGTGAAATGGACTTTACATAGCTCTCTTTTTGCTAAGTTCACACCCACACAAACACTAGGGACAGAAGTTACACATAAACCATTTTAAGTAATCAGAAACTGGTTTAAACCTGTAATAGAACAGAAGTTCAGCACATTTAAATCACTTACAAAATGGCTGAAACCAGTTTAAGATGAACCTGGCTGGATGTAGCATTGGACTTAACTGATTTAGGTCAAATCAGTTTATGGAACTTCTGTGCTAGACCCCTTCCTAGTTCAAGTTAAATCACAGCCCCTCAGCATCCCAGGATTCTTTGCAGCCCTGGGCTGTGCTGTCTGCTCACTGGCTCCAACCCTCTGCCTGGGTCATTATCACAGCTCTGGCTGGTTGAGAAGTGGGTGGGAGTGGGAAGCCTGGTTCTAAACCCCAGCCGGGGTCTGCCTGGTGGGGGTGGAGCAGCCTCTCAGTCTTTCTCTTGTTCCATGTTGAGCAGAGGGCAGGGGGGCATGGCCAGATACCGGCCAGACCAGCACACTGAGCTGGGGGGGCGTGGTTTAACCATCCCACCCCCTCCAGCCTGCAAGGGACCCCAGCTGGGGACTGCCTGGTGGGGGCATGGCCAGATGCTGGCTAAGTCGGCAGGCTGAGGCGGAGGTGGTGGAAGCAGGGGAGAGGGTTTAAACACCCTCCCTCCCCACCTGTGCATGCAAGCCCTGGACCAGGGTGTGTCCATGCCCCCAATCACTAGAGTGAGTAACAAGAGGGGCAAAAGCCTGGCAGGGGCTGTCCCTCCAAGGCAAACCCCAGCTGGGGACTGGGGCCAGGGGGGGATATAAATCCCTATCCCCCCACAGCCTGTGAGCCTCCTGCTTGAGCGTGGCCACACCCCTGGCTCTCCACTCAAGCAGGGGGTGGGGGCCTGGCAGGGGTTGCTCCCCTCCCCTGAGGCAGACCTGGGCTGGGATTTGTAAGTGTAAGGGAAGGCCTTCACACCTCAGCCTGCCAGCTCCTGGCCAGGGAATGACCATGTCACGTGTCGTGCCATGTCCCGTCCCCCACCGGCTCAACCGGGAGGCAAAACCCCTGCAGGGTCTGCCCTCCCAGCCAGATGAAGGCTGGGGTCCCATGTGGTCCAGGAAGTGGGGTTTAAAGCTGCCATTTCCCTGGCCTCAGCATGCTGGAAACTGGCCATGCCTCTGCTCTAGCAGGGAGGTGCAGAAGCCTAGGAGGATTTCTCTCCTCCCTTCCCTTTTGCAGTGGCTGGGAGGCATGATCTAGCACCCCTCAAATTCTGGCTTGAGCTACTGCAGGCATGTGGCTGCATTTCTGGAATGAGAAGTAAATGTCTGTTCACTCGCTTCTCAGTTCAATCTATGCAGCTTAGATTAACCTGCAAAGACTGAACTGATTCAGCCCCTGGCTTTTTGACCGTCTGTACTTAGCCAAAATGTATACACCAACTGCAGAGACACAGACAGCCCTACAATTCAACTTCTAGCACTGAAAAAGATGCAAACCTCAATGAAGGCGCAGCATTTAGTAGAGGCGCACCAATACATCGGCCCATATTGTATCGGCACAGATAACAGAAAAATTGACATTTTTGGCAATTGGCTTTTTTTGGCTGATGTGGCCAATAATGTCACCGATAAATGCTGTGTGCACATGTGCAGCTGCAGCATCTACGCAGCCAGGAGTACAGCCTGGCAGCTTGCAGAGCAGTGTTTGGCTGGTACATCTGTGGGGGGGAAAGGATGCGGGGGGAGAAGGGGACATGGTGGGTGCAGATCAAGACCCCCATGGAGAGGGAGGGACTGAGACTGGGGCAGGGGCAGGCACTGCCCAGCTGGGGCAGGGGCAGGGCATGGGACAGAGCCATGTGCAGCTTGTCCCGGGGACACGTCGGGGAGCGGCTCCTTCTGTTGCGCACACCAAGGGGGAGGCATGGGGGACATGTGTTCCCCAGATCTGTGCGTGGGGCAAGGGTGGGCTGCTGCTGTGTGCTACGGCAAGTTTTGCGGTGGCTGTAGCCCCTCGCCCCCCACCTCCCAGTGCCACCACCATCCACCCTGCCCGATCTGAGCACAGCCCTGGCCCAGCTCCTCCACCAGGAAGAGGCTGGCACAGCCTCCAGGCCCCAGCCCATAGCAGTAGCCTGCCTTTGCCCCATGTACATATCCGGGGGGCGCATGCCCCCCATACCTCACCTAGGGTGTGTGCAGTGGCAGCTGCCACCCACCCCCTACTCCCCAAGATGAGCTGCCCATGGCTCTGTCCCGTGCCCTGCCCCATCTGGGCTGGGCAGCACCTGCTTCTGTCCCAGCCCTCCTTCACCATGGGTACTCAATCTGCTCCCTCCCCCGCCACCCAACGCCCCTTCCCTGCAACAGACTTACCAACTGGACGCTACTCTCCAAGCTGCCGGGCTGCATATCAGCAATCGGATCGGAATCGGCTAGTATGGATAGTCAATAATCAGCTATCGGTATTGTCCCCAAACATCTTTATCAGTGCACCCCCAGCATCTACTATAAATGATTTACAAAGAAAAATCCAGACATTTCTTGTGGGAAGGAAAAGAAGTAAGGTCAGCAATTGCAGACCTGTGTATACCAACAGAAACATACAGATGCAGGCAGACTTAGACATACCAATCTCAGTAAAAATGCACTGGAGGTGTGTCTGGAGCGTGCAATTTCCTGCATTCTGACAAATTTAAGCAAAGCCTCTGGAGTATGAATACATCTCGTTTTCCCCTAGATTTTATGGAGGATAGAATGTGCTTAAAGGGACAGAAAACTCTGGGTATGCCTGTAAACCCTGATCTGTAACACCTAGACATAATGTGGGGGATAAAAGACAAATTCAGTTTCAATTCAGCATTTATGAAAATCAGTGCATATGGAAACATACTCAAAAAATAGCTGGATTTAAGATTGCAAAGCCATTTTTATTAGGAAGGCCTACTTTCCAACCCCCATACTTTTCTAACATATTAAGTACTGGAACTCATAACTTTTCAAACCAGATCTTTGATGTTTGATTAAAAATGCTTCAACAGTTTTTGTGTGTATGAATTGGGTGGGGGACCTTCTTCTTTCAGGGTAAAAAAAAATCTTGTAGTCTTTTCTTGAAGAGCCCAGCAGTTGAAAGGTCTGAAAGCTGCAGCTGACAGAGAAATATTTTGGCCTGAAGGATTGCGCCCCTGAAGGATTCTTTGGACATGGCCTAACTTCTGGGAATTGGTTTTCATTTGACCCAATTATGAGTGTTTGAGTGCCCACATAAGGAGCATGCCTGGAGAGTTTTCTGTTAGGCTCATTAGGGACATGATTCTGCCATATTCTGAGTACATAAAATGCCTCAGCACATGTTAGGAGCACGTGAGGATATTCATAGAAGTCAATGGGATAACTCACATTCCTTTAAGTTAAGCGTGTGCTTAAACTTGCTGGAACAGGCTGGACTGCTTCATAAAGCCTGTCATGACCTTTTCATTTGGATGTTTTTTGTCAGAAAATTCCTAAAACAGGAATTTTTTTTTCAAATCAGACATTTTTTCTTCCCTAAAAGCTTCCCCTGGTAGATGCTTCCAGTCCAGAATGGAATTGCAGTGTTGTGGCGAAGGTAACTTGCACTATACCCCAGAACAACCAACAGCCTGGTTGTTCAAATTTGCCACGTGGGTCACCATGTGGGTGTCAACCCTAGTGCAATTCTAAAGGCGGGATCCTTCTTTCTTCTGGATCAAAAGTTCTGTCCTGGAGCTGAGAAACATTATTAATGAAAGGCTGTCAAAACCAGCAGAGGAGGTTTCTGTCTGATCTGTCACAACCCAAGGGTGTGATTTTGTTTGTGTGTGCTTCGGCACTGCTAAATTGTTCCCGCTAAATTGCAGCTTCTTTGCACGGTGGAGTTTTCTGCTGCAAAAGAGAACCCCGGTGCAAAAGAATTCCCGCCACCAGTAGCTTTCTTTGCAGGGTGCATTTCTTTGTTGCAGCACAGAAATGCTCGTTGCAAAGAGTCCCCGCCATTCGTATTCAAAATTTGTGCCCCACCATTGGCCAGTTCTAAATTATTCACAAGTGGCAGCTAGTGATTGGCTTGCTAGCCGTATAAAAAGCTTGAGTGGTTTCTGCCCAAGTTGGAGGACTCCACAAACACCAGGAGGAGGAGACTTCACGTCTTGTGAAGATCTCTAAGCCCTGCGGAGCCTATTGGACCCAGCGCATTTAAAGCAGGCAACAGGGGTCTGATCAGCCTCTAGCCTCTCCCCGTCGCCGCGAGCAATCCTCGACGTATCCCTCTTCCCTGCGCGCACAAGGACCCACGGAGCCTAGCAAACTTCGTGTGAGTTTATTCAGAGCTTTTTTGTACGAGTACTTTCTTCGGTTGGTGCGACGGGCTCGCGGTTTAGAGCCTCCAACCAGACGGGCTAGAAGAGTGTTCACGGGAAGGAACTCTAGTCCGCCTCTTATCTTTTCTATCTGCAACTGTAACTCAAGCAAGTTTTCGTGCCTGCACCGCGACCATCTTTGGTGTAAGTAAATAATCTTTGAATCAACCACTACGCCTCTGTGACTAATTCTAGCCCGTGCGTGCCTTGCCGCCGCACGGTTTCCTCTGACCCTGCGTGCCCGGGCTGCTGGCCACAGCCCGCATGCGCAAAGACAGGTCCGCATATCGCTCCCAGCTCGCACATGGCGACATGGACGGGATCGGGAGGCGGCCCGCACATGATCCAGTGGAGGAACCTCAAATGCCCCACATCCTAGATGAGTGTCCTAATGTCTGGGTTATTGGCTATGCAGGGACAAGTGTACTTTCTCTCTCTCTCCCCCTCAAAACACACACTAACAGTGTATTGTGTAATCCCTGCGCTGTTCAATTAGTAATCCCTGCACAATTAGTAATTAGAAGGCAAATTAGTAATCCCTGTGCTGTTCAATTAGTAACACACACACACACACACACACACACACACACACACACACACACACTTTTCATGACACAAAGTTCTTGTTTTCTGGCCAGCCCTAGTGCTGCACCTTGTAGGAGCAAGACTTAGATGCACACTATCCCTGTGCATCCATAGTTATGTACACAATGAATTCTTAAATCCCTCTTACATGCATTGAACTGCCCAGACACCTAGTCAAAGGTCTCCTTCTTCCTGGTTCCAGGGGATTCAGCTAAGGATGGCAGCCTTCCACTGGGGTCTAACCAAACAGATTCAGATCACAGAGTTCATATTTTCCATTTGCTATTATTTTTGTGAGAGAGCAGGGTATCAAGCCCTACAGGCTACAGAGCCTTAATTTTGGCTTTTTTCTCCTCTCTCCACTATCCAACAAATTTCTGGACCAAATTACAAAAGTCAATGAAAAATAAAATTATGTCACTACACTGTACAGATTACAAACTTAAGAGTCTGTAACTGTCCAAGCTAAGGCTGAACATATAGGTTTGAGCCTGCCCCTTGTGCGCATGCATTATGAGAAATATTTAATAATATTTTTTAATATATCATTTTTCTACAACCTTGCATATGCTTGTGTAATACACTGTAACACTGATAGATACAATATTCTCTGAAAGACGGAAATAATTTTGTTTTGTTCAGCATGAAATATTCCATTCAACTCAAAGTAAACCATTTCGTTTCAGGCACTGTAGAACAAGCCAAGACAATGAAAAGCTAGGTTCACAAGTGGAAGTAGCATTCCCCTTCTACCCAATACTTCAGTGTCACTCATCCAGGATTTGGGAGACTTGGGTTTAAGTCCCTCCTCAGCCTGAGAGGATTTGAATGAATATTGCTCTTTTCTCAGGAAACCACCAGCTAAGAGGTAGGGTGGGGACAAGTCTTATCATTTTCTCCTGTTGACACTATTCCCCCCACATACATAATTAGACTATCATTAAAGTAGGGTCTGGAACTTGAGTGCCTCACCCTCCCAGCTAAGGCCTCATACAGACATTCAATTTCTTGTTGGAGAGCTGTTGCTCTCCCAGGAGAAACCACAAGTCATGTTTTTTCCACCCAGAGTAAAAATGGCTGAGAAAAACCACCTGGGAACCACCAAGGTTAAATCACTCCCAGGAGAATTTCTCCTGGGAGAATGAAGGTCTGTACATGTTATAGGGGCTTCTCTCAGAAAAGAATAAAGTCCCCTAGCCTCTCCCACCCCACAAGAGAGAGTGTGTCACTTCCTAGACTCTGATGCTCCAGAAGGGAGCAGAACATGACCCCTTTACAATCTTTACATGGTGTTGCAGTGAAACACAGGCTGACTATGGGTAAGCTGGGTCAGCCAGTAAGCTTTTCTAACAGGATAACAAACCTGGGAGAACTCTCTCAGATTATTTTAATATGTGTAGATAGTATGACCATTTAGCTTGGTGGCTACCATGCTCTCAACTCTCACTCTATCTTAATTATTTTAAAGTATTTTATACAAATAATTTTATAAGTATTTTCTACAAAATGGAAAAGCCCCAAAGAAGGGACTTAGGGATCACCTTAAAATGCCCTATAGCTTAGCTGTCTGAGTACTCTCTTGAGAGGAGGGAGGTATGTATTAAAGGTGCCTTATGCACACTAGGGATCTGATCTTGGTCTCTTACATGGGAGATGAGTACTCTAACCACTGATATATTAGGTATGAAAGGATGTCTCCATTGCCACATTTTTCCAGCTGAAGCTACTAGGTAAATTTGGGTCAAATTCAGAAATTATTGAGGGAAAAACAAAACAGCATTTTTTATCAAATGTAGTTTTTGCTGAAAAAACTGTTGGCAGCTCTATTATGTAGGTGAAATAAGCAGAGTTCATAAGTACCATTTATATTAAAATTAGAGCTAGTAGGCTATACTTATGTTGCATGCTAGACATCTACTTCAACCACCTAGGGGAAGAGGGGAAGTTTGGTGGCACATAAAGATCACTGAAGTTTGCAAATAATTTAGCTTGTAGTTAATTGCCTCATTCCCTAAATTATAGCTAAGGAATGCAGCACTGTGCATATGTGCACAGGTCAAATCAGGTTTATGGCTAGCTTCTTCAACTCCAGAGAAAAAAAATGTTTAATAAGGATGCTTGTAAACCTATTGCAATAAATAACTCATTGAGAAACAATAAAAAGTTTGAATCAAAGGCATGATTGGATTATTCTGATAAAGGAAAGCAGCTGGATAGATATAAATAGGAAAATATCACAACTGCTACCAATATATCTAAGGGTATAAGGAAAATATTTCATGCTGTTATGTTTAATTATTTGGTAAACAGTAAAACAACATGTAATGAAGACAATATTGTGAATACAAAGAAGGGCAGAGTTAAGGTTTCCATTCCAAAGTTGAACTTAAGCATCTCCTGGTTTTTGCAAGCTTCACCTGGCAACTAATGTTCTCCTAATATCATTATTCCTATAAAAAACGTATAGGCTTACACCCGCTACAACTCCATGATAAAGCTTTGCCCAGCAAGTTTCAGCTTGCTGTAAATTGTTCACTCTAGATGTTTACAACTCAATGAAAACAAAGCTTATAAAGAAACTGTGCCTAGACCCCGAACTGCAGCAGCTTACTAAAAGCCCCTAAGCCATCCACAAAGATATGGTTTCTAATACATTTTCAACTCAGGAAAGACAAAGCGCCACAGCAAGCTGAATGAAATGCTGATGCCCGGGCTGAACCCGTTCTACCTGCTGGCAGAGCTGCCTCTAAATGAGAAGCTGGGAGAAAAGCGAGCCCATTCGGAGAATCCACTTGCTGAGAACACCAGGCGGTACAAATCCTCTGTGGCCCATAAAACAGACAAATGAATATTTGATAGAAATATAATTTGAGAGAATAAAAGCCCCAGTCAGCCTAACAGTGAAATACACTGGTTATCTGACCTCTCAAAGGAATAAATTTGCAGTATACACCAATTATATCTAGCCTGGAACGTGAAAAATTCTCTAAAACCAGTTCCTGAGCAAGCAATATAGACCTTTAACAGGGAAAAAATTTACCGTACACCATGGCACTGTATTTCAGAGGTCACTGCTGTTGTAGTTTAATTGCCTGCCCTATTAGTACTACCCAGACATTGTGTTACATTGATGTACTCATGCTACCATGGCAAGCTGAGATGCTGCTAAACTTCAAACAATCTTTTACAAAGTGCTACACCAGTGGTTCTCAACCTTTTGATTCAAGGCACCCCTCCATAGTTTCTGTAAATTAAGAAGCACCCCACTGAAAAAGCTAATTTATTGATTATGGCTGTATGTAGATAAAACGAGAGGCATGTGTGCACGATGCATTAAAGTGGACTAAATGCTTTTACACTGCTTTAACGGTGCTGGTGTTTGCATGCTTCAGTGGTGTATTGTGCATTAATTCTAACCACTGCAGGAAATTTGGCGGCATAATGTGCCTTAAATGACTTGGGGTGCAGCAAACTAAAACTCCTTGAAGGAGTTTTAGTTTGCTGTCCTTACAGCTGCAGAGCGAAGCACTGGGTTCTGTGCAGCTCCATGGCTCTGCAGGAAGCCCTGCAGGCAGCCTGGCAGCAGCCTGGGAAAGCAGGCTCCACCCAAGAAAAGCGGTGAGCCTGATCTGCCCCTGTCCCCCACCTGCTGGAGACTGCCTGCCTGCCTGAGCTGTGCGGGGGCCAGGTGCTTCCCTCTGTGGCTGTGGTGCCCCCTGGGGCCACCTGGTGCCAGCTGGGGGGGTGTCACCACTGCCACAGAGGGAAGTAACAGCAACCCCCCCTTCCCGCAACCCAGGGACTGCTCCGCCCACCCCTCAGCAGCTTGCTCTCCCCTCCCCGCCGGAGAGGCAGATAAGTCAGCAGGGTGTGTGGACAACATGGGGGTTTAATGAGCCCTAAATTGAAGCGGCATTTTTTAAAACCCACCACTTCAATTTAGGGCCCCTGTTTCTTCTACACACGCCCTATTGGAGAGGGGTCCAGAAAGAGGAGGAGCAGCCAGTTGGGAAGTGCCTGCGCTGCAGTGTGTAGGGGGAGGAAGAGCAGCTGGAAAGGAACAGCCTGCACTTATCTTCTCACCAGAGCTTGTGCTTATCTCCTTTCTCTCAGTGGTACCCATAGAAAATTATGGTTGGAAGGGACCTTAGGAGGTCATCTAGTCCAATCCCCTGCTCAAAGCAGGACAATCTCCAACTAGATCATCCCAGCCAAAGCTTTGCCTAGCCGGGTCTTAAAAAACTTCCAAGGATGGAGAGTCCACAACTTCTCTGAATAATCTGTTCCAGTGTTTTACCACCCTCCTAGTGAGAAAATTCTTCTTAATATCTAACCTAAACTTCTCTTGCTGCAACTTGAGACCACTGAGAACAGTCTAGTTCCATCCTCTTTTGAAACCCTCCCCCCCTTCATGTACGTAAAGGCTGCTATTAAATCCCTTCTCAGTCTTCTCTTCTTCAGACTAAACACGCCCAGTTCCCTCAGCCTCTCCTCAGAAGTCATGTCCACCAGCCCCCTCACTATTTTTCTTGCGCTCTGCTGGACTCTCTTCAATTTGACCACATCCTTTCTGTAGTGGGG
The DNA here is from genome assembly GCF_000455745.1 of Alligator sinensis. NCBI lineage: Eukaryota > Metazoa > Chordata > Crocodylia > Alligatoridae > Alligator > Alligator sinensis. The sequence goes on from NW_005842214.1 coordinate 1,694,215, forward strand.
GGCCCAAAACTGAACACAGTACTCCAGATATATCCTCCTGGTATTGAACAGGGGGAAATAATCACTTCCCTGGACTTACTGGAAACACTCCTACCAATGCAGCCCAGTATGCCAGTTGTCATCTTGGCAACAAGGGCACACTGCTGGCTCATATTCAGCTTATTGGCCACTGTAAGGACTCCCCAGGTCCTTTTTTGCAGAGCTGCTGCCCAGCCAGACAGTCCCCAGCCTGTACTGGTCTATGGGATTGTTCTGTCCTAAGGGCAGGACTTTGCACTTGTCCTTGTTGAACCTCATGAAATTTCTTTTGGTCCAATCCTCCAATTTGTCTGTCACTCTGAATCCTAGCCTTACCCTCCAGCATATCTACTAGGCCTGTGCAAAGCTGCAAGTATTTGCTTTGGATTCAGATTCAGCTGATTTGGAGGAACAGTAATTAGATTTGGAGATCATCCCAGGTCCTGCTTTGATTCGGCCGAATCAGATCCGAAGATTCGGCAACACTTTCAGAGATTCGGCCATAGACTAAACAGGCAGCAGTCCTCACCACGCTGGACACAGCTGCCTCCAGCTGGTAAGTCTGTTGTGGTG
>NW_005842214.1:1694922-1695648 GCF_000455745.1 Alligator sinensis
GGGAGAGGATGGGGGCATGGCGGCGCTGGGAGTGGGGGCTATGTCCTGCTGCTGCTTGTCCAGCTGTGGTGGGGGGGGTGCAGGATGTGGGCGCAGCAATGCTGGGAGCAGGGGCTGGAGGGCACGGGATGCAGGTGCAGCAGTGAGGATGATGTTGCTTACCCCCTTTTGTCTGGAGCGAGCTGCACCCCCCTCACTGTGGGGGCGTTGATCTGCCTCCCTCTCCCCTCACACACACACACCCCTTCCCTCCCCGCTCTGTCCACCACAACAGACTTCATAGTTTCATAGACTTACCAGGTGGAGGCAGCTATGTCCAGCGTGCTGAGGACTGCTGCCTGTTTAGTCTACGGCTGAATCTCCGAAGTGGTACCAAATCTTTTCCAAATCGATTCAGAGGCTTTTGATTTAATTTAGACCTTTTAATTGGTCTCCTGATTTGATTCGGATTTGGAGATTCAGCCGCCAAATAGGGCCGAATCTCCTCCGAATCGAATCGGTTACCGAAGCTTTGCACAGCCCTAATACCTACTACTCCCCCCAGCTTGATGTCATCTGCATATTTGCTGAGGGTGCACTCTATGCCATCTTCCAGGTTGTTGATGAAGACATTGAACAAAACCGGCCCCAGGACAGACCCCTGGGTCACTCCACTTGATACGAGCTGCCAGCTAGACATCAAGCCATTGATTCTTACACTCTGAGCCCAATGCTCCAGCCAGTCTT
>NW_005842214.1:1695781-1725649 GCF_000455745.1 Alligator sinensis
AGAAGGCAATCAGGTTGGTCAGGCATGACTTGACCCTGGTGAATCCATGCCGATTGTTCCTAATCACCTTCTTCTCCTCCAAGTGCTTAGAAATGGCTTCCTTGAGGATCTGCTCCATGATTTTTTCAGGAACTGAGGTAAGGCTGACTGGTCTGTAGTTTCCTGGATCCTCCTTTTTCACTTTCTTAAATATGGACACTATGTTTGCCCTTTTCCAATCATCTGGGACCTCTCCTGATTTGCCATGAGTTTTCAAAGATGATGGCCAGTGGTTCTGCAATCACATCAGCCAACTCACTCAGCACCTTGGATGCATCTCATCCAGCCCCATCGACTTGTATATGTCCAGCTTTTCTAAATAGTCCCTAACGTGTTCTTTTGCCATTGTTGCCTGCTCACCTCCTCCCCAAACTGTGCGCTGCCAGGTGCACTAGTCTGGGAGCTGAACTTGCCTGTGAAGACTGAGGTGAAAAAGGCATTGAGCACTTCAGCCTTTTCTGCATCCTATCACAAGGTTGCCTCCCTCATTCACTAACAGATACACACTTTCCCTGATCATCCTCTAGCTACTGATATACTTGTAGAAACCCTTTTCGTTTCCCTTCACATCCTTGCTAGATGCAACTCCAACTATGCTTTGGCCTTCCTGACTTCATCCCTGCATACCTGAGCAATGCTCTTATATTCTTCCTTAGTTATTTATCCAAGTTTCTATTTCTCATAAGCTTCCTTTTTGTGATTTAGTTTTCTGAAGAGTTCCCTGCTAAGCCAAGCTGGTCTTCTGCCATACTTGCTAGTCTTCCTGCACATCGGGATGGTTTGTTCCTGCACTCTCATTAAGGCATCTTTAAAGTACAGCCAGCTCTCCTGGACTCCTCTCCTCCTTAGATTGGCTTCCCAGGGGATTGTGTCTATGAATTTCCTGAGTAAGTCAAAGTCTGCTTTTCTGAAGTTCAGGGTCCTTATTCTGATGCTCTTCTTCCTTCCTTTCCTCAGGATCCTGAACGCTATCATCTCATGGTCAGTGATGCGGAAATTGCCATCCAACTACATTCCCCACCAATTCTTCCCTGTTTGTGAGCAGCAGGTCAAGAAGAGCACAGCCCCTAGTTGGCTGCTCCAGCACTTGCACCAGAAAGCTGTCCCCAACACTTTCCAAAACCTTCCTAGATTGCCTGCGCACTGCTGTATTGCCCTCCCAGTAGATGTCAGAATGATTGAAGTCCCCCATGAGAACCATGACTTGAGACCCTTCAAAGGTTGTTATGGCACACTGGCATGCCATTGCACCTTAGTTGAGAATCACCGGGCTAAACATTAGATTATATCATTGGGTTGGCTATAAGGAGACTGATGCAGGCCCCAATATGAAAGTTTGCCTTCAATGGGCAGGACCCTATGAACAGGATGAAGCTAGAGCACAAAACTCCTGGAGAACTGCATAGACAACTGAAAAGTTATAAGATAAGGAAAGAGAAAGAAAGATTAGGGAGAAATCTGCTATCTGACAAAACCTGAAAACTGGCAGAAAGATTCTCCCTCACTCATAGATACAAGCCCCGTAAGGCCCACAGGCCTTAAGCCTTTCCTTCACCTTTGCTATGTTATGTCAGGGAACAGAAACTCCTGGGAAGAGCAAGTTGGAAGTTTAGCAAGCAGGAAATAACAAACACTGCAACAAGGGACCTCTTGGTGTTGACACTGCTGTCATTGCCCAACAACGTTATTCCACATTTACTCAGAACATTTTTGCCTGCTGGTCACTCCCCTTCCTTCTGCTCTTCCCACCAGAGTCTTGTCATTACAGCCTCACTCCAGCTGCCCTCCACTTTCCCTTCCCTGCCCCTTATATCCTTCTTCAAAGCCCTCTCTCCATCCCTTTGTCTCTCTTCTTACCTAACCTTCTCCCAACAGAATCCCAATCAAAAACTAATCAACCATATGAGACTGATATGCCATTTGCAGTACTTTTGTCACTTGTCTCTTTAGACTGTAAACTCTTTGGGGTAAGGACTGCCTCGTTCTCAGTGTGCGCAGTTCATAATACACTGAAGAGGGGAGCAACTTCCATCTGGTTTGCTAGGTCTCACTCTGATAGAAATAATTCATAACAACATTAAACATAGTTCAGATGGCAGAAGCTATAGATCAAAATGCTCACACACCAATGATTGTGTAAAGAAAGGAACCTAGGACCAAATGGGCATAAGAAAAGCAGGGCAATGGAACAAGTCACCTAAGGGTGTGGACACCTACAACTGTACTGTTCCAAAATGTCATCAATTGGGAACCGGTTCACAATTGTGTATGAAGTACTGTGGGTCCAATACTGGGCGTGGAAATGAGCAGCCAGCCAAGCATGCCTTGCAGTAGAAGAGTAGTTGGAAGGGCTTGCACCCATGCTTCGGGAGTTCCAGGAGGTGGGTGACCTGCGGGTGGAGGCGTTTTCACTTTTTTTTTTGCTTTCCCTTCTTTCCTAAACATGAATTCAATAAACTTCAATAGACCTCAAGTGACTGATGTCTGCAGTGGGCTTGCCTGACCTGGGGAGGGGGAAGAGTGCTTGAATTCATGCTTTTGGGGTCCCAGGAGGTGGAGGGGGGCATGATAAGGGGGCACAGTTGAGTAGAAAGTGAAGAGATAGTTGATTGTCAGAAAGATAGGTTTTATTGAATAAGCAGTGCAAGGGAGCTCACTGATTAAAAAAACCCACCCGTCAACAAGTAGGGAAGAAAGGAAAGGCGGTAGAGTTCTGGCTGCATAGCAGTGTGGCCAGTTGCAGTAGCTGGGGGGGAAATGGAAAAGGAATAATGTAGTGTGGGATGTGTGGAGGACTTATGAGCCTCATGTCAGAGAACACTTGATGTCCACTTGCAACACTGACTGGGTTCACAGAAAGCAGTTCAGAATAGTACTTGATTTTCTAGGTATATTTTTGAATCACTCCAGGCAGGTTGTCTGTCCATGTGCTAGGGAAGCTGTGGAATGCCCTTCACTGGATAGACATCTGGGATGTTTAGGGAATAGTGAAACTTGTACCTGGGCAGGGGGGTAGACTACATGACCCTTGGAGTCCCTTCCAATCCTAGAGTTTTGAGAAAAAATGGGAAGGGTTTGGAGACTGTGCATTTCCCTGGGGCATGTCCGGAGAGGAACTGACTAGGTTAAAAAAAAACAAACAAAAAAGAAAAACCAGAAAGGGGACAAAAAACCCCCTCATAGGATTTTCTTATGAGTCGATGCAAGTTTTTGCAGCCAGTGTCTGGCTTGAAATAGGGGGTTTAATTCCAGTTTGACATGTATGACACATTTATATGTAGGAACAGGAAGGGAAGATAGTTTGTCATTATGGTAAGAATGGAGCCGAGCACACTGCTAGCCTCAAAGCCATACACAGAATTAGTATCATAGGAGTGAATCATACTGCAGATTGACAGTCTGACAAACCCGACTTGCATGATACCAAAAAGTCTGGTTTCTAGGACTACCCAACTCCTTAATCTTCATCAGCACCTATGTCATCCACTTCCTTTCCACTGCTGCAAAATTTGCTCACACTGCTATGCTGTGTGGGGTTCAGACTGGTGAAGAATGGCTTATAGCCATCTTAAGACAAGAAAAAGTCCTGTGGCACAGCCTGCATGAACACAGTTCTTTGGTAGCCATGTCAAAGAGGTTTGCTGGGCTTGTCACAATACAGGCTGCACTAAGGCTCCACGTATTCCTGTGACTCAAGTAAGCTGGACAGAAACCAACTATAGAGCTGTTACACATTTGCAAGCAGCAACTTTAGAGTTGGCTGGCCACTTTTATAGCTGGACAGTTATTTTTATCATGTGATAATTATGTTGCGTGTGTGGCTGGTCTAAATTTTTTGCAAAATTAACCAGTTAATTGTGTAATACATGTAACATATAGCAGGGAGCTGACACAGAAAGGCAAAGTTCCCAAGTTAATGTCTCCCCATAAATCAATCTCAGCTTAAGGGGGAAAGTTGTGTATTGGGCATTAAATTAATGAAAAATAAGAGCTATTATGGTCTATAACTAAAATGATCAGACAGCACCTGTGACCAACATTCAGAGCATATCAATTCCACATGACCACGCTCTTGACACCAAGGAGGAAACAATGTTATGGCTACAACTGAATCACACTGTTCTAATGATTACCTTGCAACAGCCTTAGACATACTGAAGCTGTCGCCTCTATAGTCTGTGCACTTTCATGCTGGCTTAAAATGTCAGTCCTGATACAGGGTTCATGTAATGTGGAGCCTGCTTTACTCCAATGCATTCTCTGTACATTGACAACATCTCTCAACCCACATGGCACAGAACCACAGAGAAGAGTTATACACTTAGGGCATCTTTACACGTGCTCTAGGATGGGGAGGGGGGGATTTTAATTTAGAGTGGCTCTTGGGAGCTGCTCTAATTAAAGCACACATGTCTCATGCATTCAGTGTCCTGTGCTTCAAAAGCTGGCGGGGGCACTTTAATTAAAGTTTGTCACATGATCTCTAATTAAAGCACCCTTGCCACCATTTTGAAGTGTGGGGACACTGAATTCATGCGAAACCAAGGCTGGGCAGGTTAATTGAGTCTGCTCCAGTGTGTTCTAATTAGAACACCTCAAGGCAGGCGTCAGGCATGTGTATAGGTACCCTTAGGTCTTGAGGGGTACCAAGGCCTATATGCTCCAGTATGTGTAGTCTCCAGTAGCACCCAGAGGTCCCGATGATAGCTAGCACTCTAGTGTGCTCAGCACCTTTCAAATATAGAGATTGTACACCAGAGAGTTCACAACCTAAGGAGCTAGAAAACAGACAAAGAGTGGTGGGGAAGGGCTACATATGTATAAACAGAGTGATCAGAGTCATGATAGATTCTGGTGCCTTTATACATAGCAAGTCTTTTTTTTTCCCCCAAAAAAGTCCAAGCAACACAAACCTCTAGGGACTCAAAAGATGCTCTCTAGTCCTGCTGCTGTGGCACTTTTTTGCACTAAGCAACAGTAAATGTTAAGTAGGTATGAGAAAATAACCCATAATATGATATATTTAATTGTTTTCCCTCTCCCATCACCCCATGTACAGATTGTCTGTAAGCAGATTGCAAAAGCTCTCAAGTCTAGCTGAAAGTATTTAGGAGCTTCTTCAAGATATAGCTTCTGGTCCACATATGGCAGTCAAACCAATGCAGGCAAACAGGGGAACTTTAATTAGTCCATATGGGTGCAAATTATAAATAGGAGACTGAAAATCCAACATGCAATTTTGAATGCATTTTCAAAGAATATTTAAGCTAAACATTGCCTTCTGTGGATATAGAAATTGATAAAGCTCAAGTGTTCAAAACCTCACAGAACTCCAACAGGAAAGGGTCAAGTACAGAATTTGCTGTCAAATTGGAACATGTGTTTGTGGAAATGTTTAGCTCTTACTTCTTCATATTCAGCTCAATTCATGCTTATCCAGAGAGCACTTGGCTAAAGGGGGAGGAAAGTGGATGGGGAATAATCATATTTGAGGGGACATCAGGTTCAGCTCGATTCTCCCAGCACATGATTTTCTACAACAATTTGCAACATACTCACTCTCATGTATCATTCTTGGTACTGTGCAGGCCAGGCGCGATCTGGGCCCTTTTCCGTGCTGCACGCAGGCTGTGGCCAGCAGCCCGGGCACGCTGGATCGGAGAGGGCGGGCGACAAGCTGGAATTAGGCACAGACGCTTAACGGTAGATTTAAAGATTGTTTACTTACACCAGAGATGGTAGTGGTGTAGGCTGGAAAACTTGCTTGAGTTGCGGTTACAGACACAGACAACACGAACGGTCATGTGGAGGTTGCTAGGCTCCACGGAACAGAGCTCCGGATGCTCTGGGTGAGCGCGCCACCAAAATCAGACTCGTAGATACGTCTTATAAATTCTTTCCGCTCGAAGACGGGAAGAGGTGGGCGATGGATCAGGTCGCCAAGCTCCTCTGAATCTCACACAGGGTCTCTATTACCCTGCCGTGTATCCAGAGTCCCCACGAGATGGATGTGGAGTCCTCTTCAGCTTGGGCGGAAACTGCTCAAGCCTCTTATACGGCTAATAGGCCAATCGTTAGCCGCCACGTGGGAATAATTTAAAACTAGCCAATAGCGGGGAACGAATCTGCATGTGGGTGGTGGGAACTCTTTTGCACCGTGCATTTCTCTTGCAACTTGAGCAATGCACCCTGCAAAAGAAGCTGCAAATAGGCGGGAAACCCGTCCTTGCACCGGGGTTCTCCTCTGCAATAGGAAACTCTCCCGTGCAATGAAGCTGTAACCTGGCGGGGATAATTCTGGTGCCGAAGCACACACAAAATCATGCCTTTGGGTCATGACAGGTACTAGGTAGCTATAACATGGCAACTGCAATTTATACCTTATATTTCTATGCACAGTGTTTCCCACTTACAAAGGGCAGCAAATACTTGCAAACTCCCTTGTCCGTCTGTTGATGGCAGAAGTGAGTATACCACTTGGAAGGCAAACTGGAGACTAGACTCAAACAATATATAAAGAAAATACAAATGCTGGGCCTGTTTAACCTAGAACAAGTGTACTAAATATATACCTCTGGCAGGTTGGAGCTAACCTGCAGGGATTCTTGCAGGCTGGATAACCCACCTCTGGCTCCAGCTCATGGGGCTTGTCACTGCAGTTGCCAGAGCCTATGTTAGCAAGACCAACACCCAGGGGGCTAAGGCTGCTTCCTGCCCTCCCCCCATCATTGAATTTGTTTTTTATTTGCTGCAAATCAGTAGCAGTTGGCAACAGCAGAAGGTGGGGGGTGAGCAGCAGCTCTGTTAACCCCCTTGGGTACTGGCTATGTCAACACTGTGGCTCCAGCCACCATGGCAAGAAGCCCTACACTCCAGAAATGGGGTGAGAAGCTCTGTGGGATGGATGAGTCACCCCCTTGGCTATGGCCCACCTCCTAGCTGATGGCAGGAAGTGGGGGTCACAAGTTCATTTGAGTTGGACACCCCGACCTACATCCCTATTTTTTTCTATAGTCAAAGCTTAACTCTTCAAAAGTACAAGCTTCTGAGTAGAAGCAGACACACAAAAAAGGATATGCCAGGTACTTGGGCATAACACTACCACTTCTCTTTCTAGGCATCAGAAAATGGGGATGCTCTTGTATTTCTGCCACCCTCTGTTACTGAGTTTTCTAGGTGGGCGATTGATGACACCAAAGAAATGAGAACGTTAGAATGTGAAATGAAGGATGATGAATGGAGAACTCAATGGATCAAGTGATAAATCATTGTTCAATTTATAAATCCAGGATCTTGAGAACAGTCTCTTTTGATTCCTCTGTATTTTGCTGGCACAAGAACAGATTAATTCATATAGAAGATTAATTCATAAAAGTGATTATCACAAAGCATTGTTCAGTATGCTAGCCAAACACCTATATTAACTGCTAGAGCTGGGGCTGTATTTGGTAAGTAAAGGGAAGAGACAAACTGCATTGGAGGCTTCTCAGGGTGGACCCTGGCTACCTTGTTTTACTTAGATACAGATAGAGTGTGTTCTGTATCTGATGCTGTAACCTACCACTGAGATCTCTCTACCTGCTAATTTTGCTTACATACATTCAAAATGTCACCAGACACTACTGCCAACAGCCATATCAAATTGAAAAAGGCCAGTGACTCCCAGACATTTCATTGCTCATCTAATATTTTTCCCCAGCACATTAGGTATGGATAATATACTTTTTAGGCCAAATGTGTACACAGGAACTACTGCCCAGATTTATACTGCTTTCCTGGATGGCCCCTGGGATTGTTTGTGCTGTAAGCATCATGGCTCTCAATCTTTTTGGCAAAAAATACTAGTTCACCAGACTATGACCTCAGCTGCTCCAGGCCAGTGTCTGAAGCTTCCTATTCATTTCTGTGCACTCTAATGTGTTATGATGTCTGTGCAGCTTCAAACTTCCGACTCATAATATTGACTCCTCTACTTCACATCTACATCCCAAGCTCCGATGGACACTGGGACCCAGGAAGGTGTTACTATTAAGGCAGAGAACTTAAGAGAGCCAGTCTAATAAACCTGAAATGCCAAACTCAGGTATCACTTGCATAGTGAAATAGTCCAGTTTTCTTCTGTACTTTTCCAACTACTTAAATACCCTAAAGTTTGTGCCCCTAACAAGCAGCCACGTGATTTATCATCTTTGTGTTATTCTCCACCGTGTCATCACTATCTTCCCTATCTTCCCCACTGTGTCCTCACTTAGTAGGTATGCCCTGTGCCTGAACTGCCAGTTATTTTGGGGTAGCTATTGTGTCTTTATTAAAGCACTGTGAAACATGTAGGGCACTATGCACTAGTAGATTTCAACGAGGATGAAGCTAGACTGTTCTCAGTGGTGGCAGATGACAGAACAAGGAGCAACGGTCTCAAGCTGCAGCAAGGGAGGTTTAGGTTAGATATTAGGAAAAACTCTCTCACTAGGAGGGTGGTGAAGCACTGGAATAGGTTACCGAGAAAGGTGGCAGAATCTCCATCCCGGGAGGTTTTTAAGGCCTGGCTCAACAAAGCCTTGGCTGGGATGATCTGGTTGTGGATGGTCCTACTTTGAGCAGGGGTTGGACTAGATGATCTCCTGCGGTCCCTTCCCACCCTAATTTTCTGTGGTTTTTATGATTATTCAAAACTGCCAGGGGATCAAGGAACTCTGCACTAAACAGGTAAAGACAATAGTATGTGTGATAAGAGGCACAAACAGTGTAAAACTGCAACACAGGCTATTTCACAGAGACAAACTGTGAAGTGTGAAGGTGGCAGCGACTTCAAAAAACAAAAGCACATTTGAAGGGAAGGTACAACTCTTTCAAACTTTCTGTTTCTCCTTGAACTGTCCAGTTCTGTCTGCCATATCATCTTAGCAAGCTTTGCCTGGGGAAAAGAATGTAGCTTGTATTTGGAAGGCAAAGGGGGTGGGGGGAGAAGCTTTCATTTCAAGCATTTTCATATCTAAGCATCCTTCATGTGACTGATTTTTTTTTTTTTTTTTTTTACTTTTAAGTAAAAAAAAGAAAAAGAAAAAAAGGTTGTTGTACATTAAAATTAAAAAAAAAAAGTAATATTCTTTTAATACCTCCTCCTCCTCTGCCTACATAGCCCACGCATCACTACACACAGACCCTTAAACCCTAAATCTACACCTCCCGCCCGATACAAACATACAGACAAAAGGCATTTCCAATCCCCATTTGGGAGTGAACGCGCCCTGCACCCTGTAGTACATTATCTCTAAAACGTCTTCCAAAGATCAAATCCATCCCATGGTTCCTATAAAAGGTCACGTTTTGCAATGTAGCCTACAGAACAATGACATTTCAAGGATCAAAGAAAAGGTTAAAATATTCCTATAAATCTATTCTTGGGACTTTTAAGTATTTCTTATGCAGAGGGAAATGTCATTTTTCTCATGAGCAACTGAGGCCTCTGCGATGGGTAATGGGTCTGTTACGTTTTATACAGTAAAAGAAAGATGCACTTCACTCCCAAGCTCATGCAAATGAAACTTAATTTAATTTTAAACCTCATTTATTTATTTAGATTTAATCCAAAACTCCCACATCAAAGCAGACAGAAAAACAACAAACACTATCGGGGCTTTAATAAAAAGAAATTGCAGCAAGTCAAAATAAAACTCGGAGGAACAGCTTCTGCATAATGTTATAAATTATGGCCTTGTAGAGCACCCCAGCCCGTGAAATCCTTTACTCACTCAGGCTGATGCCGAGTGTATGCTGAAGATTTAATTCAGTTGCTTAATGCTCCGTAAATCTGAGCCGGCACTGAATTCTGAGATTGGGAGCTCGGTGGTTAGAATTACTGCGGTGGGGAGGAGCAGCTTTTGTGGAGAGAAAGCACTTGGTACCCTCCCGGGGTTCCCAAGAGTCCATTTCCAGGTTCTAAATGAAATAAGTTTATGGCTCCCACTCACTTCTTAATTGGCACTAAATTACACTCACACAGACGGCAGATACTGTACACAAGGGACAGAAGGTGGCAGCCTAGAAGAGAAGACTTAAAAAAATAAAACCCCAACAAAAACCCCCAAAAACACTTTTCTTTTTTCTTTTTTAAATGGCACAGCAGCCCCATCTCCCCAAGCCCTGTCACATGGCTCCCATCGCTCATTTTCAACATCCTAGCTTAACAGATTCTTCATTTGAAATGATGTGTGAGCAGGGGATAGGATGGCTCATGGAACTGGCAATGAGATATAAATCTCTTCAGTTCTAGGTTACCTGTGCGGCCTCTGCATGAAATGAGCTGGAGGGTCTCAAACCAGTTTCCATTCACAGAAGCATCTACATGATAATAACTGAAACCACTGTAGGCTTTAAATGGCACTCTTTTGCTGGCAGTCTCACAAGAGAGGCCGTGGAGGACTGAATTATTCTCATCCGCTAGTCCTTCCTGAGCTAGGATAAAGAGGCTTCACTGGGAAAGCTAGCCTTTTTCATGACATTTTTGTGCTGGTTTGTGACAAGCTAGAGATCTTCAGCATGCGGGAGCCTTTAGCAGTAAGATATGTTTGGCATCTCACCTCGACACTGGGCAAAATCTAAGCCTCTTATGGTGGACCAAAGTTAGTTTATTGTGGGTGGGGGGGGGGATTCCTCCAGTCTCCATTAAATGATTCTACAACCACTTACTGTCCAGTTTTCTTTTTTAGATGTGGATACTGTACATGTTCAGACACATATGCCCAGTAGCTTTGTTGATACATTAACAGAGACTAGCCATGTGCAGTCCTGTCACTGTACCTATTATACGTACCGATTTGAAGCTCCATTTATAATACGATGCATCAAAATATTCACCCTGTATCATCTACTTAGGGCATATAGCCAGGCCAAAGGTTCTGCTGTCCAAGATTGGGCAGAACAAGCAACCAATTTCTGGTGGCTGCTCTTCTGCTACATAAACAAATATATTTACTGAATGCAGGTATACTGTACAAAGCAAGTTTCAAAATGGTGCAGACATTTATGGCCATTCGCTTATTCCAGTATATCCTTCCTACAACTGGCTATATTCTGTATCCAGCATCACATAGGTTGAATTCTATTTTCTACATACAGGGTGCATCTACATGTGTGCTTTACTGTGGAGCTGGCTAATCAGCTTCGCCATACAAGGTCACAGTCTGCATGTGTGCCAGTATTAAGGCACAGTGAATTAACTCTGCCATAGGATAGTACTGTCAGGAGCACTATCCTATGGCAGAATAATTACATGCGTTGAAACACACATGTAGACAGTGATGGGGCTGACTGAGATATGAGGGGCTAAAATGCGAGGGCCGTCTGCTGCCTAACTCAACACTTTAGCACCCTCGTGCCCCAGTCAGCTCCTCTGCTGCCTGCCGCTGCCACCCAGAGCCTGGGGCTGCTTCACCCTGGCTCAAAGTGCTGTGGGCTCAGGCACATATGTATGTAGACGCTGTGCCTGGGAGCAGCTGACTCTGGCACAAAATGCACCAGAGTTTATTTTATTGCTTCAATAGCACATGTAGATGCACTGACATGGCACATCTGGATGTGCATGGACATTTGGTTCTATGGAGACAAGTAGCAGTGGCACACCTTGCACTGCAGCTACTTGTCCCCTAGGAAAGCCTGCGTCATATACGCTTTGACGTGCGGCAGGTTCCCCGGGTCTGTAGAAGAGACTGGCCCCAGCAACACTGTGCTGGTCCTAGCAGCCTTAACTTGTGGTCCTGGGGGCTTCCCAGCACTGCAGCCACGGCAATCCTGCTGGGCGGAGTCTGGCTGACCACCCCGGTGCAGCTCTGGGTGGCCCGGCTCAACTTTTCAGCAGTGCATGCTGCCTAAGCATGCGCTGCTCCATTTGTTTCCCCCCCCCCTGTGGTTTTTGTTTGTTTGTTTTGTTTTGTTTTTGACCCCTGCATATCCTTGGGCAGTGCATCCTTGCAGTGTAGAGAACATCAGACTGCGCGGTATGTGGCACTGCAAACGTGTTTGTGGCACCACATACCGCATGTCCGTGCTTATCTGGACACGCCCAGAGTCTTTATCTGATGCATCAGGCTCCTTAACTTCTCTAGTGTGACCATCTGGAGTCTCAGTTTTAGACTTTTTTCTCCATTTGTATTTCCTTCATCTCTATCACTTATTAGTATTTCAAGCCAGAATGGGTCCAGAACGTGTTGACTATGCGTTTGATGAAGCCTTTATTCTTCCTTGGCTCCCTATCTTAATTCTCACTTTTACAGCTTTTCTATAATGCTCAATTCCTAAATTCTGGAGATCTTGAATGCTGCAGCAGACTTTTCTTTTTGTAGTCATCTATAGAAAGCAGAACTATTTTTGCCCCATCGTCTCCTGATATCACTAGTTTCATATCCATTTTGGAATCCATTCGAGATCAGAACTGTACTTCAAAAGCTTCTCAAAACTTTCCACGGACTTGTCCCAGCTCACTTCTTCGGTGTCATTTCCAACAAAATGGCAATTACTGTGCTACGACTGGAAGCCAAATTCTATTACCTCTAATGATTTTTGCAACATTCTACAGGCAGTTTTATACAGGGTGCTATGTTCATATAAAGTAACTTTCCTTGCACATTTTGATGGACCTGCTCCAGCCAGATGCTCCCTGGTGCTTAGGGGACAACCCAGGTAAACAAGATTCCACATTTCAGTGCAGTACCAACATTTCCTTCCAGCTTCAGAAAAGGAACAAGCAAGTTAAAAACAAGGACGTGTTATTTTAAAATGGTCATTACTTCTGCTAGATAACTTTGCCCTGTAATGTTTCGATGCATTCTATTCCACTTTCTTAAAATAAACACAAAAACTGGTCTATAGCTCAGCATCCAAGCTCCATTTCCTATCATCTAGGGAGACTAGGCAGAGTGCATTTTGCAGTGTCCATATTCCTATAAAGAGGGTTTTTGGCACTTCAGGCTGAGTTTTCCTTCTGCTTTGCCTTACAGCAATTTGCTGCCTAAGAAATGACAGATTTGTGATGACATCTGAATGCAGAGTTTAAGGAAATCCTAGAGGGGGAGATTTATTGACAAGCATCTGTCTTTGGATCTGAAAGTCTCTTCATTCCATGGTAAAGCAACCATTAAAGCAGAGAAAAATGTAGGATGACAATACAGTGTCTGACAAAAGACAGGAGGGTTTAAGGGCAGATGATCTTGCAGGGCTTAATTCACAATACAACATCTTTGTCAGAGAAGCAGGACTGCTTGTTTCCTGCTTTCAATGGAATTCATGGTATTTACCTTTCATATTGAGAGTTACATCTTCACCTTCTGTGGAGTCATCCTGTGCATGGAAAAGTGTCTACCAGGATTTCAGCAAAGGGAAATTTATCAGGGATTTAAAGAAGAAAAATCAATCTTTCCCTCCCCTAATGAATAAGCCATAATCCTACCTGTATGTAATGTAAAAGATCTTTAGTCCTTACAGTGCTGCCTGGATTAAAGGGAGATTAATATAAAAAAATGGGCAAGATATTAAGATTCCTGAATGCATATAAGACATCTACAGTACTTGTGCTATGTAGTTTGAGCTGAGAGGTAATTTGCAATGCTCAAGGCTAGCAATGAAAAAAGAAAAAAAAAAATCACCTGCTTACCCGTAGCTGCCTGACTAAAACCTTTATAATCAACAGTGATGTGAAAAATATGCTTCTTAGCTCACTGGGCAGGGCAAGAGTTTACAAGAGAAAGCTGAAGAGAGACTTGATTGTCCCTTTCTTTTTGGAAAGTTCCAGTGGAAGTGACACTTCAGAGAAGAGACAAGCAGAGAATAACTGCAGAGATGCCAGCAAACTGTGGGGCACAGCCATTTAGTTTTCATTCACGAAAATCAGGGGGGTGGTTTGTTTCATCTGCTGGCCTGACACAGAAGAATGACAGCTAAGAGGAGGAGTGGAGGAGGGGAAATGTCACTGCCTACAGGAATGGTAGCAGCAAAGGTATGCTCTGAATAAAGAATAAATCAGCAGTCAGATCTGGATCTTGATTGGGACCTTTAATTGCAACCACAATACAAATAATTAATTAAGAGGCATGGAAAGAAAAAAGGGTTTTGTTAAACTGTGATTAACTGGCATTAGAAAAAAAAATGTCATTTCTGGAGAGGAGGAGCTGTTCTGACAGCTCTCTTTCTCCCTAATGGAAAAAGTGGTGCACAAGCTCCTACATTAAGAACAAAGTTTCTCTAAGATAATTTGGTTCTGTAACTTCACCCACTTGGGGGAAGCTCCCAGATAGAAGGGAGAAGAGGTAGATAATGTGGATAAAAGGCATCCACTTGGCAAAACAGTATCTGCCCCCCTTGTAATCTGAAAGTTTTGGGGTTTGTCAGACCAGTGTTTTGGGTAAGTGGCATATAGGAGATAAGTCCAGGACTGTAAAGTCATATTAGCACATTCAAGGCTAATCCAATCCAAGAGACCCACATGGAATCTGGAAACTTTGTCTGTGTCTCTTACTAAAATAAATGTGAGAAGTAAGTATAGTAGAGTTAGATGTGGCTAATGCGCTCCTGGTTTAAGTGCCGAATTCAGTCCTTTCAGTAGCCAGCACTGGAACCAGCAGGCTTTCAGGGATCAAAGGGTTTATAAAGTAGGCTGGATTCTTACTGATGAAATGTACATGAAATTAGTTTAATGGGATATTTTAAAATGAAGAAAAATGAGAAAGACCTGGGAGAAACTGAAGTACAAGGATTCCTCAAAGCAGAGGGCATCAAACATCAGAAGAAACTGTTCCATGCAGTACAAAGGATAAAAAGTATATGTAGAATAAACCAAAAGCTTTACTAAAAATGCAGCCTGTTAAGCTATATTTAATGTGCTTTCAACAAGCTTAGTGTAGGCTTCATTTTTTTCTTTTAAAAAATAAAAATCCAATGCTTCATAGTAAGAGAAAGACCCACTGAATGATGAACTCAAGAAACAGCTATAAAGAATGTATTGGGAAAAAGATGATAAGAACTCATAATGCAGCAGGTTGGGTTAAAAATAACCCAACAAAAGCAACATCCGGGTAAGGTCTGCATATAGCAGATGATGTCTGGGTTTGACAAATGCAGGGAGTTAAAACAGAAGGTATCCTACATGATGGGGCAGCAGTAGTGAAACAGAATAAAGAAATCCAAATAGCATGAGTTGTTGCAGAGACTATGGTATTACACAAATTAGGGCAACGAAGACAAGAGTGTCTAGGCAAAAGAAGAGATGAGGACAGTAAATTGGTAGGATGTATATATAAAATTTCTTGTGAAGTGTTTTGAAAGGCAATGGGAAAACGTGAGGTAAAGGCACTTCCTACCATGTCATTTAGCACATTTGGAGAATTAGACAAGTGTCCCTAGACTGGAAATGGGCTGTAGTAACTCAGCAGTAACACAACTTGAAATTGCAGGTGTGGCCCTCAGATATAGACAGGAGAGCGCAGAAGAGTCTTTCCATCTTCAGAGACGACAAACGTACACTGTTCAGACTTTTACAGTGCACTGACATTATGGAAGATCTCTGTAGGTATTTTATGGACTAAAACTAGGCTCATCACTCAATATCAAGGAGTTCCTGGAACTGAACAAATCATCAAGGAAAGGTACAATTTGTCTGAAGATTGAAGATGAACTGTCAAGAAAGCTTAAAAAGTGAAAAGTTAATTTATTTCCTTTGTCAATGCCTCCCACCTCCCCTGTTTCAGTATGCTCTCTGCCATAGTAGAGACAGCGAGAAGATACCCCCCAAGCGTGCAAGCATACAATCACATACAGAAGGGGACAACCCGGTTTCCACCTCTTGGGAACTCGATATCCTAATGTTCAGAAGAGGTTTGAAGATCATACTCTGAGATTTTTACCTCAGGCCTCCAGAAGTTAAGAACAATGATGAATAACTGATGGGAAAATTCATTATTTTATAGAACACCATTAGTGTGTGCAGCACTTTACAGGGAGGTTAGAAGACAACCTCCATAAAAAGCTTATGTCACTCCAAAAGAAATTCAAGCTATGCTTCTCAGAAGAGGAGAGTAGAATCACAAAAGGGAAGAAATGCATTATTAAAAGTTACATTATGGCATACCAGTATTAATAATTATAATAGTTAAGTGAAAAACATCTGCTGAATTATGAGAACCTTGAAGGAGGTATTAAAGAAAAGGAGGAAAATCTGGGGCTAGAATCTGGCTGGTGATATTTGGGGGTAAGGACTTACTGTCTTCAACTGGATGGATATTTTTTGGAATAGAGCATGCAAAGAGTTGTACATGTCTGTATTCAAAGTAGTAATAGTTGGCAACTTCAAAAAGTTGCAGATAAGCTTTGACTGAAGATTCGGTTGCTGATTTGATTTCGAGATTTGGTCTGATTCAGTGGCCGAATCACCGAATACAAATTGAATCAAGAGACCAGAAAAAAACCCTCTGAAATGATTCAGAAAAATTCAGAAAAAGATTAGGAGATTTGGAAAGCAGTCTTTTGGGGGAACAGAAACTGAGAAGAGGGAGGGGGAGCAGTGGGGGGGAAGACTGACATCTGTAGCTGGCCAGTGACTGTGATCTTTCCCTGGGTCCCCTGCTAATCACAGTGCTCTGGGGGAGGGACGCAGAAACAGCACATAAGCCTCTGTCTGCAGCCTTTCTGCCCCTTTTGTGAGCTGTTTCTGTCTGAGCACCAGGAAGGCTCCCTTTACAGGCTACCATCCCTGCTGGGTTCATCCAAATCTGCCTTAACACACACACCCGACACAAGTTTTGCTTTTAGCAGTTTGAGGTAGTTTCCCAGAAACCCCAGCACCTATCTCCTTGAAACTTGGCAGGCCTCATGCCCTCAAAAGGGGCTATGATCTCTGCTGTTTTCACCCAAATCTGTCAAAAACTGACAAAGTTATAGGTATTTCAGCGATTCCCAATTATAGTCTATGGCCGAATCTCCGAACCTCTCCGAATCGGCACCGAATCTTCTGAAGCACATTCAGCCAAATTGATTCGGGACAGTGATCTGGATCTCCAGATCGAATCACTGTCCTCTGAATCGGCCAAATCCAAATCAAATACGTCCCTATTTGCATAGGCCTAATGAAAAGTATCATTATTTTTATGCCAAATGTAGTACACATCCATGGTTATAGCAGAAGACTGTGGAAGATCGGTATCAGGATCCACTCACCATGAATCCTACATTTTATAATCTTCTGTGGTTTATATTATCAGGCTGCAGAACCGGGTGGAAAGCAGGAACCTCGTTACAGCTAGATGCAGCAGCTGAGTAGAACTTTTCTGGGGAAAGATATTACACAACAAGAGGGGAATTTGTGCATTGAGTAAACTTGTCCTGAAGCTAAAAGTAGGGATGTCTGACCTGTTATATTAAGCTAAAGGTCAATAACAAATTAATGGGATCAGTGGCCCCATTAATCTTCTTATAATGAATGAACACCAGCTCAAGCAAACCTCTTTTCCTGAAATACTTGAAGACATTTTATATTGGCAACAAATTTGCCTTATAGAACCTGGAATCATATAAAAGTGATTTAAATGTATTGAATTCAAGACATTGTCTGAAAAACACTGCAGAGGGTAAATTGATGCAGTAATTTAATGCACTAACCTTCAACCTCTGGAGAATGGAGTGAGGTCACCAGTGAAATAAATTTGGTGTGTCTATACAGTCCTTGGTGAATGTCTGCCCACATTACTAAAGTCACACAGCTTGGCAACATGCCACAATTGGCACTGCCTGTTCAGAAGTAGCACACAATTTGAACAGATAAAGGATATTGTAGGCAAAGACTGATCTGAAATAGCAGACCTGGACAAAGAAGAAATGGAGAAACAGGACTGGAATAGCAGGCGGTGCTGCTATTCCAGACTGAGGTGCACTGGCAGAGCTCTGGGAGAAAACTTGCTCAGTGCCTGCCTTTACCAAAATTCTTGGTTTGGTTTTGAATTCTGCCTTTTTCTGATCTGTGTTACATAAAGATTTGAACAAATCATATTAACATCAAATTTAGCTATTAGCAATAGCAAAAACAGATGCTGCTATCACTAAAGTCCAGCAGACTAAGAAGACATGACCAACTGGTACAGGCTCCCAAGGTAAACCAGCTGAGCTCTCTGCTGGATTCCCTCGGCTTTTTGCAGAAAAACACTGAAACAAGCTAAGTGATGAGATGCCTGAAGGGTCATGTCAGAAGTGTGCTATATTTGCTAGGTTTGAACAGAATAGCCAAATTTTTTGACATGTCACATTTTCAAAAGAATTTATTACCTACCTAGGCACCTACAATGAGGTAACCAAATATTCAAAAACTGCTTCTTTGGGAGCTGCTGGATGCTAAGGACTTTAAAAAAACAATTGGCACAAACCATCCTTTCTGGACCAAACTATTATTTTCTGGAATTGAGGTTCTCCCTATCATGGACTTACACTGTTCTTCATTTTATATAGCTTTGTTCTTCACTTTAGCCAGGATGGCTAAAATGAAGAACAAAGCTATATTATCAACAACAGTGGGAAGAAGCTTGTGCAACAACTGGACTATCTGGACAGGAAAAGGGCAGCAGAAATGACAGCCATATTGCTGCTTGGGGTCAGTTGGGCTGTGCTTTAAAGAAACAGGCACCACACAAAAAAAATCAAGTCCTGAGAGAGCTAAATGAAAAAGCTTAGTTATAGGTGGAAATGTATTGCTTATCTATTTAATTGCACTGCAGGGTGGTGGGAGAGAGAGCGAGCAAAATGCCCCTGCAGAAGTACTAATTCAATGCTCACGTATGATGCTCATGAAGAATGAGAGCAATACAAACATGGCAGCAAGCATGCACCTCAAATACAGGAGCATGGTGTTGCTTCACAAGCACTTACGGAGTGAGTATATAGGCTTCAGGGACCAAGGGATTCTCTGACATATATTGCTAGATCTCTTGTCAAAATGTATTCTTCCAAATCAACAAAGGAAGCCACGTTCTGCAGCTGAAGCTGCCCACTAATTTCACTGAACACACAAAACATGTATGTTAGGGACCTGAAACATTTCACCTATAAGGCACTTAAAGTCCAAATCCTGACCCAAATGAAAATACAGATAATAACAGCTCTAACTGGAATACAGATCTAACTCGAACTCCATTTCCACCAGAGATTACAGAGATTGTGAAACTACTGGGTTAGTATTCTGTAAAATAGCAAATTTTTAAATGACTGCAATGCGGATTGTTCTTCATCAGCCCTGGTTAAATGCTGGAACTCACCTGTCAACTGGGCTTGCCCCGGCATTCTCAGTTCTGCTTGTTTTGCACTGTGAATACACCTACAGTGAGTCCTACTGAGAAACCTGAGCTGTGACTGAAATGCTGAGCCTAAAACTAAAATAAATCTCTATCACAGACCAACTCAGACCAGAAGGGTGAAAGACACTACTTGAAAAAGGGCTGTAATTACACACAGATGTGCACCCCATGGTGGACTTTATGCTGAGCTCAAAAGAGATTTTAACAAGTTTTTACTGAGAATTTCCATTTTCCATTTAAATACATTGCTACTCTCTTCACTTCACCAGCGAAATTGCTTAAAATGGCATGAAATTGAACACCCCCAAAAAATGAGAGCAAGCTGACAGGTCTGATAGCATGAGTATTGATATCAAGACTAGACGAGATTAAATTCTGCTATTTAGAGTCTAAGAGTTTGTAATTAGGGCTGCAAGGTTCTTTGTTGGAAATCTAAAATGGTTTCCCAGTGAATGTATTAGAAAGACCATCGAATTCTATCACCATTTCATAGCTTGAATAAAGATTTTTATCAGATGCTAGGGAACCCTCCCTAATAAACACTTTACCTGATAAAATAAACCTATTAACATTGAATAATCCTTATTCATCTCTAGATACCGCACAATAGCAAAACTGAGATGTTGAAAAGCACAAACCTAGTCAGTGAAATCCACTCTTCAAATTCAACCATTTACTACTAAGGAATGGCAATAAGATAATGGACACAGTTTCCAACTGGCTATCAGAGATGCTATATGTGCATCGCTGACAAGCAGCACAATAAAGAATCCAATCCTAATTGTTACTTGCTATTTGCACTTCCTGGCTGTAAAAGAATGCTCCATGCAGAACAATTTTAGGATATCTGTGCACTACCCAGGTGATTAAAGTCACTTTGTGTTTGGCCTTATGCTGTATAACTCCACTGGAGATAGCGTGCTATAAATGCCCAGGAATGTACAGCCTTAAATGCATCTTACTGTTTAATAATAGAATGGAACCTTCTTAAACTAATACCTGTTCAAATAATTAACCCATTATACAGAAAAAAATAAATCAATGCTCTCTCTCTCTTTCGTATGGCGTCAGATATCAACTTCCAAATCTATGAGTCACTGTCTGGTTTTATTGCTCAATGTGCGGATTCCATCTACTCGGTCTGGGCATTTGTAAAGATTGCAACTTTCAATTAAGAGCTGTGCTGTTTGTTGGACACCATATTAACACAGAGGGCTGTCTAAGATATTCATTTTGTGTTGTTTTGAAACATCCATATCCAGATCTTAAGTCTTTTCAACTTCACCCACAGTTCTCTGTCAAGAGAGTACCCAATGGGGGACTCGTTTGGTGTTTGCGTAAAATGGTGTAGGAATAGATCTGACCTTTCCCAGCGGTCAGCCCACTCCACTGCTGCCCATAGCTTTGAGTCAGTACCCCCATACTCTTTCAGGAGCTTGTGGGCTTCATGTACAAAAGTTTTATGACTTTTGAGCCTCTTAAGCCTCCATCTGTTCAGGTCTTCAGTTAATCAATGCACTACAGTTCTGCATTTAGAAGAACTCTGCTGTGTTTCTTTCATTTAAATTTCAAAGTGGATGTCAATGTTGTTTCATACTTATAAAGACAATTATTTCATGCACTGTCAGGTTACTTGCAAATCATCATCACAAATATGCCTGGATCTAGAAGGATACAGAATTCAAAGTGCATTGTTATACTGCAGTCTTCATTCTGCTGTAGCTGGATGGAATGGATTCCCTAGTCTACCTTTCATTTATTAAATGTCTACCTTCAGCCTCACTTTCAGATGAAGTAGAAGAATAGAATACATGATACAGACACGTTGTGTGATCCTGTATAGTTACTTGGTTTCCTTGAGGTTTGATCTCTGGAATTGCAGGTTGTCTCCAGATTGTTTTGTTTTGATACTCTGCAAACTCACAGCTCTCACAAAGAGGTGCATCAGTGACAATACATATGGTTTATAGCAGGGCTGTCCAACTGGCAGCTTAAGGGCTGCATCTGGCCTGCAAGGGGTTAAAATATGCCCCCTGCCCCCACTCCTGTCCAGTAGCTGCTCCCCCCATCACCCCTGCTGCTGCAGCAGCAGCAGCTGGTATCTCCAGACTTCCTGTCTTCTCTGGCTTCTGCTTTCTGTCCCCACTCCTGGCAGCAGGAGAAGATCTGGGTTGCCCATGGGACAGAAGAGGGTCTGGTCTGCCTGTGCTCTGAGTGCAGGCAGATGGAAGGTGTGCTGCTTATGAAGTGGAAAGGACTCAGATTGGTTATGCTTCCCATGTGGCGAGGAAAAAGCAGGCTGCTTGAGATGCCTGTATGGCAGGAAGAGCTGGGCTGCTTGGGAGGCCTATGTGACTAGAAGGAAGCTGGTTTGCCTGTCCGGGACACTCAACTAAAGGGCAGCCAGTTTATCCATGCTGCACGCATGGCCAAAACAAAGGCTGCATGTCTGGGCAGTGGAAAGGATGTAGGCTGTACTGCCCATGCGGCAGGGGAGAGCTGGGCTGTTCATGCTGTCCATGTAGCTGGGGGAAGCAGGGCTGCCTGCACAGTTGGTGGGGAAGGCTTTGAGGGGGCATCCACAGGGTCTGTGGTTTGTGGGGTGGCTGGATAGCTCTGCTCTATAGAGTAATCCCATTTTTAAGGTTTTCTAGACCCCAACTTTTTCATTTGCATGATTCTCCTGGCCTCTTAGATGACAGAAGATGCCAGGTTTCCAAGATTCAGTTCACCCTTGGATCTACTTTATGAACCGTTAACCTGGCATACAATTTAAAAGGAAGACTGGGATTTCAAGGTAGCTCAAGATCCTACTGAATTTCAGTGGGAGCTGGATACCTAATTTCTTCAGTTTCTTTAGAAAATATTAGCCTAATGTACTAAGACAGACTGTGTCCACAATGAGATCTAGTATCATGCTCCAGAGAGGACCTTTAAAGTCCTAGGTTTTGGAAATTACATTTGACACACAGCAGCAAATATGTCAGTCATACTGAAGGTATTAGAGATTTGAAAGACCTCTGGCATTACTTTGTCCAATGCAAAACTGGTCCACATACTGAAATCCTTAAGCCTTTGTCAATTTAATGTTAAAGACCGAAAGTGATGGGACTTCTGCCTCTCACCATGAGAGATTACTCCATACCTCACTGTCAGAAACAGTTCTGATATTCAGTTTAATTGCTTTTCTTAAAAATTATCCTCCCTCCGCTTCCCACACATTCCTTATTACACTGCCTTGAACTACCCTAAACAATTCCTTCCCCTCCTTGGTGCTTGCAGTTTCCAATACAGTTTCAATATGTCTCAAATTGCTTTGTAGTTATGTTATACATATTACGTTTTTCAAAGTCTGTTCTCACAAGTCAATCCCATTGGCTCTTTAATCATCTCTGTTGCTTCTCTCAGCAGGGGAGTTTCAGTATTAACCTATAAATAAAGATGTGGATTTCAAAGGAAAAATATATATATTGTTTATTCTCATGATGTAGATGAACTGAGCTCTAATGTAACTGAATACTGAAAAGGATGCCATGCCAATATACCACCCAAAATGCGGGACTACTACAAAGGGCCTTGGCTGGTAAGAAAATGTATCATAAGCTGGAGCAGAGTGGGTGTGCATTCCCAACTAAGCTCTAAACTAAGGATGCTAGTGGGACCCAAAGCCAAAAGGAGTTTCAGGTTTTTGGCAGAGCATTATTATCTCTCGTTTTTCTATCCCTAGGCAGGAGTTTTCACTTATAATCTTCAAAAAGCAGTTCAGTATTTGCATACTGAATGAGTGTATACTCCCTCCCCACAAGCTCTGCTATCATCTTGAAGAATAAGCTTCTGATTTCAAATGTTGCAAGGAAAAGGTGACTGTCACAGGTAACAGCTTGAAGCCCACAGTCTGCAAGCAAGCCCAGCTGCAAAAGGTCAGAAACACATCCCTCGTGAATGGGCAGAGAACCACAAGCTTCTCTCCACTGCTGCATGTGCATTTCATTCACACAGATGCCTCGCTGACAGAATGGCATTCAGAGAATGATTGTGGCTGATGGCTGCTGCAGCTTAGATCTGACAAGGTAGCTTTTGGAAATGCAAACACTGAACGCAATTCCATATTCCAACATGTCTCCAGCAGAAGCAGATAAACGAGAACATAAGCACAACCCACAACAAAGTGATGAAGGAAGCACCGCTACTGAACCACCTGATGATCCCTTACCACCTACCTTTCTCTCTCTCAGAAACAGAGAATAAGCAACAAATTCTGCCCAGCAGAGTGTAGGAAGATCACCTTAAAGCACATTTCCAGTCTAATGAGACTTATTTCTCTAGCCACGCCACCTATTAGCAAGTGGACATATCCCAAATTTAGCATTGGAACACTTTACCTTTAATGACTTCCAGCCACCCAAACCAGACTGTCAATAAAAAGAGCATATTGTGCAGATGGACAAATAACATATTCTTAATTCAACTGCCTAAAACCATTTTCTGTGCACACACTATTAAAAGCAGCCACTCAGCTTGTAATGCCTTAGAAACCAGGACACAATCCCCTTCTGAAGGAGAAAAGCAACTGCACTGACTTTGATTAGCTAACATCTGTGAGTCAGTTCTCCCTGATAACATACTTAGAGTAGCCTGCAACTCTGTGACCACGTACAGTGGCTTCCAGTCACACTAACAATGGAAACATCTTGGTCTTGTCCTTGGTTAACCTTTCAAACTTCGTGGTTTTTAATCAACTCACCCACCTGAACCGAAAGAGTCTGACAGCTTCTTCCACTAAATTGCACAGGTATTTACATTCATGGGG
The DNA here is from genome assembly GCF_000455745.1 of Alligator sinensis. Classification (NCBI taxonomy): domain Eukaryota; kingdom Metazoa; phylum Chordata; order Crocodylia; family Alligatoridae; genus Alligator; species Alligator sinensis. Next base: position 1,719,956 of record NW_005842214.1, read on the forward strand.
GAATAAGTCAATGCCAAGCACTCAGGACCTGTTATGGTTATTTCCCTTTCCCTATTCCCAGGTACTGTACAGAAGGGAAAATGACTGCCCAAAGGGCAGGGAGACATAGTACATTCAGTCAGTACACAGTGTGTCCTGATCAAGATACCTCTTCTCTGTTTTTAGCTTATAATGAACTTCTTGATTGATTTTCATGTGCTACATTTCATCTTAATGTATGGTTCAATAATCATGAGTTGCACGAACAGAATTTGAGCATGGGGAAGAGGGGAGAAAAAGAAACCAGACTTCTGGAGTGTTGTATTTAAAAAGTTTGCTCTTCCTAGTATTAAAAGTCAAGCTGCCAGAAGCATGGTCTTATGCATAGCAAGGGGATTATCTTTCATAGGCAGTAACTTTGATGTTCCTGAGATTCAAATCAGTTTCAAAAAAGGGACCTGAGGCCCATCATCAAACATGCTGCTTGGAGCCAGGAAAGTCCAAAGGGCTGGCTCATTCCTCCATCTGCACTCCAGATCGAAGAGATATACAATAAGCCAGAGAAAGCATAGCTCATTTTCCATGTGTTGCTTGTCTCTCCTCTCTTTGCCTTGGTCTGAAGGGTGGGAGCTAAGTTTGATTTCAGAATTCACAACTACAGCATACACAGGGACCGATGAATAGTTTCAGAAAAGCTTTTCATTGCATTTAGTGCCTAGGCTTCCAATTGTGCTGTGACAGTTCAATGTCACAAGCTTCTACATTACAGGATCTGGTTCTCATGGGGGACTTTAGTTATCAGGACATCTGCTGGGAGGGAAACAAGCAGTCTAGCAAATTCTTGAACTGTGTTGGGTATAACTTTTTGATTTAGATGGTAGAGAGGCCAAGTAGGGGGGAAGCTCTTCTTGACTTGCTGCTTGCAACAGGGAAGAATTAGTTGAGAATGTGAAGGTAGACAGTACCTTGGGTAACAGTGACCATGAATTATAGATTTTAAGATCTTAAGGGAAGGAAGGAAGGAGCAGAGGTTATAGTGGAATCTGCATTAAAGCCTGTTGAATTCAACTGATAAGAAATGGATATTACAACATATGGGTACAGAGTTTCAGAATTTTGGATTTGGTGTATAACTGGCTACAGGAATGTAATTGGCAAGTGACTTTGGACTGTTATTAAACTTCCTTCCTTCTTTTTTTTTTTTTTTTTTTGGAGAGCAGCAAAATAAAGACACCAGCAAAGCAGACTTTAACAAACGCAGGAAACTGGTGGGCAGGATGGATCGCCTGGGGGAGACAAGTCTGAGGGGAAAAGGAGTCCAAAAGAGCTGACTATATTTTAAGGAGGCTCTTTTAAGGGTGCAGGACCAAGCTATCTCAATGGGACAGAAGAATGAGAAGTACAAGAGGAGACCGGCTTGGCTGGACAGTAATCTCTTTGATGAGCTGAAACTCAAAAATGAATACTACAAACAATGAACATCTGGTCATAATATTAGGGAACAGTACAGGATTACTGCATGGTCATGAAGGAAGAAAGTTGAAGTATTTAATACATTTTACTTCAGTCTTCACAAATAGGGACAGCTTCCAGATGACAAGCCCAGTTGGTAGCAAGTACAGGAAAGAAATCAAACAGCCTAGAGAATAATGACAGAACATGTTCAAGATTACTTTAAGAAAGTGAAGAGGAGAATCTGGGGAATTACAGACCTGTCAGCCTGGCCTCAATACCTGGAAAGATCATAGAAAGGGTCCTCAAAGAGCCTACTGAGCAATTGGATTGTATTAACAGGAGTGCTGCTTGCAGATCAAGGTAAGTGATTCTTCTGCTGTACTCAGTACTGGTGAGGCCTCACCTGGAGTACTGTGTCCAGGTTTGGGTTGCACACTTCAAGAAAGATATGAACAATTTGGAAAGAGTCCAGCAGACAGCAACAAGAATGAGTAGAGGCCTGGGAAGTATGACTTGGGACGAAAGGCTGAAAGACCTAGGTTTATTTAGTCTGGAGAGGAGAAGACTGGGGGGAGAACTGATAATGGTCTTTAAATACCAGAAGGGCAAGTATAGGGAAGATAGACACAGGTTTTTCTTTGTGGCCACAGAGGAGGACCAGAAGTAATGGACTCAAGATTCAGCAGGGGAAATTTAGTTTGGTGATTTGGAGGAACTTCAGACTGTGAAGGTGGTCAAGCACTGGAACAGGCCACCTAGAAAACTCGTGGAATCTCCACCCTGGAAATGAGCAGGTTGGACAGACACTCGACTAGGATGATGTTTAGTCATGGATGATCCTGCCTTGAGTAGGGGGCTGGACTAAATGACCCTGTGAGGTCTCATCCAGCCCTACTTTCCCATGATCCTATGTTTTTCCTCTCAAGGATAAATTTATACACTACCCAGACAATCTCACATTTCCCTTAATCTCCTTCCATTAACCGGAGAACCACCTGCCATTTCATAGATTTCATAGACATTAGGGCTAGAAGTGACCTTGCAGATCATCAAGTCCAGCCCCCTGCTCCCGGTATCTTGCCATCTTCTTCCTGCTCCTCTGTGGAGAGCCCACGCTACTAAAAGCACCTATGAAGGCAGTAGAATAACTATGGAGGGGCCATGGGAGCTGGCCATGGCAACACCTTAATAAGCATGTATCTGGGGGAGTGAGTGGAACAAGCTGGATAGTACTCCCCTCACCCCTTCCAGGCAGCCTTGGAGTCTTATATCCATTATATATGTAGGGGGGAAGTGAAGGAGAGGAGCCAATGGAGCACGAGGCTGCAGACAGTTTGCCTACAGGGCTGCTGCAGCTGGAGTGGAGCTGATGCTGCTACAGCAGCAGCATCACCTTGGAAGAAGCCTTTCCTTCCACCCACACATGCCCATCCATCTGTCCATGCTGTCACCCACCCTCGCAATCTACAGTGGTAGGCATACCTTGCCTCCCTTCCCCTCTCTCCTCTCTGGTTGCTCAATAAGTATGCCTTTGTACAACAGCAATGAGTCTGGGTGCCTGTTGAATTAGGGTACTTTCTGAAGTGAACAGAGAATCAATCAGACTTTTTGCTGTCTTGTCTAATTTTTAATACACAAAATATTCTTTATATAGACATTACTTTGGGGAAAATGTTGTTTTAAATTGCTTCATGCACCCAGTAATGTCTTACCTTGTGTTTCACTTGTATTTTCCTCTGGCATGTTAACAGGCAGTTGGGAAGAACTACTTTAGAACTTGCAGCTGTGTTTCCCCTTTGAAAGAACTCCCACAATTTTGTGGACAGCTGTAAGCTTTTCTTGCTATGGATTTCCTACAGTACTCCTTATATAACAGTTTTGGGCACTCTACACAGCTCTACCAGTTCACCTCCATCCCTAACTGCTGTATCTTCTGCTATCCCTGGCCTGATCCTCTATCTAACACAGGAAATGGGCAATGCCACCATTTTTTTTTTTTTAAGATCAAGCATTTAGTAGGTTCTAGGCTGACTCCCTTTAACTTATTTCACTTGTCATCCATTCAGATTTGAAAACAGGATTCATGAAGTAATTAACGGCAATGCTTAAACCCCTCAAACTGGTTAAAAAAGAAAAGAGCAAGGATGGAAAGGTTCAACCGACAGAAATCTTGCTGACTGATCTTGCGTACATATAATGAGCTTGAGAGAAAATATTACTGAAAAAAGAAAAATGTCTATCAAAGTCCAAGTATGCTAATTATGAAGAATTTAATGGAAACTCACTTCCTGACAAATTGCATGTTAAGAAATGAGACAGACGGCTGAATATTTTAATACCAGATCTCCCTGGGGGAAAAGAAAAGAAAAAAGAAAAGGAAAAAGAAAAAAGAAAAAAGGTAAGAGAGAAATGAGCCCCCCACCCCACACAAAATAAGTTTCATATGAAAAGTTAGCTTTTGTGCATGGGCTTCTGGGAAATAACGCAATATATAAGTCCATTTCCAGGCCATCTCAAGAGTAGCTGATGACATCCAGCTGGGACATGCAGCAGGTTCGACTTCCTGTAATATCTGATTACACAATTGTTATTCATACAACAGAGGCACAGAGGCCAGAGTAACACACCAGACACTAGTACAAGTTGACTCAGCCAGCTGACAGCAAGTACTCCAGTGAATCAAGTGTAAATGAAAAGTGGAAACTTGAATGCAAGTAAAATGGTTATGGAGAGCTAACTCTCCCTTATATCCGATTTGTGTTGACAGTGTAGGCTAGTATAATTTTACTAACTGCCAAGAAATACCCTGAGACCAGTCTATACTCCCTTCCATTGTGTATTTTTCTGCTTGTGCATTAGGCCTTAAACTAAAAGCAGCAAGTTATACCTTAAAAATCTTGGCTGCTACAAAATGTAGTTAACCAGACTTCAGTATTAACAGATTGGATCGCTTCTAAATTGTAAAAAAAGAAAAGATGTGTGTGAAAATCACTGCATTCAAGGAGGTGATTGGCATCACAGTCATACTGCTGAATGCAGTCAGAGAGCTAGACTCACAAGGCTCCTCAAACAGAGGCAGGAGAAGAGTCTCTGTAAATTTTAAGAAGAGAAAGGTATCAGGAAACCCCCCTGCCTCTTTTGCTGACTTGGCCATCTAGCAGCTTCAAGATCTGAAACCAGATGGGGTCTCCGTCTGAATCGCACTTTGTTTCCTGAATGGTTTGTTCAGCTCCTTAGAGTTTTGTCCTTTGCTGGGCTGAGGATTTGGAAAGTTGCTGTAGCAGCAGCATTAGGAACAAGAAAGAATTTGGAGTGATGGCAGAAACCCAAACCCTTAGCTTCCCACCACAAAAAAATTCTCGGCATCTTAAAGCCAAGGGCAGGTAAAGGGAAAAGAACAAAATACTAATCTGCAGTGACAAAGGGAAATGAGGCCGTCATGTAAGACTTGCTATTCTATAAAGGCAGCAGAAAGCATCTGGAAAGCTCAGGCCAATGAAAGCTTCCTTTCCTAATGGCTGCATCCCACTCAGAAAACTTGATGGCTATGCAGTTGCTCCCTTAACAGCCAGCAGCTGTTTCCATTTCCTGTTCAGAACTTGTGATGCCCATCCCCACTCACAGCCAGAGCAGCACCAATTCCATGGAGGACGTAACTGAATGGGAGGAGGCCAGCATGCCGAGGTCAACTCTTTTCACCAAGGTACAATGTGAGCCAGAAAGGCTAGTCGTGAAAGTCTAAGGTGCTGATATTGTGGAGCCATTGCTTTCTAAAGGGGGCGGAGAAGCGGGGGAGGGACAGATAGAGACCGACCAACACCAACTGAGATAGATGCAGAAACATAATTAAGAAGTGTAAATCTAAAACCCCAGTCACACACACCTCCAGCTGGTTCCCAGAATTAAAACAGAGTTTAATTGTCACTGGAGAAGCAACCACATTAATCCTTATTTTCAAGAAGAGCAATAAACCTTTGATTCCCCAAACAGCAAAGATATTAGACAGAATGCCTGACTCTCTTTAAGTGGGAAGCAGGCCTGAGAAGAGTTAACTAGAACTGAAGCAGAGAAGCCATGTCAGCAAGGACATGCATGCCCTTTGTCCCTAACACTGAGTGTTGTGTGTTAGAGAATGGATACTAAAAATGCAAGGACTGCAATATACCCATTTGATCTATATATCTGAAGCCACCCAGTACTTTTTCCAACCTCCCTTTCTCACTCCTTTTCTACCCATCTTTGTCAATCCTCCTCATCTCG